>NC_081410.1:322088493-322410055 GCF_030272615.1 Cryptomeria japonica
ATAATGGTTTTATCAAGCGCAATGATTGTTGTTTGGACAAATTGGTGTGTTGAATGAGTCATCGAAGTTCTCAAATAAATGCGCTTGATAGGTGCAAAACCAAATTCTACAATCTATGCAACATTAGAAGATTTGAAAATGCTTATGGGCATCCATAAAAGCGTGAAAGATAAAGTTGAAAAATGCCATGGTCACGGCATTCTCCTTACAACGTGCAAATGGGATTCTCTAAATCGGTAAGTGGCATCCATCAAAATGTGAAGAATCATATTTTTGTCAAGTGCTATAGTTGCGAAAGCAATGGTTGACAAATATGCAAGGTGTGAGAGCTTAGACAAACCACATGGGCCTTTTGATATAATGATTCAAAGAGATACCATCTCACGGAATGCATTTTTTGCAATAATACACAATCGATGTTTTGAAAGAGCATAGCAACTTCAAGCAAATGCACTTGGCTGATGCAAAGCCAAAATAGTGACCTCAACTCCTCTACGAACCCACCATGTTTGATGTTGAAGCATAAATAAAACACTTGCATAAATAAAAGAGATGTTACTCTAAAGAATGAAATGATGTGATTGCACCGTAAGCACAAAAATGGAGGTTTTGAAAACAAGTTACGGATATGCATCAAAGTATTATAGTTGGAATTTCTCAAGTAGACACGATTGCAAAACGTGTAAGCTTACACGAGGTGCGTGATCAGGTGCTTCAAAGAGAGATCACAGCATGGGATGCAGTGATTACAGCACTTTGAATCAAATGAATTTGTTGAGAATACTTTAAGGTCTTTGGAGTAAATAGAGAAGGCACGCAAACAGTTTGACAAAATGACACAGAGAAATGTGGAAGTGAAGACAAAGCAAGTAGATCGCTTAGTAGAGTTCCTCAAGACACTAAAGCGGCAACCTATGAGAATCATAAACAATGAACCTAACTTGTTTGAAAGAACGACTTAAAGATTTGTCATCTCATGGGATACAATGATTGCAAGTCCTTTGGAAAATGAAATTGGTGAAGAGGCAATAGAAATTCCAAGAAATTGCATTCATCGGCATCAAAACAGACACTATTTGGAACAATGCCTCGAAGGAATGCCCTCATGGACAGCAATGATTACAAGTTCCGCACAAAATAGAAAATGGGAACCTTTGAACAGGTCATGGACATCCATCAAACCATTCTGCAGGGGAGTTTTTGTCAGATATTATAGTTGGAAATACTCTGGTAAATGCACAGACAAAGTGTAGAAACATTAATAAAGGCATGTGAACTATTTGTCAAAGTGTCACAATAGATGCCTTCTTAGTAAATACATGTTGTGCACCAAATCCATCAAAGCATAAAGAAGTTGTGTTAAATGTTGAAGCCGCTATCATGCCTGCAAAGCATGGAAACATACACATAGGCAACACTCTAACAAATGCCTTAAAGAAACACAGCCTCGAGACATGAATGTAAAGGGTCGTCAGTTCTATATTGCCTGGCATTATCTTTGTAATTGTGACTTTTGGTCAAAGCTTTAGTTGCGGTTAGAATTTTGACCATTTTTATGTAAAAGTTAAATATTTTTGAATGCTGCTTCAAAGTGTAAGAATAACTACCTTGTTCTAACTTTGTTAGTTACAAATATGAAATAGGTAGTTATGTGAGAAGAGGTCTATAAATATGGGACCCATGCAATTGTAAAAAGGTTGGGGTGGCGGGTGGGGGGGACTTTTTACAGAGGGGAAACTCTGCAGAAATTTTTAGAGAAACTTGTAATGATATTTTGATTTGCATTATGTATAGAAAGGATTTTGGACTTGCGTATTTCCAAAAGGATAATGAAGAATGCATCTTAGTTCGTGTGTTGCCAATTTCTCGTATGTCAAATTGGTAGTCTTTTTATGCAATAATGATTTGTACAATTTATGTGATGATACACAAGCAACCTTTGGTATCTTAGTTTGAATGTGTTAGAGTATCCTATCTCTTCGTATGTTGAGATTTGTCATTCTTCTTTATCATCATCTCATGGCTAAACTTATTATGTTATAAACTCCCCTTGTAATTTGTTACTAGTTGGGAAATCTCAGTTGATATTCGTGTGTCTATCATTGGGGTTTCTTTTAGTCATCTTTCCCTAGTTTTGTGTTTTCTCCTTTATGTACTTTCAGGTTAAAAGTACACAAAAATCCCAAATAACCCAATCATACAAGGGAGCTGCCCCTCTCAAATGCAGAGGAAGATTGTAGTTTCACTGCAATCTCTCCAAGTGTTGGAACATTTGTCACTGCTCTTCGGGCAAACAGGGTCAGTTTCAGATAAACAAACACAGTGACAAATCTGTTTACCAACACCATACAATTTGGAGTGGCCCATAGAATGTACAATTCTTTTACAAATGTGTGTTTTCTATACTCTTTGTTATCTATCCTCATTCTTGTATTTTCATTATGTAACTCTAGGTAATTGTTTGCCATTTGTTCATTTTACACACACACAATTTGCAGCAAGAATGCCTTCTATGATTTATATTTGATAAATTTCTCTAGAAAAGTAATAAAATACAAACATATGGTACTCTACCAGAGAAGATTTACCCAATGGCCTGCAAATATTATTTCTTACAGAAAATTGCATCACCCTCTTTTACGAGATTTTGAAATGACAGGTTATTTTCCCTCATCTCCTCAAACCCCACAATTAGATACCCAAAAATGATAGGCATCCAGATCAGGATCAGGTAGTGCATTGTCAGTATGGTTGCTAGAGCATCTAGACTGTAATGTAGATCTAATTCATTTTCATTTGGGAAAGCAAATGCTAAAGAGCGTGGCAATTAATTAAGTTGCCACTGGCTTTGGAGGAAAGAATTCACTTTAATTCTACAATCTGTCCTATTCTCTTTTAAAACTTCAAATCCCATATAAACTTCATGTCACTTGCACATGGGTATCAAACTGAATGGAAACATATTTTAGAGGTGGGAAAACAAATCCCAACAACCATAAGAGCATAAACCCATCTTAGCATGGATCAGATACGTGCCAATGGGTGTCCAAAAGTCCCAAGGTGGATTTCCTATGTTCTTTCATTTGTGGTTTGATTACCTCTCTGCACATAACAGATCCATATTGAGGCTTGAATGTGATACTTTCATGGAAAATTTTGTTAAATTTTTATTATAAGAGTTACATATCTATAAAAATGTTGACCTTCAATATCTCCATGCATCCAACCACCTGCCTACACACCCCCAAATATCCAAGTTTAAGTGGGCGATAAAGTATGTCCCTGCACAAAAATCTAGGATAAAAGTAACTCCTCTCACTGTTCTAAAAATTTATTTGTAATCCACTTTTATGGTAAAATTCTTGCACAGCACTTCAAGGATTTTAAATGCTTTGTGTCACAAGTTGAAACCTGTAGTAGCACAAGAAAGAAATCTCATTATGAAGCCCAGTCGTTGACTGAACAATTACACATTCAGTCATACGATCAAAAATAATTTGGTCATACAAAGATAGATTATGGTTTAAATAATAATACAAGCAGTTCATGTGGTATCTTATCTGTAAAGAGCATTTCTTTAGAGTGAAGGTGAACACAGTACAAGAATATTAAAAGTAGAGGTGACTAGCTTGATAATTTTGCGGTTCAGCATTTAGAAACAGCCAATTTTGTTTGAAAAGTGCTTCAAGCTGAAGGAAGATCAGAAATAGCTTGACTGACTTTGAAGAAGTTGGAAATATGCCAAGATTTTGGCTGCAAGAGACCTCGTTGCAGGAGTTCCTTTCTGGGCAAGGTCAATGAGTGGCATTTGGGCTTGATTCCCATATTCTAATCTGTAGCTTTCATTTCTGAAAATTCTTTCGAGGATCCATACAGCTTTCTCTTGAGCTGCTGCACTTCCAACAGTAAGAAGCCTTAAAATAGGTCTAATGCCATGTGCCCCTGCAATAGCATTGACACCCTTTTCCCAAATCTCATCACAAAGTAAAGTGGACAAGGCATCCAGTGCTGCTTCATCTGCTTGCCTATCTTTGTCGTCCAACACCTGTAGGAGTGGAACAAGTGCTCCAGCCTCAACTAGACAAAACGATGTTTTCACCGAACAACAACCACCATGGACTTCACAAATCAGTTCAGAAGATGGAGAAATACAGAACCAACTACGCTTTTTGGACACTGGAGTAGTCAATGATAGGGAATTTTGAGAAAGTTGTGCTAGTGAGGTTGATGCTCTGGACTTGGCAATTGGAGGCCCACAAAGAAGTAATTGCACAAGTAATGGTATTGCATCATGCTCCACAGTTAGATGTTGTAATCTTTTATCTGAAGGAATTGTGAAGCGAATCAAGGCTCCTGCAGCATTCTCCACCAAATGATTCTGTGCCGACCGAACTGCAGTTTCAGTGTTATTTATGTGAAGTAAACTAACTATTACTTGCAGAGCATTGGCTTGTAAAAGAATTTCTGTAATTATGCTATCATTTACTGGAAAATTGCTGATGATACCCAAAACAGCAGCCTTTTCATCCTCTCTAAGTGATACCAAAAGAAGTTTCACCAAAGCAACAATGTAAGTTTTTCCAAGTTGATCTGCTAACTCTCTTCCTGATCCATCTTGAGATAGGGAGTAAAGTAACTCTAAAGCACTTATTCGAAGTTCTTTGTCTTTGGCATGAAAAAATGGTAAGAGGAGCTGTATTGCACCACTTTCTCTCATTTTAAATCTAACCTGAGAAGCCATTTGTGGGCATGCCATACCATTAAGAGCTTGAAGTAAGTGACCCTGAATAACAGGCCCAACAAGGTTCAAAAGTGAGAGTAACTGACAAATTATATCATCATTTTCCAGAACGCCATCTGACAAGTCACATTTCCATTCATGACCACTGTTGGCAACAGCTAAATTTGCCAGTATTGCTGCTGCTGGCTCTTTCAAACTCACCAGAACCGAGGTAACAGAAAATAAAAGCTGGAGAAGGGGAGGTATGATTCCAGCATTGATCATATATTCTGTGTTCTGGGAAAGAGTAGATAAATTCTGCAAAGCTCTCAATGCAGCAAATTTTGCTTCAAGTTTCCCTGACATATACATTTTCACCAAAGGGGATATTGCCCCTTCATGCCCCAAGGCAGCTTTACTTTGATCTGTGAGCTCCATTCTTGCCAATGCACTTGCCATGAGAATCTTAGTCATATCCGAACCTAGAGAGAAAGAACCATCAAGAACAAAAGCCAACAATAAAATAGCTATACTGCAATTCATTATTTAGCGAAAAGAAATCATGCATGTCTGTGTAAGTATACACACACAAATTGATGAATGATAGATAAATAGATATTAAACTCCATTTTCATCTTGCAAGCAATAGATAACATTTGTAGAAGAAAAGCAATATATTGTCTAACTTTCACAAGCCATAAGTTGCTTTGTTGTGGCAACTTATGTCTAGATACCTGCCAAACAAGGAAATCTATCTTTCTTTTCATGCATGCGCTATAAGGCCACTAAGTGAAATGGATATCTGCTGTGTAAGAAATAGATTGTCTAACATTCACAAGCCATGAGTTGCTTCGTTGTAACAGATTTATGTCTAGACACCTGCTGAACAAGGAAATCTATCTTTCTTTTCATGCATATCTATAAGGCCACTAAATGCAATGGATAGCTGCTATGTAATGAATAAAATCTTTGCCATCCCTATTGCCAACCTTGCATAAAATTCATAGCAAATTGAAATAGACCTTGAACAAGCAAGCCTACAACTGAACATGGTAGTCTGTCAAGATTCAAGTACAACAAGCCTTTAATGTCAACAGAGATAGACGTGCTAAAACAAGTATAAACATTGATACACATGAGGTAAGGGAAAACAAGCAACAAATTGTTCTATAAAGTTCAAAGAATAAACACTTGTTTCCTTGAAGTGCTATATTTGAAAAAGAAAGGAAAAAGGGAAGGCAACAAATCATTACATAAAGAAAATAACTGAAATAAAAATTGCAGAAAACATAGAGAAAACACGATAGACAATATGTACATAGGGAAAACCTACATTACTAGGTCCTCCATTTCAGCTCGCCGTCCCTGTATGGGTCTGAAATGGGTCCCGGTTCAGCTTGGGTATACCCACCAGTACACTCATGGTAGCCCCCGAGTATCCCAAGTCCCCTTTGGATCCTTCACACTGGAGCGTTTGGGCCGTATCCTGGGCATACCTAGAGAAACCAAGCATAACCATGGCCTGTGGGGCCCAAAAAACTCATACAAAAGCATATTTTTTTAAAACAACTCTCCCAAAAAGCTTTGGTCACCCTAAAGTGAGGACATAACAAAGTTTTCACCTCATTTGATAAACACAAAAGGCCAAAACTGTATTTTTTTCCTCTAAGCTACCATTGCTGGGGTTTGAAGGTTGGTTCATTTTTTTCAAAGGCAAGGGCTACAAGAGAGTTAAACCTACACCAATATAGGGGAGAAATAGCCACACAAACAAGGTTTAACCAAGAAAGGTGAGTAAATATTTTATTTTTTTTTTAAGTTTTGAATAATTTTTTGAAGTTTTTCAAAATTTTCCCAAAAAAAATCAAAGTTCTTTTAATTATTTTTTAGTAAGTTTTAAAAATGTTTTTGAACTTTTTATGCATAATAAGGGGTTATAATGCTGTTTTTTTCAAGTTGTAGGGTTGTTAATTTGTAATGGTTTTTGTTTTCGGTTCATACAAAATTGCTGGTAGTTCTACTTTAGTTGCCGCAAATGTAGAAAGTTCATTTAAATTTGATTCATTATTACCTCTTTGGCGAAATATGACAATGATTGAACAACTTCCTAGAGATAGAGGTTATCTTTGGCATTGTAGCCAATGTGCAAAAGAGTATAAGAGCTCATACTCTCAAGTGAAAGCTCATTTGTGCAATATTCCTTTACAAGGAATAAGAGTTTGTCCTACACCAAACAAACAAGGGTTGCCAAAGCATCAAATATTGGCTTATATTAAAAAACAAGAGGGTGCTGGCATAACAAGTAATAAATCAAAGGCTCTTGCACATCCTCTTGCCAAGAAAAGCTTGCAAAAACCTACTAGTGGCATACCACAACCAGCTGGCCCACATCTTTTCATGCCAATGCCAACATCTTGTAGAGATGAGAATGTTTTCGCTTCGCATAAAAGAGGCCCATTGGAGAAGGCCTTCAAGAATGAAGCAGGGGGAATTGCAAATCAGAACATTGTTTGTTCCATTTATGGCAATGAGATTCCTGTCAACCTCATTAAATCACCATATTGGCAGGATATGGTGATAACCATTTCCAATAACACCTTCTAATATGTTAGCCTTGGGTATGAAAAGGTGCAAAACACCTTATTTACAAAAGAGAAAGCTTCAATAGAAGCATCATTGAGAGCAATCAGAGATACATGGCTGAAATAGGTGTTTCCATCATGTTTGGTAGATGGAAAGCTTGCAAAAATAGACCATTGATCAATGTAATAGCAATGTGCCCTAAAGGGGGCAATGTTTTAGAATGCAATGGATTATGAGGGGAAAGTGAAAGATGCAAGTTTCATTGCCAATATCCTTATAGAATCCAT
The DNA here is from genome assembly GCF_030272615.1 of Cryptomeria japonica. Classification (NCBI taxonomy): domain Eukaryota; kingdom Viridiplantae; phylum Streptophyta; class Pinopsida; order Cupressales; family Cupressaceae; genus Cryptomeria; species Cryptomeria japonica. Next base: position 322,096,084 of record NC_081410.1, read on the forward strand.
TAAAATGGTGGGCCTTGAAAATGTTGTCTAATGTTAATGGACAACACTAAATATTTTAGGGCAGCTAGGTCTAGAGTATGGTCACATTTTTTGGACACCATGTGTTGTCTACTCACTCAATTTAATATTGCAAAAGATTGGCACACAAATTGAGTGAGTCAAACAAATCTACACGGAGGGTGAGGATATACAAATGTTTGTGACTAATCATCATATTTCACAAGGCATCTTCAAGACCACCTCCAAGTTGGAGTTTTTGAAGGTAATTTAACTAATTTAAATTTTATTTGTTAATATATATTTTATTTTTTAATTTTTAATTTTAATTGTCAATATGTGACATGTATTTTTTTACACCATGTTAGGTTGCCGAAACTTGATTTGGATCTCACACAATCATCTTAAGACGACTTGTGGAGGTGTGAGAGGCATTGAATTTCATGGTCATCAATAGCTTGTGGAATCTATGAAGGCAATCAAGCACAAAAAGAGCCCAAAAAGTAAAAGCCTTGATCCTAGATAATGAGTGATGGACTTGTGTAGAATATGTTTTAAGTTTCATTGAGCCCATCACTAGAATGATTAGGTATGCTAATACAAAATCGCCAATGTTTGGGTTAAATTTACGATGGCATGGATTCTATAGTTGAGAAAATGAATAATATAATAGAAGCCAAGGAACAAGACCCAACGAAAACATTTTTCAAAAGAGTGCAAAACATCATTATAAACCATTAGAACAAGATGACCACACCCTTACATCTCTTCTCATTTGCTTTGTTGCCAGATTATTATAGCTAAGAGATACTTTCCTTGCTGAAGAGGGTGCCACCATACAGAGATGCAGAGGTTGCTATTGGCTACAAGGCTGCATTTAGAAGGATATTACTAGATGAAGACATCCAAAATGTTAGTTTGAGTTAGTTTCGCCACTTCATATCTTCAAGGAATCATGATGTTGCTGCTCTTCGAGACAAACAAAAGAAAGATGCTCGTGATTGATGGTACATACATGGTCAAGGATCTATTTACTTGCAACCTCTTGCAATTAAAATTCTCTCTCAATTATGTATCATTTAGCTTTCTATTTTTCTCATTTTTCATTCACTGCTATTGATTTTATAATTTATGTTTTGTATTTACAAAATTAAATACTAAATGTTATATGCAAATTCAATAGGTTGTGAGATCTTCTTCAACTGAGAGGAATGGAAGTGCATGCTCTTTCATCCACTTTGTTAAGCACAACCATTTGTGTGCAAAAAAAAGTTGAGGATTTGGTCTATGTACACTCCAATATTTGTCTCTCGTCATATGACACTTGAATACAATGAAGGTGTGACAAAGATTTGGGATCTAAGTCCTAATGCTACAATTGGACATGTTGTCGAAGTCTCTGTAGATGAGGCACTTCTACACATGACACAACTAGTGGGAGTGGCACTCCAATTGCTTATGGTTCAAATGAAACTGAACTAAATGTTGACTTTGATGCTTTTGATGAAGAACAATATAAGACTATAAAATATTGATTGTAATTTTGAATTTTAATTGTGTAATGACATTTTGATTTGACAAATCATTGAATTATGAATTTATAAGTATTTTCATTTTGCAAATTTTGAATGAGGTATTTGAATATTCTATTTATTGGCAATTATGAGTATCACTATTGTTATATTGTATAATTCATAATTTTGAACACACACACACACATAGCCGAACCCGTACTTGCACTCAAGGAAAAAAATTTGCCATACCCAACACCCATACCCATACTGACACCCATACTTGAATTGATAACTTAAGGGAAAACCCTTTCATTAGACCTCCACAAATGTTTGTATACACAACAAACATATAAAGACCCTAGATTTCACAATATATTCTTCCTCCCTTTCTTTCCATAATGTCTCACATAGGTATACAATGCAATAATGTACCCCTCGTGCACAATCTTCCCTCTAGCACATACAAATTTATTTACTACATGTTCACTATATGTACTACTTCATGATTGCTTATAGTTAAGCAATCTAAGGGGTTGGTGAATAGGTCACAACCTTTCACCATATAACCAAAAGGTTATAAATAAATTATTTATTTATAAAGATAAACTCTAAGTTACCGAGTACGGGGGTCAAGGGCTGGGTGCGGATTAGAGTTCAGCCTAAGTCCACGTCTAATATGGGTGCGGGCCAAGGTTTGTACTAGATTCGGCAGCCTTAAGAAAAATTAAAATACAGCTATTTTGTGTTGTTTTTATTGCACGATTTCTAATCTTTCTACAATTTTTTCCTCATCTATACACCTCTTTCCCTTCATTCCTTCTGTTAGGACTAGTAAATTTTGTCCTCCACTGGTTTGCTCTTCCAAGACTATTGTCTCAGGTGTAAATTCTGATAAAATTTTTGGCTAAGTGTTTAAGCTTTAAACACCTAGGATTGGCTCAGTCTCTATTTCGCTATTGACTTATTTAGCCGGTTTTGTCTTTCATGGGGTCCATTTTATGGGTTCATATTCATACTTACAACTGGCCCCTTCTTTTGTTCCCTAGGATGTTTTAACCGATTAGCTAAGTTTATCCCCAAGGCCTAATCCTACTTTCCTAAGTTTGAACTGCATGACCCTTTGTTATAATTCAATTTCCCCACGTGGTTGAAGTTATGCCTTTTAGAGTCTCCTTGTTTCACCGTGGCCTTTTTCAGAGATCTCAGTATTGCCACGCAGGTGTGTGGGGAAGGAGCAGATGATGCATTGGCCCCACAATCCCGCGAAGTGATAGCATGTTGCCATGACATGTGTGCGGGTATGCGGGAGAGGAGATAAAGGATGAGGCCAAACAATATATTGACCCCGCATTACCGCAGAGGTAATGCAAGGTAGGTGAGACTTTACGGGTATACCAGGTCCAAGAGAATCAATGCATAGTGGTCCCTACTAGCCAACATGGCATGTGTGTGTTGATTAAAGGGGAATCTGAATGTAATCTTCTTGCCATGTCCAAAGGGTCAAATGAGTTGTTCGTTGTTTTGTGGTGCCATATTGGATAGGGAAATGCTGATGAGGACAGTCAAGGTACTTTGACCCTACTGAACGAAGTGGGGGGTTGATAAATAAGGCATAAAAGAAATAGCATGCAAAGAATGTCCGTATCGTGACAAGTTGAGATTTTAAATATTATTCGTGCTGACTAATTACCTGTAGAAGATCATCTTTGGATAGGACAATTAGAAGACTTCATATGTGATAAGCCCAAGGGATTGAGAATGACGGCATGAAAAGTTGCATGGGTACAGTTGATCGATTGTCATCAAAGGAAACTGAACTAGAGGTTGAGTGACTGCAAAGGATAAGTTTTAATCCTTTGAAAAGGCATAAAGCAGAAAAGGTGTTTTGCATGCATGATACTGTGGGTTTAGCTATATTTAAAGCTTCTGAGCTTTTTTCTTAAGTCAATGACCAATGTATTGGCTTTGATGTGTTATTAAACTTCTATCCATGCTCATTCGAAAGGAATTTCAGAAATGAAGCGCATATACAAAGAGAAGGACTGTATGTTCACAACATGCAAATTCTATGATACTGGGTGGATGATACTTCAATAAACTGCTTTGTAGCTAAAGGGATATTGAAAGGCAGTCTCAGTTGCTTAAGGCCTTTCAAAAGCAACATGTCCTCAGCCCTTCATCATCAAATGACTAGGAGGAAGAGGGAACCGGAAGCAGAGCAAGGAGGATAGGGGAAAGTTAGCGGATCCCCTTTTCTAATCCCCACATTTTCTTTTAAGCGTCTCCTTCCGCTTTAATAGCTTCTTTTCTAGTTCCATGAGTTCCTCCTTTAGTTTTGAGGATTCTTTCCTCCTAGTGTTGTGGAGCTCCTCTTCTAGTTTGATGAGCTCTTCTGCTAGCTAGTATTGTGCAAGTCTTCCACCCTCAGAGTTAGAAGTAGCACGATGGTGGCACGTAGCACGATGGTGGCACAGCTCAAAGCAATTGAACTTCAATAGTATTTTATTCTCCACCTAGATGGTTTCTTGTACATATCATCCAAATTTTGTCTTATTCTGAATAGGAGTCTTATTTTATGCTTGTAATTCATAAACATGTCAAAAGGAAGAAGGGCCAGTTGTAAACAGCCTGAAGCTTGTCGCATTCCTTATTGTTATAAAAGGAATTCTAGGGCTATTGTTTTGAGAGAGTCTAGTAGGTGCATTATTTTGGGAAAAATACTACTAGAAATGGTAGTAGCAATGTCTGAGTCACGAACTAAGTCTAAAACAAGGAAGAATGTAAACATTCTGATGGGCAATGTCAATTAGTTTATGGTTTGTCATGGATATTTTTGTAGAGAATTGTCTCCATAATATACTCCTTATCTTACATAAATGACAATATTAAGGGTTCAATTATTTGTCTTTAAAAAAATCTTGTGAATGTGTGATATTGTTTGTGGGTTCTCTTTAAGGAAGAGATTAATTTCCTTCATTTGTATTTCAGTAATGTTGAGGGTATACTATGGATTTTGTAAGAATAATCCCTATAGTAACAATAGGGGCTGCATTGATGTCAAGCATTAGTGCTAGTCAAGCTCACTAATTAAGATGAGCTGTTGTCTAATATTTGCATTTGGATAGGCTCTTTGACTCTACGCCATGGATTAGGCACTGATCCGCTGAATTAAGAGTTATCTCATTTCCTCCAGTTTTAGCTTAGGGTTCTGCTCCCAATTGTTGTAAAGTGATTAATATCAAGAGCGTAGCTGAATTAAGAGTTGTCTCATTTCCTTGGTAGATTGTCATTGGGATTATCTGCTTAGTTGTCTAAATGTATAATGTAAAATGTGTTAAATCTTTGACATTTTTGGTGCACCCGCCTTGGTTTAGCAGAGCCAGAAGTGCAGAAGAATTTAACCTATGGTTAATTCTTGTTCATTGGCCTCTGAGTCTAGTTGTCTGTGGATAGATGATAAATCCTTAGGATTTTCTATGACATCAGTTGGAATCACCAACAAAAATGGCGACTCTACTGGGGAGATAAGTAGCAAATTCATTTGGCAAGGAGTCAAGAGTGTTTAGGATCTGAAAATGGTTTCATATCTGGAGTATTCAACCGGGAGAAAATTTTAATGCAGCTAATTTGAAAAGGATCGTGTGAATTTGTTGTTGGGAGAAGCCCAAAATGAATATATATCTCAAATGGCTTCTGGCTGCTTGAAATTTGTTCCTCTACTAAGGAGGTCGCGACTCTGAATTAAGAACCTAATGAGGCTGTGAAAGAAATTTCAAGATCTACTATATTTTCAGTCGGAAAGGGAGAGTCTAGCAGTTGCCGTAAATTTTCCAGGTATTGTCATAATTCTCAAGAAATTGATACTATGTTGATAATAGTTATGAAAATGAAAAAATGTTAAGTGTTTGTTCCCTTTAAGTGATTTGAGCGCTAAATTAGGGAAGGATTGTTGTTAGTTTCTACATACTTCTCGGTTGTCATTTGTTTCCTATGTATTCTGAAAAGAGGTATGCATGTTTCCTAGAGTGAGATCTTAGTTGTTGAGGTCAGGTTTAGTGTGATTCTAAGATCTCTTGTTGTAAAGAAAAGGTTGTAAGAGCATAATTGTCAAGATGTATCATCAATGTGAGCACCCTTGTGTGGGACTTAATATAACCACACCATGTAATAAACCTCAGTCACGTAGTAGAAGAAGTTTCAGCGCTGAAAGATATAAGGCTATAGACTTTAGTAGTGTTAATGGTTTCCCACATATCATACCACCTGAAATCAGAGATAGGCTCCCAAAATTCAGCAGTAATATAGATGAATCAATGGATATACATCTTCAGCAGTTTAGTGATTTGATAGATAATTATGAAATAGATTTCGAGGTTGTGATTATGAGATTATTTGTGCGATCTTTGAAAGATGGAACCAAAGTGGTTTTCAGATTTGTTGCCGGGATCAATTAGTTCTTGGGAGGAGTTTCAGCAAGTTTTTAATGAGCAGTTTGGTGAAAAAATCTGTATATCCTCAGTCCTTGAAGACTTCATGGATATTCATATTGAGAATGAAGAATAATTTAACCGAAGTTTCATGAAGGCATTAAAGAAGATTCCTCAGAATTGCAAACCTCAGGATGCAATGGCATTAGTTGTATACTTGGGTGCATTTGACACAAAAATGAGTTATAGACTGACGAATGAAGACCCAACAAGTTTGCACGAAGCTTTTCAGATTGCAATGAATAATAAAAAGGTCTCCAAGTATGGAATGATAAGATGTATTAAGTTAAACCTAGAAGTAGAGCTTCGAATAAAAATAAAAAGTGTAATTCGAGGAATGATAATCTATTTCTGATAATTGCCAGTCCATTGTCCTAAATTGTAGTTTGCCCCAAAATGTTGCAAGTAACCCAGCAAATGTTACTCAGATGTCATGTAGAAATGGAATATACATGAGTGAGTTAGAAGTGATTCAAAATCTAACGAATTCTTATATGCCAGTCCAACATTCAGTATACAATCAATTATCTAGTATACAAGTGCCTAAAGAAACTATTTCATATGAACCCCAGATTAGTGGCCAAAACAAGATAGAGTCCACCGATATAAACAAATTTGATCATCACAGTTTTTGTCAGCAATATACAGAGATAATGCATTCCAGAGCGCATTTGCAATCTTTATTTGACCATAAGACTATGAGAGTTTTAAACAATGACAACATTGTGTTGGAAAAGGCTCATAAGCATTTTTATCATTACAATGATGCAAGAAAAGAATGTAGGAGCACTACCACAAGTGAAATGATACATCCCGAGAAAAGAAAGCAGGGGTTGAACTATGTTGATGCAGCTAGAACCATAGAAGAAAACCTTTGATTATGATAGTCTTGATTCACTTTGTGTGACCCTGCAAGAAGATATGAATCATATCACTTGCCGCCTCAATGTTCATAGTTCTCTTTATGAGCCAGATCTAGGAGTGTTTGTAATCCATGAGCGTGATGATGAACTTGATAGTATTGATACCTTTGCTGATAAAGAGGATGGAGGCTTTGGTTCTTCTCAGACTATTGTGATATGTGAGGATGATTCTCTTGCTCAAAATGACTTGTATGGAGTAGAGATGGAATCATTTGTTGAGAACCATAATGATATTAACATCACAATGATTAGTGATACTTGTTTATTGATGAATGATTTTAAGTTGAATGTGGATAATATCGATCAAGAGTCAGTGACTATTTCCGTGATGAGTTTCAGTGATCCAGGGGAATTTAAAGATGTTGGATCTGTTAATTTGAATGAGGATGAGCCAGACGACTTCATAAAGAATGATTCGGAGTATGGATGTTTCCGTGGTGATACAAACACTGTAGCAAGGGATTACAACAATGGATCTGAAGACATGAATATTGCTAATGACATAAGGATATTATATGAATATGTAGAGACCAATGCATTTTGTGAGACTACATGTGATGGAGATGCAGACCAAGAGGGTGTTTATCAAAAGAGGAATCCTCATGAGAATATATGTAGCAAGACAATCTCAAACTTGTATGAGCTAGTATTGGAAAATTTTCATGAGGATATATCTTATAGTGAGGAAGTGAGGGTTGAGTGTATAATTAGGCCAGAATCATAAATACTCACAGCTGATGAAATAGGTAGTTTGTCCCTACAAGACATGAAATTGTGCAAGAAGGGGAATGAGTATGAAAGTCTAGGTATGCACTCTTGAAAGCATGATATGGTGCTATTACAAGATGGACTAGCATATGAATGTTTCTCCTTCGATACATTCGATGTTCCATGCCTTGGTTCACAGCAATACATTGCTAATGAATGTTTTTGTCTTCAGCAAACAAATGGTAAAGATAAGCAAGAGGTTATTTGTATGGTTGAATATGGGAGCTTAAATTTTCCCAAATTAAATGATCATCTCACAAAAAATGGCATTGAAAATGTTAGTACATAATTCTTTGTTGAATATGATTTCATCTTGTTTGAAAGATGCAATAAGGCTGTTCCATATAGAGGTGAATGTGTTCAGTTTTGGCATGATTACATAATGCAAAATCAAAAGGAAAACAATGATGATGACAAGTGCAATGCTGTTTTGAAAAAGGTTAGTGATATTGTGTTTGATTAGTTGACTGTCAATGATATCATCAAGTCAGTTGCATTGTCACGTGATGTGAATCAGATTTTTGACAAAGGGGAGCATTGATTTTTCCTTTTTGGTGGCCTAGGACAACCAATTGAAAAATGGATTTGATTTTTGTTTTTGAATAAGATGTCCAATGGATATGGCTTGCATACATCCCCAACTAGAGCCGCTGTTAGGACAAGTAAATTTGTCCTCCACTGGTTTGTGTAATGTCCCCTTTTCCGCTCTAGTTTGTTTTGGGGTTTGTTGGCCAATTCTGAGACCCATTGGTTAGTCAGAGGCAGAATTAGGGTTCCTATCTTTGGGAGGATGTTTTAGCAATTTTGATGGCTTGCATGTTGGAATTTCATAGTTCTGATTCTGGATTTCTTCTAAGTTTTCAGAGAGCTTCGCGATGGTGTGACATGCAACTGAATCTGGGCACTTTTCCAAACTTGTTATTTTTAGTAAGTGGGGGCGATGACAGCTTATTTTTCTAGGTTTTTTGGGGTTTTTAGAGAGCCTCGCGATGGTGTGACATGCAAACGAATCTGAAGAATTTTCCGAAACTTACTATTTTTAGTAAGTTGTGACGGCTGCTAAGAATGTGGTTAAAATGCATTTGGACACACTTATTATTTTTAGCAGTATGCCATTTTTAGTAAGAGCTATTTTTTAGCAGGGTTTCAGCAAGTCAAGATGGCTATTTCCGGCAGGTCAGTTTGAGCAGTTGGTCTTCAAACATTTTTGGAGCTATTTTGGCAACTCTGAGCTTATGTTAGGCGACTTCATGGTTGAGGAAAAATATTTTATAAGGGAATTATTTTTAAGCCATGATGGACTCCTTAAAAGAAATAAGTTAATTTTATGAAATAATTCACTTTATTACCTTGGACGCCATAACACACTTTATTGATATTTTTTATTAAGTATATTTGCTACCTTGAGGGGGTCAATTTGGTGGATAATTTTGTTTAAAGTTGGAATATAACTTAAGGCAATATGGACGATTTATTAAAGGGATTGCTTAAGTTATATTAAAGTCATTTTCTCAATTATATGTTGGGCGCTCGCATTAGGTGTTATTTGCATTTTAATAAAGTGTGTTGTCTAGGCAAAATGGGACGACTTGGTGAAAGGGATGAAATGAAATGCAAATTAAAGTGAATTCGAATGTCATTGTTTAGTCCCACAATGGAGGGTAAAGGAGGTTCGATTTGGGAGAAGGTTATAAATAAGTGCCTTGGCCTTCATTTGAGACTATCCAAGAATTTAATAACAAAGTGTTGTCGAAATGTTGTTGGAATGGTTCGAGGAATGCTTACCTCCTATAGACTATTTGCTTAGCTTCTCGCATGAAAGATAGCGACTAGTTGAGCTTGGGGACTGTTCTTCACTCAGAAGAATGGATGGATTCATTGCTAGTGTGTGTGTTCGAGTTTTCTGATTCTGGAGTGTTGTGTGTGGATTTTCAAGTTGCTGGTTTTGGTGTGGCTGTAGCATGTTTTTGTTCATAACTCTTTGTCCGGCTGTCAACTCATTTTGGGTAGTGGCTCATTCTCTTCCTATGTCCCAGGCAATCATTCTTGTAAGTTGGTAGAGCTTAATTTGATGTATTTGTTTTTTTATATGCAAGTCATACTTCTGCCCTAGCCGTACCATGCTGGGCTGCCTGGGAATGTGTGCAAGAATTCATTTGGGGGTATTTGATGCACTTTGTTGGATCTAGATTAATCGCCTGTCTCATATCTTTCATTTGCAACTGTTTTGGGGTCATTCCGTTAGTGTGGGCAAAGTTATGAGCTTTTTGGTGATTTTTTAGTTTGCTGGTCTGTGCTTTTCCAACGTGTGGTTTGCATTTTCAAAGTCTGAAGTTGTTAGTGTGGAATGCATTCTTGGTGTGGTAGGTCTATGTTGGTTTTGGGAGTGAATATCTTATTATTTGCAGCTGTTGGACTTGTTTGTAGTCGAGAATAATCAATTATGTTATAGTGTCGTCATTATGTTGTGTCATCATCGGTAATTGTGTGTTATGGGAGTCAGTTAGTTCACCCGAAGGGTAGTTGGATGCAACGGTTGGTCGCACCCCCTCGGGTATTATATATTGTATCTTGTTCCCTCGAGAAATCATCATTGTAATTGGAGACTATATGAAGGAAAATATACTTGTTCTTTGTAGTTATAACACTTATCTTATGGCATACTAGCATCGCTTATTATGTACTGTGCATTTAGCATCGCTTATTCTGTACTGTGCATTTACTTCTTATGTCTCTGAAATTGTTTCCATAGGAGAAACATATGGTGCCGTTGCCAGGTCTAATCTAGGCATACATGGCTGAAGGATAAATGGGTCAACCTATCCGCGAGAACATCGTCGATGAGGATGATGAACGACAAAATGAATTCTATGAAGGAGAGGATGCATTGACGAGAGACTTCGTAATCCGGTTCCGGGCAGCCATAGAAACCTTCGTGTGGAGAGAGGCGACACGGGAAGGAGGACCGCAAGGTGCAATGTGGGACGCTTTCAACATCAGTCTGGTGGCAAACATACTGTTGCACCAACTCCCTCGTCTCCTGGCCCAAGCATCCCTCGCTCACCAGCACCGAAGGGAGGAGATTGAGCAAGAATAGAGATGACAGCAAGTTCTCCATAATTACGAGGAAAACAACCGGCGATGGGAAGAAGAGCGTGATGAAAGATGCCGCAGGGGAAACTAACTCCTGAACCCCTACGGGAGGAATAAAGCAATACTGTAATAATCCCGGCACAATGTTGACATAAATTGTGGCCAAAAGGGAAAATAATAAAAGTTCTTTTGTTTTGTGTACATGATGTATGCTTGCTATGTACGGAAGTGATTTATGCCCAATATGCTAAATAAGGACAAAAATAAAAAAGATACAAAGTGACGAATGGGAAGTGGCACAAAGAGCGTTGAATCTCAGACAGCAAATAGAATGAAGGCGTAGGCTAAGGCAGCTTGCCGAGGGACGACCGGCTGAGGGGTTGCTCAAAGGGAACCCAGGAGGTGTCACGGAGGTTGCGGAGGCAAAGATAGACGGAGAGAATTAAACTCTCTACACTGTCGTAGGGTTGCCCAAAGGGAACCTAGAAGGAGTCACGGAGGGTGCCAAAGGAGAACTCTACAGTTCGCCAAAATACCACCGTAGGGTAAGAAGTCGCAAAGAGTTGGTGGAACAAACAAGGCGAAGTCTAAACCTGATCGACGCTACCAGAGACCTACTAAAGAAGTTGTCCATTTCAGAGGACAACCGGAGGGAGACAACCAACTGGAGGGAGACGACCGAAGGTGACAGTACGGCCGAAGGTGCCAGGGGAGCACAAGGGTACCGTACGGGAGGCAATTGATTCGGTTTGGGGTCAGCAACCTTCTCCGGAGGACCCACGAGTGGAGGGTCAAGTGCAGGAGGCGAAGGCGGAGGATCACCAGGTACAAGCACACAAGGCACCGGAGGAGTGAGACCCAGCGGTGGGATGGCAAGTAAGCAGAAATTGCCAAAGTTCACAGGTAATGGCAAGGAAGATCCTGTACGGCATTGCCATACATGTGAAACAATTTGGTCGGCCAATAGGGTGACTGATCATGACGACTGGGTGCAGCAGTTCCCAGCCACGCTAAGAGGAGTTGCCATTGATTGGTACTCTGACATGGACAAAACTGAGATTGACACATGGCAGAAATTGGAGAAGGCATTTAAAGCAGAATTTCAGTTGCTAAGAGACGATAATGAAATCTACGGTACCAAGCAAGGTACTAAGGAGACCGTCTGCGCATATAGCCGAAGGCTAAAGGAATTGTTGGGCAAGATGGAAAGCCAACCGGCGGATGGATTGAAGAAACGGTGGTTTGTGGAAGGATTGACATCCTCCCTGCGTAGAAAAATGAAAATTGTTCCACCAACGTCATATGAGGACGCCTATAATAGGGCGATGGACTTGGAAAGCGAACATAAAACATCAAAAAAGAAGAAAAACAATAAATCTTCATCGGACGAGGACGATGACTCTTTCGAAGGGAGCAGCAGCAGCGGGGAGTCAAGTAAAAAGGTGCAAGCGCTCCAGAAAGACATGGAGTGAATGAGGAGAGAATTTAAAGCAATGAGAAGCACGGATCGGACCGAAGGGGATGTATGGTGCACGGAATGCAAAGAGGAAGGACATACGAAGGGTACCTGTCTGAAGAAGGCCTTTTGCGAGATTTGCAAAGTGATGGGACACTCCATCAAGGAGTGCCCATACAACATGAAGACACGGAATGCACAAATGCTATTCACTGAGCAGGCCACAACATCCGCACCAGCGGGTACGGCCCAACAGAACAACACAATGGCAACCTCTAGAGGGTACCGAGACTAGACGTGGCGGAAGGAATAATAATAATAATAACAATAACCAGAGTCGTATCCAGTATGATGCCAAGGGCCGACCTATGATCCCGTGTAGGGCCTGCAGTCAGTGGGGGCACTTCGCCCGAGATTGCACAAAGGAGGCTAACTAGCAGTATTCTTGCTGATGGTGCGGACCGGGGGACCATGAGGATACAAACTGCCCGAAACCCGGAGTCAATCTTTTGAACATTGAACCCACTCAGGCAAAGGTATTGGCGGTTACGAGGGCCCGGGCAAAGATGGCCTCCTACCCAGACCCCCGCATAGAAATGGAACGAGTACGGGAAGCAAGGGCGGAGATTACTAAGGAGATGACCGCACAAGAGAGAAATAGCGGGGAAGCCACAAGCACGTCCCGAACTAAGGGGGAAGAAAACATCCTGAGGCAAATCCTGCAAATGGAGGTACCCGTAAGAGTCCAAAACCTCCTCGAAACCATGCCGCACTTAAAAACGGCTATCCTAAATGCTGTGCCCGCAAAAAGTCACCAAGTGAGGAAGGCTGAAAACTCTACGGTCGACCCAATGTTGTTAATTGTTAATAGTGGATGCCACCCAGCCGTGGTAGAAATGGGCATCTTCGGGACCACCCTGACGAACACCATCGTGGACGGAGGGTCAGGAGTAAATGTGCTCCCGGAGGAGACATGGAAGAAACTGCGGAAGCCCACGTTGTGGCCCCCCACGTTTAACCTACTGGGAGCAGACCAGCATGGGATTAAACCCCTCGGGACACTAATGGCACGTCAGGTGATGATCAGCACACAGCCATTCGTGCTAGATTTTGTAGTGATCTCATTAAAACAGAAAGGGTACGACGCCATCCTCGGACGGGGGTGGCTAATTGCCGCCAAGGCAAAGCATGACTGGAAGAGAAATACACTCTCGTTAGAGAGCATGGAGAGAAAGTACGTGATAGACATCCGAACGCAGATGGTGAGCCAGGAGTTGGCATCCTCCTCAGAGTCGGAGTCGGAGTTGGAGTCGGAGTCGGATGGAGACCGGTGAGAGGAAGATGAAGGCCAACGGCGAATGGAGCCCAACAACAAAGGGGTTCTAGAATTAGAAGCATGCTCGAGGGATGACGGGGATTCTATGAACGGCCTCTTCCATTGGCAAATGGAGGATTATGAATTGTTCACACCCTCGTGGAATGTGTTAAGCATCAAAGAACAACCGGAGGTATTCCCCCCAGAGTTATTCTCACAATTCATAGAGCCTCTTGTTATTCTCCTATGAGTTGCTGGTGGAGAGAAGCCCGCAATGGGCTACATTTATGAGGGCATGGACAAGGTGAAGGAGGCCATTAGAGCTATTTATTCAGGGAATTAGGCTAAGTACGATCCCATACGGGAGGTCACTGATCGTCAATAGCATAATCTTCTTCATAGGCCTATACATGCAACTACCTACTACCTAAATTGGCATTCCAATTTCGCCTAGATTTTAAGGCCGATGACGAGGTGTGCAGTGGGCTCTACGAAGTTGTAGAGTGAATGTCACCTGATTCATCAATTGGAGCACACATAGTCCATGAGATAGAGAAGTTTAAGAATGCACAAGGAGACTTCTTTTCACGACACGTATGCAAGCAAAACCGGACACAAATAATGCCACGTAAAAATCTATTCAAGGCATAGTTTAAAATTTAAATCTTAAACTTTTCTATCTATGATTCTATTACCATTATTGTAAACTCAAAGTTATAGAATAGAAATGATTTTTAATTTTTCTCATTTTAGATGCATGGTGGGAGATGTTTGGTAATAAGGTGCTAAATCTACAAAAGATTGCACCTCGTATCTTGAGCCAGCCATGTAGTGTTTCAGGATGTGAGCGCAATTGTAGCATGTTCGAGCACATTCACTCCAAAAAGTGCAACAAGTTGGCGGTGCAAAGGTTGAATGATCTTGTGTATGTTTATTACAACCTTCATCTCCTAATCTCCTATCACTTTAGAGGAGGTTGATCCATAAGTAGAGTGGAACATTGAGGTTGATGATCCTGTCTTCAACGATGAAAACTTGGAATGGGTTGGTCAAGTGGATTGAGAGGTAGAGGCAGTATTGATGGCAGAGGAGGCTAGAGCACAAGGAGACAAATTGGAGAACCCCGAGGATGATGTGGATGAGGATGTGTATGTCATTGAGGTTGAGGCTAAGACACAAGTAGATATCATAGTTGAAGAACTATCCAGGACCTATCTTAGGCACACACGTAGGAGGGTTGCGAGGTCGAGTGGTCACTAGTATTGGCTCCTCTAAGCCTTAGACTTCTAGGCTCTAGCTTTTATTTTGATATATGTTTTGAACTTTTGATGACATGGATTTCATATTCCATGAATTTTGTTAACATTTGACATTATTTATATTTCTAATGTTTTAATTAAGTTTAGCTTATTTCCTTCAGCTCAAACATAAAATTTGCATTTATGCTTATGTGATCAATGTAAACTTGTGTATGTGTTCAAAGTAGCTTCTATTTGATAAGATTATTGTGTCTTTAAGGTTTATTTATTAAAGGGTGCATGAAACAAGTTTTAAATCCTTAAAAATCTTTGAATTTCTTGGGTTTTTCAATTTGCCGAGTCTTGACTGAGTTTTTGCCAAGTCTAGGTTCTAAGTCTAAGTCCAAGTAAAAAATCAGCTTGCCGAGTCCGAGTCTTGTAACACTGGTCAAACCAACGAAGAAATAGGTTAGGTATGTAAAAAATATTTGATGTAGTACCATTTGAGAGCAGGTCTGCATAAGGAATGCACTGAGTGCATTTTAGGGGTGCCTATGCACAATTTCCCCTTCATGAGCAGGATTAGCAAGCTCATCAACAATTCTAAATGGTGGAAATCAGGAGGTTACAACAATTTTGTTGATCCTTTCAACCTTCCTAGTGGCGGATTCTAGAGGGTAAACAACATTTTTTAGCTTGGTGCAAAAAAACTCCTCAAAACCATTGGCGGAAATCAAGGGTCAAACAACAATTTTCTTGTGAGTGCAAAATTTCCCTCTAAAATGGTTGGCAAGTTTGAGGGGTCATGGAACATTTTTACAAGACTAGGCAAGTTTTTTCAACATTTTACAACATTTCCCTCAATTTTTGCATCATCTTGCAATCAATTTCAGTTTTGTCCTTTTGGTGAAGTTGGAGACTTCAAACAACGTTTTATACCATCATCTCTCCGTTGCATATAGTTCATCAAACGAACTTGACAACATTGTTGACGGGTTTGAAGGGGAAAACAACATTTGAAACAACTTTTATGTGAATTGAAAATAAGGCAAATCATTAGTGGAGATAGAGGGGTGATCAACATTTTGTGTTTTTACATCTTTTTCCACTTATCTCCCAATGGCAGACTTAGCATGTGACTTTACAATTGCATTCCTTCAAAGATTGATTCCACACTTTACCTTGCAAATTTTGAATTACTTCACCCTATGGCGGATTTGAGGGGTATAACAACATTTCCACCAAGTGAAATTGAACACTTTCCATCAAATGCAACATTTCAACAACAACTTTCAATTAGACTTGGCAGATTCAGCAAGAACATCAAAATTATTACCAAGTCCTACTTGTGTGAAATTTGAAGAGGAAAAGCAATGGCGGATTTAAGGGGGTCATCTACATAAATTCATACGTGCCCAAGGGGGTTTAAATTTTACTTAGTCAGATTTTTCACTCTTTTTCATCCCACAACGAGGGTGCAAATCTAGCCTCTACTTGCACTAGCTTGTACATGAAATTACCCCCTTGGTTCAACACTAAGACTATTTCTTGATCATGAGGCTAAGTGTTAGTGCACAATTTAGCCCCCTAAACCTTGCACAAATCCAGACAGCCAAATTTTCACATTTTACCTCTCTAGGTCCAACATAGTATATGCTGGAAACTCATGACCTTGAGGTGATGTGCTTACAGTTCCTAATGGAACTACAAGCAAGCTTACCACTCCATGTGCAATCATCAACCTGAAACAACATCTTGCCCCTAGCCACATGACAACATTTGCAACTAAGCAACTTCCGCAATTTTGACAACCTTACCTCAACTTTCAACCTAACACTCACAATCCCATACCTCCTCTCACAAGCAAAGCTTAACAGCTAGGAGATTGCCAAGCTTGAAAATGACCTAACTAAGAGACACCTAAGCCTAAGCAAAAAGTGGGGTCCCCATTTGCAATGGGGCGATGTGTGAAAACATCACAACAATACTATTCCTTTATTTTGGCCCTTATTTTTTTTAAATTATTTACCTTTATTGATTTTGTGGTTTCTTTTTCACCATTCTAATGTCTTTTTAATATTTCTCCAATCTTATCTATTAAATTTTAAAACATCTTTATTGTTTATTGTCTTTTGTAGTTTCCATTCATATGTTATAATAAGTATTCAACCAGTAACACTAAAATTTCTAAATTAATAAGGATAATTTCCATGCTTATAACAATAGTATATTAAAATTAAAATTTATTATTTTCTATTATTTTTAATTTTCTTAAATTCTTTCCAATTTAATTCACCTTAAAATGTCTTGATTCTTATTGGCTTCTCTTTGGAAGATTTTTTGTGTTTGTGTTATGCAGTTGTGTTTTTCTCTCAGTTCCACTCCACCTCTCCCCCTCTCTCCTTTTTAAGGAGCTAAGTCTGTCATTTAACTTATATGCTATCCACTTGTTCAAGATGGATCACAAAGTATAATCCAAAATGCTTGTACTTGATTGTAATGTCCCCATTTTGGGTTCTCTTGCATCACAGTTGGCAACTTGGCTCTGACCTTCTCAATATCTGTTAGCCTTATTAGAAGGGTTATTTGGTGTTATATCCATGAGCTCAGATGGTCTAGAGGACTTATATGACACTCTTTGAGGTTATTCTAGCTTATGGTGTGTTCTCCACAATTATTGAAGAGAGCGCCTATTTATAGTAAGTCACCCAATTGGCTTTACTTCTCATTATTCATCATCAATATCACTCTGATGCAATCAGATTTCAATTCAAATGCTTTTTGACAGCTTTCCACAACTTGGGTGTATTAATGAGCTATAATTTATTTATTTTTTACTAAAATTGCTAATTTTATTATAATTTAATGGGCACCTCAGTATAAGAGCTCGTTGGAATGAGAATTGAAAGTTTTAGGCATCAGATGATGATAAAATAAATCACTTTTGGGGGGATAAAAGGGTTATTTAATTTATAAAGTGATTTTTATATTATATCTTTTTGAAAGTTCTCGAAATGGTAATAAAAGAAGGTTAGGGGTCTCATTTGAAAGATACAAAAGATTTAGAAGCTTGCTATTTGTATACAAAGGTTCCAAGATTTGTGCCTATAGCCAAATTCTTGCCAGTGAGACGAAAACCCTAATGGTTTCTTCAAGTTGGAGGTGTTGTGACCTAATCACACATCACCCCACCCCAAATGGGGCCCCTTTACTTTTTAGGTCCTCTTGGTCTTTTAGTTTTGGTTTGTTGGGTCTTTTCGCAGCAAACTCTTTAGTCTCCTCAGTTTGCAAGTGTTTGGGGGTGAATTTGATCAAGTTTGCAAGTCGTTTGAGTGAATTTGGCTGAGTCTGGAGCCTGTTTTGCCTATTTTAGGGTTTTGCCTTTCTAATGAGACATTCTTTGGTACGAGTGAGCAATGCATTTTGTCACCGAAACTGGAAGTAAGGAATTTTCAAACAAATATTTTCAGTTCTGCATATTACTTCAGGCCCTCATTCTCAGCTGTGGAAATTATTTTGTGAGTTGAAATAGTCATGGGTGGAGATCCTATCCACCATGAACCTGTAATCCATGACACGTTGTTGCAGGATGCCCTGTGTGAGCATTATTTCCGTACGCATGGGTGGATTGATTATTTTCTGAAAATAACGGATTTCAATGAGGAAATTGCTTCTGAGTTCATGCATATATTCAATGAAGGAGAAGCCTCTGTCAAATGATTGAGGGTTATTGCTACAGAACAGCAAATAGATGAAGTTACTAGGTTGCTGCAGGAAGGAGAGTTGTTTCCTGAATCTAAGGATGCAAGAAGCGCCAGGGCAGAACTTACACACCCCACAGATGGGCCTCTGACGATGGACAAACAGGAAACCAGATGGGTATCTCTTCCAGCAGAATGGCCCCAAGTGGCATTGTATATAATGAAATACATTACCTGCGATGGAAGGTATTCAAATTTACATTCGGTCCATTTCAAGTTGCTTAGTCATTTACGGCATGGCCGAAGGGTAAATGTTCCAAATTTTCTATACCACCTTATTTCCATAAGTGCCAAAGAAACACGAAATGGTGGAAATCGTTTTGTCAGTCATCATGGTTTGATAAAATTGTTAGTAGAACGTTCCCTTAGGGATGTTTCTCAAATGGCATTGGGGGTTATTTGAAGATATACTGCAATTTAGGGTTGAAGATGCTTTTGTTGCAGAGGAATTAGCAGCGCAAGAGGAAGACATAGGGGAGCCCTCGTCTCCTAGAATTTCTACAGGAAATGTACCTCCTGTTGCCAAAGAAGCTTTGACTGTGGTAGAAGATGTGGTAGTTGAAACAAACATTGAGCAGCCCTCCACTCATTTCCAAAGAGGAGTGGCATCTTTTAAAAGGAAAGGGAAAGAAGTAGAGACAATTGATGCAGAAGGAGAAACTATGATGTAGCCTCAAGCAACGCAGGTTTCTCCTGCAACCAAAAGGCGTAAGCCAAAGGGAAATTCTCCTGCAGCAACGCCTCTAGTAGAAACCATTCCTGCAGCTACTCCAAAAGTATATGCAAGGAGGACTCGGTGGAGTACACAGAAAGTTCGACCAATAGGGGATGCAGTGGAGGTCATTTCAGTAGAAACATCAGAAGAGGAACATGGTAGTCCAACAGAGGTTAAATTCCAGGAAGAACATGGCGCCGACAGACATACAAGTCCGGCATATGTGGCAGAACAATTTGAAGAACTTGTTGAAGAAATTCCATGCCCTAAGGTAACAACTAATAGACCTCCATCATCTCTCACTAGTTTGTCTATTGCTTTAACATTTTATAGGCAGTGGGAGATAGAGAGGGCTAGGTTACATGGAATTATTGATAAGCAACGGAGGGAAATTGAAAAAAGGGATAATCAGATTGCAGAATTGGAAGCTAAAGTTGACACAATTACCAGTATGGTCCCTAAATTGATACAATGTAGGGCTCCGCCAAGGGTTTATGCTTTGCATCTAAAAGAGCGGTATTTAAGTTTTAAGCTAAACCGCATTATTAGAGACCTTAGTCCTTCTTTAGACACCCCGGAAGAATTTTATAATGCTTATCAAACCTCTCCAACAGCTGTTAAAAATTTATTGTGTGAATTCTATTTGCATAACTATGTTGTGACTTCTAATAATGAGTGGAATCCCTTGTTATACATTGGTGACATCCACATAAAAGCATTAATGTCATGGGTGCAAAATGAAATTAGCATGGGGACTCAGGCCAAAGCATATAGAAGTCTGGAATTTGATTGTCCATTGCCACTCAGGGCTGAAGCCAAGGACCCACGACTTCTTTACTATGATTGGCAGAAATTATTAGCAAGGCCTGATGTAAGGAGCCAAGTGTTACCAATGAGGGAGGAAATATTCCAGGCATATGAACACTTGATTAAAAATGAAAGTGCAACTGCAATTGACTGTCTAATTCAGCGTTGGAATAATCTTCTAGAGAACTTAAAACGGGGTGAACCTCATTCACTGCCGAATTTTCATGCAGCGATACAGAGAGCCCCTAAATACATCCATTTGGGTAGGATGAAAAGCAATGATTGGCTACCCTTGATCTTCCAACTCCCTATCCTTATGTGGCCATTTATGGGATGCAGGGTTACAGACAAACCCTATGAGGCAGCCACAAAAGAAGCCAGATGGGCCAGATTAGAAAAGATGAAGGGATTTTATTGGAATTTGGCTACAGGAGGGACAAGACAAGGAACTATTGGTGACTTGCGAATTAGTGCCCGAATCATAAACTTTCCTCTTGTTGGAGGATCAGCAAGACACTAAGTTGGGGAGCATGATAAGCTGAGATATTAGCTCCTTTTATTCCTAAAACTCATAAGTTTTTGTCATGTTTTAATTTGTATAATGGGATGATAATGATGTATTAAGGTTTGACTATATGCATTTCAGATGTTAACTGGACCCATTAAATCATGTTTTGTCTTTGCCAGTTATTCATGTTGCCATGCCAGTTATTCCTGTAGCCATGTGATTTGTTCCTGTTGCCATATGGATTGTCATAGGCGATATCGTGTGAAATGAATAAGTGTTATGATTAATTAAAATAGATATGCATATGCTTGTATGTTCTCTTTTTTCAATTGCAGGAATAAATGAGATGTTGCGGAGAAGGTTGTTCTATCACGTCGAGAAGGCAGTTTGAGATATTCAAGGGGCGACTAAAAGTTCAAATCAGCGAAGAGGATAATGGGCGTGAGGAATGGCAAAGGAGTAGCAGGTCGCGCAAGACTCATTTATGTTTGACTTTAGTGAGCATCAATCTTGTAATACCGCCACGCTATATTCTTGGTTGTGGTTTGGTGTAGATCCACGTTTTTAGTGGCTTAACTCTGACTGTTCTCCTTCATGAATGTTATCCGCCTCTTCTCATCGGCGTGATCTTAATTGTAGGAAGTTGTTGTAATTTTCTTTTAAATAAGTGTCTTTGCCTCTTTTTTGAGGTTAGAAAGAAAGAGAGGGACAAAGAGCAAAAGATTTAGAAATAAAGTTGCTGAGTGTTTTAGTCTTCTTTCATTCTGAATGATGTATCAACTTTTGAAAAGCAATGAATAAAGTTATGTTATTCTGAGCACTTAGAGTTATTTTGGAAGCCTGGATACACTCATCCAAGGGGGCCCACTTGGTGAGTGTTCCTGTGCCTTTGTTAAATCTAGTTTTCCTTTTCTGCCGCAGTAGACATCCTGGCATTGACTGTTCCTGCAACCACTGGAAACAGATCCATTGACTGTTCCTACAACCAAAGCAAACAGAGTAATTCTTGTTTGACAGCTCTGGGCTTAGTTAACATTTCTTTAAGTGAGTTTTATGTTAATGCAAAGTTTTCCGGTAACCATGCAGTTGTTTTAATTCTTGCTTGCTTATCCCAAATAGATTTTAGTTGCTGCAGTAATGCAGGATAGCTATCGCACGAACTTAGTGCATATATAATGCACACCCATTTCAAGTAATACGTCCCTGGGTTGACAATCAAATGAACTTCAGTTATGGAGATAGTAACTTCACAGAGTGAATGTCCAAACTTCGGGTTGAGACTTTAACTATAGTTATTATTCCTATTGGTGGAGCAAACAGATGGTATTAATGATTGATGGTAATGATTTGAATATCTATGAAATTTACCTTAGATGATTGCACTAAGCTTGTGTCAAATTGTTCATTTTGATGGTGAGACCTTGCATAGTAGGATTCCATTGAATTTGTTGATCACCTCTTGCATTCTAGGCTTTAGAATAGAGATTCCTAAACTCTATTCCTTTTGTCCCTTTTTAGAAATCCTTGTTAGATTAGATCAAGAACTTTATTGCAAAATCTTAAGTCACCGACATAGCCTATTCCACATCCATGATAAGATAAGACCCCCAAATTGAACAACTACGTAAGTCCCCAAGTGAAAACAACAATATCACATCAAGCCATTGAGTTACCCACATGTCAAGAACTGGCCGTAAAAACCTTGAAATCATCTTAGTTGATAAGATATTTAGCATCTGAGGTGATTTTGATCAAGAGGGGGTAAAATGCTTTGGTATTTTATTCTGTGTTCGTATGTGCATAAAACACACATCAACAAGATGTAGTGCAATTTCAAGGTCTCGTCAAGCTATGAGTCTTAGGGGTGATAGGCAGTCAAGTGAACAAGTGGA
The DNA here is from genome assembly GCF_030272615.1 of Cryptomeria japonica. Taxonomy (NCBI): domain Eukaryota; kingdom Viridiplantae; phylum Streptophyta; class Pinopsida; order Cupressales; family Cupressaceae; genus Cryptomeria; species Cryptomeria japonica. Next base: position 322,118,558 of record NC_081410.1, read on the forward strand.
CTTGCTTAGGCAATCAAGGCACAAGCGATGATAAGGGCGCCATGTTGATGGTGATGTTGCCTTGATGAGTGTGGATAAGGTGCTCTTGAAATAGGTTAAGTGTTACAACCAGCAAAATGGAATAAGTCAAGTCACTTCCACTTAGCCCCCAAATCCTCGAACTTGTATGTTTCACTTCCAGTTAAGGCCTAAAAGTCCGACCAGGTTGCACTTCCAGTTGATCCCCAAAATCTCCGACCTATCTTGATGACTTCCAATGGCACTCAAAAAATTCGGCCACCCCTTGCACCACTTCCAGTTGGCTATCAAAAGCCAGGCTTAGATGTACATGCCCTTCCATTTGTTGAGATCCATGCTTGGTGGAAGTTGAACACTTATTGTTTTTGAAAGATAATGTTGATTAAGGCTGGTAAAGTCCACCTAGCATGAAGGGGGACGCCTTGAGTGATTGATTGAACAACTAATGTTGATGTTGAATGGAAGTCGCTATTTCCAGTGCCCCCCTAAAAGCCCAACCTGCCTTGGATGATTTTTACTTGCACCCAAAATCCACGAACTCCCTATGTGTATTTCTAGTTAGTGGTCAAATCCACAACTATGTTTAGACTATTTCTAGTTGCTATCAAAAAGTCCAACCTAAGGAGATGCAATAAAGAATATATTGTTGTATCAATGCTTGAACAATGAAGATAAGGGTTACTTTCATGAGGAAAGAAAAGGATGATTTGAATGTCTGATCAAACAAATGACTAAGGTCAATGAGGAAATGAAGGTAGGCAAGAATGGAAGTCACCACTTCCACTTGGGGCTTTGTTGACGTGTATTTTGTACACTATCAAACACAGAATAAAATACCCAAGGGTACCTTATCCTCTCTTGAATAAAGTCTCTGAATGCTGAAGATATCGCGAGAAAGGATCAATCAGGGTGACTTCAATGTTCTTCGTTGTAGGGTCTCTACATGTGGATAAGCACCAGTGGTCGTTGTGAATGTTGTTTCTTCAAGGGGCCTTACGTTTTCGAATTGCAGGAACAGAATTTTCCTAAAACTAACAAGTTCTCAAAAAAGATCAAAAGATAGGGTTAACAAGGGATGAATTCTAATCTAATCCTAAGAATGATTCAATGTAGGCTAGACTTGGTAAGATTCTACCAATTTCAGTATTGCCAAGCAATTACAACTCTACTGGAATTGATGCGATCTTCTAAGGTGATTAGTGATTTTTCAATTCATCAAGAATTATAGATACTACCATAAAGATACATATGAATAGTTCAATAATGATTGAAGGTTTAAGCAATCCAAATATCTCCAGTTGACCACACAAGGCGTCCTTACAATCAGTAAGAAGCTAGTGGTTTGGAACATGAATCTCACCAAAGATCAAGCCCAACACTTAGTCCTTCAAACTAAAATGCTACTTCGACTAAGAATGATTCAAGAAAGTAAACAACCATGAAAATAGCCACAAGAATTGCAATAAAACACCATAACTTCAATATTTTATTGATCTCAAAGCCAAAATAGACAACAATTGCTTGCAATTCTTTCTTCAATGCTCAATCTTTCTACAAAATAACTTTCTTCTCTCCAAAAGCTCTAATCTTCTAATTTCTAACTATCCAATCTCTAATATCTAATGACAAAATGAGAATGAGTGAGAGTATATATAGCATCCTCAATTACAATGAACGGCCTAGATCAAAAGAAGATCAACGGCTGAAATTATGACACCTAAACCCTAATTAGGGTTTGTTACAAAAAGTTCCCTTTTTAGTTGAACATTATTAAATGCATAGCCAAATATTTAATTGGCACAAAAATCGAGGGAACATAGACCAATGATAATTAAGATGCCACATCATTTATAACAACCTCTCTTCTAGAACCTTATTCCCCTTCCAATGCTCTTTCTTAGCATATGCAACGAATCTGGACACAATTCCTTCAATCTCAGCAATAGGAATCTCGGTAAGATTCCTCATTCGTTCCTCCAAGTGGATAACCTGATCAAAGGCCTTGAGGAGAGTTGTTTCCCATCCAGGTTCGAGTTCTTTGATCTTCTCAATCAGGAGCATAGTAGTGAACATTAGATCTCATTGTTCATCTGTGATGACATTCTCATCTTTGCAAAAAACAACCTTGACTCTTTCTTCCAACTCTTGAAGGTCCACATCGGTCTCAACTTCGATCCTTCTGCCAAGAATGGTACACAACACTTCAAACACCTTATCCTGAATTGGATGGATGACGCCTTCAACTTGATTGCATTTGGTGCTGATGTCCTCGAAAAGAACCTCTTTCATCTGGAGTAGAGTTGACCACTGAAGTAAATTATGAGCTCCTCCATCCATTATCTTTTCTTGTGCTAGGATCTTCCTTGATGTTTGCCTGATTACTTGCAGAACAGGAATGATAACATCTCTAATATGATCGAAAGCGGCTACCGTTATCATTAGGTTGTGGACGATCTCAAGGACCTGGATAGCTCGATGGATTGTTTGCATCATTCTTGTTGCAAATTCAACGGCTACTGTGTGGGATTTGTCAATCCAAGAGCTCATAAGCTGAACTAAGCTCTTGACTCTCTCTGCCTCGCCAACTGATTCAAGGGGAAGTGCTTGCACAGGAGACACTGCTGGATCCTGACGTCCCAAGGGCTGATTGAGATGGCTAAAGTAGCCTCTCTAAGCACCTCTCTCTCTCTCAAGCTTTCTATTCTTTTCCATTTCTTCCTTAAGCTTGTCTTTTAAGTACTTCAAATGAATCGGTTGCCTCATCCAGTGCTTGCTCGGCAGTGAGTGGACCAAGCTCAAATGTTTCTACATCGTACCCTTCTGCAAGGATTTCACCTTCATACTTGTCCACTACCAGTGTAGCTATCTGCAACTTCCTAGACCCTGTCTCATCTCTGATCACTTTCGACATCTTGGTGGCCGCCTTCTCTGTTACTTCCTGAGAATTTCCTACAAGGCTCTCTAAGTCAATTACATTATCTTCATCCTCAATCACAATCACCCTTGTCAGTCTCTCCTTCAACCAATCTGGAATGGCAGATCTCGTCTCTCTAACTTGTATTTCTTTAGGCAATGGTTCGTCTTCCCGGAGAGGAGATGTCACTTCATCATCATTCTTCTCTTCATGTAGCTCATTGACTTGGGGAGATCGACTTGACGAATGCCGAGGGGCCTTCCCTTTTTCAGGTTTATCATTCTATACCATTGACTCCATAGATTCATCCACCTCGGGCATCGTCATCTCTTGTCCTTCAACTTGACTTGTCCTTTTCTCATGTCGAGATGATGTACCTAATGAGCGATCTCGATTGGCTTCTTGCTTCTTCTTGGAGGATTCCCTTTTCTCAGGTTTTTCTTTCCTCTTCGCACCTCTAGGATGAGAATTGTCTTCACTTGCGTTCGCTCCTCCTTCTTCTGGTCTTTCCTCCAAAGTAAAAGTCATTGGTACATTCTGCTCTCTTAACTTTTGATGTTGTACATCCACCCATCTGCAAGTACATGACAAAACTGGAGCCATCAAAGCTCTCAAGTCTGAGATCTCAGGCTCGTTCCAATCTATCTTCACTGCTTTGTCTTCTCTGTCATAGGATGATTGGAGATGTCTGCCACTGTCCTGAGCTTGATCGGCCACTCTGTAGACTTTGCATCTCCTGATGAAATCTAAAGGTAATCTGGAATGCATCTTTCTTTTCACTTCTAAATCACTTGAGAGATTCATCCAAAAGTCTTCTACCTGAAATTCGTGCTTGTACTTCCTACCATATGTCTCTTCTATATACCCATAAGGATCAAAATTCTCCCTTAAGGCAAAGAACGTGAATGAATATGAGGCCAACTCCCTCTCTGCATCATCCAAGGCTAGAGCATTAGGACATACCTCAACTGAATTCCCTAATACGATGGGCACGGGAATTCCATTTCTATGCCTTTGTCTGAATGCCTTTGCATAGTCTGCCAACTGCCTAGTCACCTCGAGTAGCACTATCCTGTCTGTCGGATACCTCAGCAACATGTAGGGAGGTGAAGGACACCCATGAACTCTGATATAAGTAAACTTTTGAAGCTGGATGAACCAAGCACCATACCTCTTTACAAGTTCTTGTGCATCCGGAGATAGTCGATTGTGAATCCCGCCTTGCAATATCCTAGTGATGTTCATCGTGAAGGTATCATTGACTAACTTGTAGTCACTTCTAGGTGGATGATGCAAATGAACATAAGAGTCACAAACTCTCACTTCTCCGGGTCCTCTTCCGATCACTCCTCTGTGAGGTAGTCCTGCATATTCGAAACTCCTGATCAAGGCATATATGACGTATGAGCTCATGTGAAATGACTTGGTAGGTTTTAGTCTTCTCAACTGCACGTCCAAGCAATGGCTAATAATTCTAGCCCAATGAATCGTTCCTTTTCCTTGAACTATCACTTGGATGAAGTAGAACATCCACTTCTCAAAGTAGAAGGATTGAGGAGCCCCTGTAACTCGATTGAGCAAAGTTATCAAATCTCTGTACTCCTCCTGGAAGTCGATCCTATGTGGTGTGTTGGGAATCTTGCTCAGGCGAGGACAACTTTTGAGTAACCAATTCTTATTGATGATGCTCAAGCAAGTGTCTGGATCATCTTCATACATCGACCTGGCGCCTTCTAGGCTTTTGTAAATCATATCTTTATGCTCTGGAAGATGGAAAGCTTCACTTATAGCCTCCTCCGAAAGGTATGCCAAAGTATTCCCTTCCTTGGATACGATTGATCTTGATTGTGGGTCATAATGGTGAGCACACTCGATCATCAGCTCATGGCACTGGACTGCTGGAGGGAAACCGGCCGCCTTGATGATGTCGCTTTCAATTATTCTCTTTGCGATAGGTGATGGCTTGCCAATGTAAGGGACCTCTCGAAACTTCTTGACACTGAAGTTTCCCAAGTTGGTATCTCCAATATTGCTCCACTTTGACACGATCTTGGTCTCCAATTCTTCATTCCTCTAATCTTCCTTCATGAGAGCTGGACGACTAGTAGATGCTCCTGCCTTTGGAGTCGCCATCTTGACACCTACACAACATTTCATAATGAGTAATATACCTTGAAGAGTAGTAAGGAAAATAAAAGATATTAATTAGGAAACCTCATGATAAATCTTGAGTTTATCATTTCCTAATTAGCTACATCAAACTTAGAATTTTCAAAACAAAGTGCAAAATTAAAATCTTCAATAATGGTGTCAAGGTAATTTCGCCATACCCCCTCTTGAGAATTAACTCTAAGAAATGATGCAAAAATAGGAGAATTCGCTAGGCAAAATATGGACCAAAACTCCCTTTAGCAAAATGCGCCTCCTTTAGTCTTTACAAGCATCAACTCCACCACCTCTAGTCTTCAACACTTGAGGTAAATTCGCCCCAATTAGACCAGATTTCGCACCTCCTTCCTGCTCCCCAAATCGCACTTAAAGTAATGAATGAATGATTGATAAAAATTGCTCAAAATACCCCTATTATATAGGGCGCTCATCACTTCACCTCCCCATGGGCCGACTTGATGAAATAGGCCTAAAAAATTAAATAAAATTGCAAAAAGGAGAGGCCGACTTGATAAAATAATAAAAATGATACCTCAAGCGCTCCATTTTCAATTTTAATTTAACAAAAATTAATTTTAAATGCCTTTCTAATAGGAATTCGATTTTCTAAGGCTCAAAATCAATTTATTAAATGCCCATGCATCTTTTATTAAATGCCAACTTAATTAATTTTTATTTTTTTTTAAATACTTCGAAGTTGGTAATTTTGGCATATAATGCAATTTGGAGGATATCAACGTTGGGATATGGCAAAAATAAAGAATGCCAATAACTTCGCTTTGGTCCCTTGGAGAGGGACAGGAGCGAACTTGCAATTTAAGCCTTGCATTCTTCATTTTCACATTCAAAACTTCATCTAGGCATTTTAAAATGGCATTTTTGATTGGAGTCTTGAGTTTCATTCACTTGATCTTTAGAAGGAACGTGCCTTAGGACATTTTCGCCCTGGACCCTGGGTGAGGGACAGGAGCGCCTTTTCACTTTTGTCCTCAATCCTTCATCTTTTAATTGCCAATTCTCGTTGTGGGGTAAGCGATGATCCCCTTCGTTCATTCTATGCATGCTTAACTTGTTACTGCAAGGCAAAATAGGCTCTCCCAAGATTCTCGCCCTAGTCCTCCAGTGAAGGACAGGAGCGCTTTTTGTATTTTAGGCTAGGATTCTCAAATTTTGAAGTCAAATCTTTGTTCACCATGCTTTAGAAGATCCTTCCCATCTCGCACAACCTTGCCTTAGCATAATCTCGAAGGGAAATTGTTGATTTTATAAAAATCGCCCTGGTCCTTCAGTGAGGGACAGGAGCGCTTTTGAGTCCATTGCACAAATTCTTGATCACATCAACTTCAAATTACCCTCAAGGCGTAGAACATCATTCCCCACTCCTTCTTGAGTCCTGGAAACAAAAATAGCATTTCAAAATGTAAGGTAAATGGGCATATTTGGAAATTTCGCCCTGGTCCCTTGGTGAGGGACAGGAGTGCTTTTGCCAATTGTCATCAAAATTTGCAACTCTTGCATCTCAATTCCACCTCGAAGCATTTTAAACATTATTTCAAACTTGCGCCTTGGCCTAGATTTGTCCAAATTTGGAGAGAAAAGCTAGATAATATGTTTTTCGCCCTGGTCCCTTGGTGAGGGACAGGAGCGCTTTTTGCCAATTCAAGTTTGTCTGTCCTTTGCTAGTCTTCCAAATTATCTTCAATGGGCTAATCATGTCTTCTTCCATTCATTTCGATCATAACACTTGCCTTGTCTTTGCAAGAAATTTACACTTTTTAGAAAATCGCTCTGGACCCTTGGAGAGGGACAGGAGCGCCTTTTTACTTCATGGTATATTTCCTTGTCTTTTAAACCCTCAATCGCGTCTAAGGCATAAAACATCATTCGTCCTTCCCATCCAAGTCAAGTTTTGCCATAAAATCTCAAACAAAGAGGAGAAACTTGAAAAAATGCCATGGTCCTTCAATGAGGGACAGGAGCGCCTATTGTCATTTGGGTTGATTTACTCCTTTGTGAACCACTTAAATTATATTCAATGGACAAAACATGCTTCCCTTGACCTCTTCAAATCGTAAAATCACTTTAATCTTGCAAAAATAGTGCAAATTTGAAATTCAAGCTCCGGTCCTTCAGTGAGGGACAGGAGCGCTTTTTGCCTTCTAGGCCAAAGTGCTTCATTTCCATGCCTTCAAAATCTTCAGAAGCATCAAAACACATCCAATTATCTCTCCTGGAGACCCTGCACAAAACAAAATAGAAAAGTCAGTGACAAATATGCATTAAATAACATTTTCGCCCTGGTCCCTTGGAGAGGGACAGGAGCGATTTTATCCTTTCTGGGTAAATAATTCAAAATTTAAGTCTCCAATCACTTCGCAAGGCAGAGTTAGGTCATCTTCAAGGCCAGGAACCAGTTAGCAAGTCCTCTCAAAACAAGAAATTGTACATAGAATAAATTTCGCCCTGGGCCACCAGTGAAGGACAGGAGCGAAATCTTTGTTTCAGGCATCATCTTGCCTCCAAAATTTGATCAAAATTTACCTAGGCAAGAATACACAATTTCATCTTCAAAATGCTAACACTTAGACAAATTTGGATTTTACCCCAAAAAATTCCTGAATCTAGACCTAACCTGAGACCTATCTGACCTTCCTGACAGGCTTACCTTACTTTGACAATCTCAATCTTCGGGAGGATGCTTAATAACTTTCAAAATTTGACTGGACTCGGCTTGAATAATATCAGAGGAAACCCTTAAGGTTTAGCCCTAGCCCAGACAGACAACTCACTCACTCAAAACCCTAAAAGCAGAGAGAAGAACAGGCAAAACAAAAAGCGAAAAGAGGGGGTCCCCATTCTAATGGGGCGATGTGTGAAATGGTCACAACAGGCTTAAAAGTCTAGACAAATCCTCAGCTTTCTTTGCACCCAAACGATTACGTTGGACTGAGTGGATGAAGGAGTATGAACTCCAATTCTGCTCAACTAAAGAAGAACTTGCAACTTGTTAAAAGTTAAAACATAATTAGAAATTTATAAATTATAAAATAAAAATATGATAGCATCAAATGGAATTGGAAAACTATAAAAATAAAAAATAAAAAAAGGTACATACTTGGGAGAGAAGTTTAATTGCAGAGGCTGCAAGTGGACCCTTGACCATGTACATACCACCACTCATCAGCATTCATCCCATATCTAGCATGAAGAGCTACAACATCATGATTTTTTGTGGATACAAATTGGCCAAACTCCCTCAAGACAACATTTCTTGTCTCCTCATCTTGATATATATTTTTAAAGGCAGCCCTATAGCTAGAAGCAACCTTTGCATCTCTATATGGTGTCACCTCCTTGTGCAAGCGTCTCTGCTCTATAAAATTTTGGCGTCAAGGCAAATACTAAGAGATGTAAGGGGGTGGTCATCTTGTTCCCATGGTCAACAACAATTTTTTGCACAACTTTGAAAAATGTTTCCATTGAGTCATTTACTTTTCTTTGTATTTATTTCTCTTATTTTCTCCACCATGCAATCCATGGCCTCATAAATTTCACCCAAACATGGGCGATCAGTATCAGCATACCTAAACATGCTCATGATGGGTGTAATGTCCCTTTTTATAAATGCCCTAGATTTTGCCCAAAAATCACAAATCTAGAATGAAACAAGGGCAAACATAGTTAGGGATATAATCTTTATTTAAGAATAAGATGAGATAAGCCTATTTTCTCGAAACTTGCAATGAGATTAGACAACAATGTAGATATAACTCATGAAATACATCCAATTCTAGGGTTAGGATATGTATAAACCAATATCCACAATTACATGGAAACTCAGCCATAACAAGGGCTGAGTTGGAAGACATGATGAGGTGCCCCAAGTATCCTCTACCCTAGGCCCAACAACAAGACCTTATCCTCTGTGGCCTCATGTGGTCCTTCACCGATGGTCCTCAACCATCATCATGAGGCGGCATACCTAGTGAGGGCTTTACAATGTTCTCCTCCGTCATATCAACCTCTCACCTCTTATGATCAATTCACTTCAACAATTGATCCATGTTGAGATACTAGGGAAGCTACAATAGGGTGCCTTTGACCCTCAACCCTAGGCCCAAGGTTAGGACCTTAACCTCCTTGGCCTCATGTGGTCCTTAATCATCATCATGAGGTGGCCCCATGGTCCTTAACCAATGGTCCTTGACTATATTTACGAGGCATTGTGCCTAGTGAGGAATCTCCCACCATTCCCCCTATTGCATCCCTTCTTTCTATTACAATTGCAAACAATGATAAAACATACAAATTATACATCACGATCCTCAAGCATTATTCTCATTATGAATATACATAAAATATGTTACAAAATATAAAGTACATGAATGCAAAGGGAATAAGTTATAAATATATGAACATTAGAAGAACATAAATAGTTTAAGTGCAAGAATATTATATATTTTAATTCATCCATACTAAATCACAGCACTTGTATCCTCCATGCTGGGTCAATAATATTAAATTGTATTATTAGCATCCATTGTATTAACAATATCAAATTGTATTAACCCTATTAAATTGTATTCATAATACTAATTGTATTAGCAGTATTTTATTATATTAACAGCCTCATGTTGTGTTAACGGTATTTCATTTTATTAACAGCATCATGTGTGTTAACAGTATATTATTTATTAACAGTTGTATTAGGCTGTGAACAGTCCCTATTATCATTAATCTGTATTTTAACCAGTAAATAAATATAAAACAGTTCCCTATGTATTATCACAGATTTAGACTTACTATGCCAAGTGTGATGGTTGCTGGTGAAAGTCTCACCTTTCTTTTCTCTCCTTTTCCTTATCTCCTGTGTGTGTGTTGCTGGAGGGGGGGGTCAATGGTATTTAAAACCTTTGACCTGCCACGTCCCTTCAAGGAGGACATGTCTCCTCCCTTGGAACGTGACTCTCCAAAACCAACGTATTAACTAGATATCGATGCATATGCTCTATTGGTAATAAACAAGTTTGATATATGTAATAATAAATTGTGAATAATTCTATTAATAATAATATGTAATGCACATATTAATAATACCATATTATTATTAATAATTTGTGGATAATTCTTTAATATCAATTTAGGAATAATAATAATCTTTTTAATAATAATAATGTACAGAAATGATACAAATATATATGAATGAATATAATATAAGGGATATTACAATCCCTCCCAGTCAAGATTGTTTGTCCTCAAGCAACTCCAAATTAGAATGGACAAGTATCTGAACTCCTTTATTTTGAATGCGAATTATGATTTGATAATAGAAACTTAGCGAAGTTTAACTTAAGACAAGATTTCTCTCATCATAGATATCTCTTACGTTAAGGCAAGAACTTATGCATGAGGATTAGAAATATGACACATTCTATGACCTCAAATGCAATGTTCTCTAGGTAAATTCATATCCTCTTTGATTTCTTCTTGTTATTCACATATTCTAGATTGACTAAAAAACATAGAGTCAAACTCGGAGCATACACTTGAAAACACGGAGTATAAACATGAATGTATGAAGACATGGAGCATACATAAACTAAGCTACCAGTTCTTCCCTTTTTGGCCTGGGTCTGGGTCCTGGTTCATGCCCGATTCTGGTACCTCAGGTTCGACCTGGGTTCTAGGGGGCTGGGTTCCATGTGGGTCGACCTGGGTTCCCACCCGGGTCCTGCCCAGGTGGCTGGGTTCCATGTGGGTCGACCTGGATTCCACCTGGGTCCTCCCAGGTGGTTGGGTTCCCTGTGGATCCTGCAGAGTCGACCTGGGTTCCACCTGGGTCCTGCCCAGGTGGTTGGGTTCCCTGTGGGTCGCAGGACCTACAGGGAACCCAACCACCTGGGCAAGACCCGAGTGGAACCCAGGTTGAACCCAGGCTAGTGGGTTCCCAAAAATGGGGCCCACGGGTCATAAAACAAAAAAAAAACAATTAAAAAACACTTTTTTTAATAGTTTTTAAACACGTAAACCCTAATTCACCCCTTTATGATGCATTCCAGGCATCAAAACATTCATTCAACTCATTCCATTTGCATTTTTTGAAAAAAAATTCTCTACAGCCAGGTTTCTTAGTTTTTGCATTTTTCTTCGAAGGTGTGAGACACGTATCAAAGGTGTAGGAATCACTAGAGAAAGAAGATTTAGCTATCAAAGGTGAGTGAATTTGAATTTTTTTCAAGTTTTGAAGTTTTTTTCATATTTTTTTATTTTTTTTAAAGTTTTTTTAATTTTTTTTAAAGAAGTCTTGTATATTTTTTTACACTCTGTATGCATAGTATGGGGTTATAATGCTGAAATTTTATCAATTTTTTTTCAATAATGTTGTGTTTTCTCTTTTTATTTTAGGTGCATTATTCATATAATCATACATAATGGTTGGAACTGGAAGTGCAAGTGCAAGCTCTAGTTCAGTTGCCCATGTTTGAACTCAAAATAACCCCTTTAGAATTGATCAAGATTCACCACTTTGGCATTATACAACAATGATCAAGCAAGTGTCTAGTGATGGGGGTTTTGTTTGGTAGTGTAACCATTGTGGCATTGAGTATACCAGCTCATACTATCGAGTGAAAGGCCACCTTTGTTTCATCCCCGGGCGTGGAATAAAATTTTGCAAGGGATCGGATGGCAAGGGGCTGTCAAAAGGTCTAGTTTTGGAATATATTAGAGAAGAAGAGGAAGCTGATAGGAGAAGTGGCAAAGCAAAGACTGATCATCCTCGTCCAGTCAAGCTCGAAGACTACGAGGCCTTCTAGTAGTATTGTCTCCACAAGACCAACTGGTTCACATCCTTTCATGGCAAAACCACCAATTGCTCCACGAGAGAATCAACATGTTGTGGCCTCACGGAAAAGAGGCCCATTGGATGATGCCTTCAAAAACGAAATGAGAGAGATTGCAGATCAAAGCATTGGGCGTTTCTTTTATGGCAATGGGCTTCCTTTCAACCTTGTTAGATCACCTTACTTTCTGGACATGGTACATACCCTTTGCAACACACCTTCTGATTATGTTTGTCCAGGGTATGAAAAGGTGAGAACCACCTTATTGGCAAAGGAGAAAGCATTTGTAGAGTCACAGTTGAAAGTCATCAAAGATGCATGGCCGGAAACAGGTTTGACCATCGTTTCTGATGGATGGAAAGATTGTAAAAAAAGGCCATTGATCAATGTTATAGCAGTGTGCCCTAAAAGGGCAATGTTTTTTAAAGCGGTGGATTGTGAGGGGCAAGTGAAAGATGCAAGTTTCATTGCCAATATCCTCATAGAATGCATTGAAATGGTGGGGCCTGAAAATGTTGTCCAAGTCATAACGAACAATGCTAAAAATAGTAGGGCAGCAGGGACTATAGTGGAGGCTACATATGGTCACATCTTTTGGACACTGTGTGCTATCCACTCACTCAATTTAGTCATGCAAAAGATTGGCACACAAATTGATTGGGTGAAAAAACTGTACGCGGAGGGCGAGGAGATTCAAATGTTTGTGACTAATCATCATATGTCACAAGCCATTTTTAGGACCTTCTCCAAGTTGGAGTTGTTGAAGGTAATTACTAATTTAAATTTTATTTTTTAATCTTTTAGTTTTTATTTTTTATAATTGATATATGTTGTGTATTTTTTTGTCATGTTAGGTTGCCGAAACACGATTTGCATCTCACACGCTCGTCTTAAGACGACTTGTGAAGGTGCGAGAGGCCTTGAGTTCTATGGTCATCAATGGATTGTGGAGTGTATGGAAGCAGGCCCAAACAGAAAGAGCTCTAAAAGTAAGAGCATTGATCCTTGATGAGAAATGGTGGGATAATGTGGAATATGTTTTGAATTTCACTGAGCCCATCATGAGCATGATTAGGTATGCTGATACTGATCACCCATGTTTGGGTGAGATTTATGATGGCATGGATTGCATAGTGGAGAAAATAAGAGAAGTAATAAAAAGAAAAGTAAATGACCCAACGAAAACATTTTTTCAAAGTTGTGCAGAATATTATTGTTGATCGTTGGAACAAGATGACCACCCCCTTACATCTCTTAGCATTTGCTTTGATGCCAAAATTTTATAGTGCAAAGATGCTTGCAACACCAAGTAGGGTGCCACCATATAGAGATGCAAAGGTTGCTTCTGGCTATAGGGCTGCCTTTAAAAAGATATATGAAGATGAGGAGACAAGAAATGTTGTCATGAGGGAGTTTGGCCAGTTTGTATCCACAAAAAATCATGATGTTGTAGCTCTCAATGCTAGATATGGGATGGATGCTGATGAGTGGTGGTATCTACATGGTCAAGGCTCCGTTTACTTGCAGCCTCTTGCAATTAAACTTCTCTCCCAAGTATGCATCTTTTTTATTTTTTATTTTTATAGTTTTCCAATTCCATTTGATGCTATCATATTTTTATTTTATAATTTATAAATTTCTAATTATGTTTTAACTTTTATTTAAAACAGGTTGCAAGTTCTTCTTCAGCTAAGCAAAATTGGAGTACATACTCCTTCATCCACTCAGTCAAACGTAATCGTTTGGGTGCAAAGAGAGCTAAGGATTTGGTCTACGTACACTCCAACCTTCGTTTGTTGTCACATAAGGACCTTGAATATAGTGTGGGTGCAACAAAGAATTGGGATCTAGCCCCTGAGTGTGCTGATTTAGATGCTACAGTTGCACAGCTTGCCCAAGTCTCTATAGACGAGGCAGCTATGGAACTTGAAAGAGACATGGCTAGTGGGAGTGGCATTCCATTCAATAGTGGTTCAATTGATGTTGAATTTGAACCACTTGATGACCTTGGGCTTCGGTTGGATGCTTTAGATGAAGATGAATATGGAGTTTAAACCCCATAGATGCCTTGTAATTTGAATTTTTATCGTGTCATGACATTTTCACATTTTGAAACTTGAATCAGTTGAAACTTGAAACTTGAATATTATCTTTTTTGCAAATTATGAATATGATATTAGACTTTAGTTATTAACTTATTACTGATTACATTTGCAATATATGAATATTTATTGGCATTGGCAATTATGGATTTATCATTTATCATTTATGTATGGAAAGTCACATTGTATATTTTATTTTTGTATGGATTGTATATAAATTAATAATTACATATTTATATTTTATAATTTGATGTTTGAACATATATATATATGTGTACGAACGAACCCGTACCCGAGAATTTTTTTTTTTGCCAAATCCACGAATCTACACCCAAATCCGAACCCGAACCGATAACTTAGTACATAAAGTATACACACTATACACATATTCTTAGATTCCCTCTTATTAACTAGAATGATTCATTGTTTCATCTTTTACCCTACAAGATGGCAGGATCGTGCTTTGATACCATTTGTAATGTCCCTTTTTCTTTAATGCCCTAGATTTTGCCCAAAAATCACAAATCTAGAATGAAACAAGGGCAAACATAGTTAGGGATATAATCTTCATTTAAGAATAGGATGAGATAAGCCTATTTTCTCGAAACTTGCAATGAGATTAGACAACAATGTAGATATAACTCATGAAATATATCCAATTCTAGGGTTAGGATATGTATAAACCAATATCCACAATTACATGGAAACTTCAACCATGACAAGGGCTGAGTTGGAAGACATGATGAGGTGCCCCAAGTATCCTCTACCCTAGACCCAACAGCAAGACCTTATCCTTTGTGGCCTCATGTGGTCCTTAACCGATGGTCCTCAACCATCATCATGAGGTGGCGTACCTAGTGAGGGCTTTACACCGTTCTCCTCCATCATATCAACCTCTCCCCTCTTATGATCGATTCACTTCAACAATTGATCCATGTTGAGATACTAGGGAAGCTACAATAGGGTGCCTTTGACCCTCAACCCTAGGCCCAAGGTTAGGACCTTATCCTCCTTGGCCTCATGTGGTCCTTAACCATCATCATGAGGTGGCCCCATGGTCCTTAACCAATGGTCCTTGACCATATTTACGAGGCATTGTGCCTAGTGAGGAATCTCCCACCATTCCCCCTATTGTGTCCCTTCTTTCTATTACAATTGCAAACAATGATAAAACATACAAATTATACATCACGATCCTCAAGCATTATTCTCATTATGAATATACATAAAATATGTTACAAAATATAAAGTACATGAATGCAAAGGGAATAAGTTATAAATATATGAACATTAGAAGAACATGAATAATTTAAGTGCATGAATATATATATATATATATATATGTGTGTGTCGTTATATTTTTTTAATTCATCCACACTAAATCGCAGCACTTGTATCCTCTATGCTGGGTCAATAATATTAAATTGTATTATTATTATCCATTGTATTAACAATATCAAATTGTATTAACCCTATTAAATTGTATTCATAATACTTATTGTATTAGCAGTAGTTTATTATATTAATAGCCTCATGTTGTGTTAACGGTATTTTATTTTATTTTATTTTATTATATTAACAGCCTCATGTTGCGTTAACGGTATTTTGTTTTATTAACAGCATCATGTGTGTTAACAGTATATTATTTTTTAACAGTTGTATTAGGCTGCGAACAACCCCTATTATCATTAATTTGTATTTTAACCAGAGAAATGGAAATCGCCTGGAATTGCCCAAACTCGGCGAGTCCGAGTCCGAGTCACCCCCCAGGAGTTCAGCAAACTCGGACTCGAACTCGGACTAGGGGGCAAACTTGCCCAGCTCGGTGATTTTGCCCCAAAATTGCCCAAACTCGCAAGTCCTGTCGTGCAAACTCGGTCGGCGTTGGGCATGAAAAAAGGCATTCAAAAAACACATTTTTAGAAGTTTTTTTACGTTGTTTTTTTTTTTTGCTTTATTGTCCACTGATTGGGTCGACTAGGTAGATATAGAGGCTGAGGCTGTAGCCATGGCAGAGGAGCAAAGAGCACGAGCAGAGACAGGAGAGCCAGAGGCAGATAGTGACACGGATATTATTGATGTTGGTGAGGTTGGCATGGTGTCACGGGGAGAGGCTATGGCTGTCAAATCATCCAAGACCTACCTTAGTCGCCTTCACAAGGGGCCGAGGCCGAGGGATGCAGACTCCTCTGACCCATAGGCTTGTGGTTGTATTTACCTTTGGTATTTGTATGGAACATTTTGATGATGATCATATGATGACATGGATTTTCTATTCCATGAGTTTTGTAATATTGTATACATTTGACAATATTTATATATCTATGTTTGTTATTTCCTTCAGCTACAATTTGCGTTTATGCTTATGTGATTGATGTATACTTGTGTATGTAATCAAATGAGTCGAGTTTGATGATGTTATTGTGTCTTTAAGGTGTATTTAATAAAGGGTGCATGAAACAAGTTTTAAATCTTTAAAAATCTCTAAATTTCTTGAGTTTTTCACTTTGTCGAGTCTGACTCCAAGTCTTGAGTCCGAGTCCGAGTCCGAGTCGGCCTTGTCGAGTCCGAGCCGAGTCCGAGTCCAGTTTCTTTGATTTTAACCATTAAATAAATATAAAACAGTTCCCTACGTATTGTCACAGATTTAGACTTACTGTGCCAAGTGTGATGGTTGCTGGTGAAAGTCTCACCTTTCTTTTCACTCCTTTCCCTATTCTCTTTTCCTTATCTCCCATGTGTGTGTTGTTGGAGGGGGGGGGTCAATGGTATTTAAAATCTTTGACCTGCCACGTCCCTTCAAGGACATGTCTCCTCCCTTGGAACGTGACTCTCCAAAACCAACGTATTAACTAGATATTGATGCATATGCTCTATTGGTAATAAACAAGTTTGATATATGTATTAATAAATTGTGAAAAATTTTAAGGGATATTACAATGGGCTCGATGAATATCAAAACATATTCCACATTATCTCGCCATTTCTCATCAAGGATCAATGCTCTTACTTTTAGAGCTCTTTCTGTGTTGGACTGCTTCCATACACTCCACAATCCGTTGATGACCATGGAACTCGAGGCCTCTCGCACCTTCACAAGTATTTTTTATAGTTTTTATTTTTTATAGATTTTATTTTTTATAGTTGATACTCAATGCCACAATGGTTACACCGCCAAAGAAAACTCCCACCACTAAAAAATTGCTTGATCATCGTTTTATAATGCCAAAGTGGTGAATCTGGATCAATTTTAAAGGATTTATTTTGAGTTTGGACTTGGGCAACTGAACTAGAGCTTGCACTTACACTTCTAGTTCCAACCATTATGTATGATTATATGAATAATGCACCTAAAATAAAAAGACAAAACACAACATTATTGAAAAAATTTGAAAATAAATTGGCATTATAACCCCATACTATGCATATAAAGTGTAAAAAAATATGTAAGACTTATTTTAAAAAAAATTTAAAAACTTTAAAAAAAATTTAAAAAAATTGAAAAAGACTTGAAAAAAAATCAGATTCTCTCACCTTTTATGACTAAATCTTCCTTCTCCAATGATTCATACGCCTTTGATGCATGTCTCACACCTTTGTAGCCTTCACCTTGGACGAAAAATGCAAAAACTTCAAAACCTGGCTATAGAAAAAAAAACTTGAAAGATGCAAAAAAAATGAGTTGAATGATTGTTTAAATGCATGAAATGCATCATAAGGGGAGAAATTAGGGTTTATTGGAGAAAAAATATTTTAAAAGTGTTTTTATTAAAACTTGCCACTTTATGACTCGTGGGGCTCATTTTTGGGAACCCACGGGCCTTGGTTAGCCCTGGTCCTCTGTGGATTCCCCTCGAGTTCCACCCAGGCATTTGGGTCCTCTGTGGATCCTACTCAAGACCCACTGAGGACCCAGTCGCCTGGGTGGAACCCGAGGGGAAACCACGGAGGACCAGGGTCGAACCAAGACTAGAATCGAACCCGAATCCGATTCCAAGACTGCCCAGGAGAATCCGGTAACTTAGGGTTTTTATCTTTCAATCTTGGCCATTGATGTAGATTTGATCCTAGCCATTCAATTGTATTGAGAGCACTATATAAGGCTCCACTTCCTCATTTGTAAAGGTTAATGGTTCAGTAGAAAACAATAGTTAGATAGCTAGAATATAGTAGGAGAAAAGGAAATTGTTGCCAAGACTTCGTTGTAAGAAGCATATTATTTTCATTGAAGATATGGTGAATTTCATGTGTTGATTCAACATTAGCATGGCCTCTACTTCTCATTTATTTTCATGTTGATTAGATGGATGGAAGCTATTGTGGATGATTAATGGTGAAATTCGCATGTTCATACTACTTGTATTTCGCCAATTGCTAAATACCTTGCGTGGTCAAATGAACTCTTTATACAAGCTCAACTTCGATTGCTACTTGCCCATTGATGGTGTCTATGTTGTTGGTGGTGATTTGAACATCATAAGATTACCTTAGATGATCACACTAGTTTTGTGGAATTGTTTCTTGCATGGCAAAGCAAAGCCTAGTAGAATTTCACTAAGTCATTCATAGTCTCTTACATTCTAGGAATTAGCTTAGACTCCCTAAACCCTACCTCTTTTGCCTTTTGTTTCCAAGTCAAGTAAATTTTCACAATTCAGCCGTATTCAGCAAAGTTCAAGTTCAATGTATGTCCCCCTTGTGATTCCAACAAAATCACATCACAATCACTTAGTCTATCCACGTATAAGTCAAGACCTGACTATTGAAACCTTGGAGTCACCTCAAGTGATCACTTAGTTCAGCATTTGAGGAGATTTTGTTCAAGAGAGGATGAAATACTTGGTATTTCATTCTGTGTATGAAGTGCATAAAAAACACTTCAACAGATACTGTGCAAAAGCAAAAGGGAAACTCCAACATTGTCATCTAATTGCCAAGGGCCAAGAGGCCCATAAACTCACTAAACCACCATAACTTATTTATGTTCACTGGCTTCATCAATGCATCTACAACATTTGTCAAAGTATCAACCTTCTAACATCACCTTTCCACCCTCTACCATGTCTTGAACAAGATGGTACTAGACATCAATACACTTCATCCTCATGTGAAAGGTCAAGTTCTAAGCCAAACAAATGGAACTCTATTGTAATAGCCCTCTAACTCAATTCAACATCTAAACACAATCTTTGAAGCCAAATGGCCTCCTTTACAAGCCTAAGTAGCTTCCATATACTTAACCTCAATAATGGGCAAATTGGCCATATCCTATTGCTTGCTAATTCAACTAATTGCTCCACCAAAGAAATCAAAAACATGTCCACTTGTCGATGATTTGTTGTTGAAATCATCTACCCAATCAAAATCCGCAAATCCATGAATATTCACTAAGTATCGGTCCTCTAAAATATCACCATGATAACTAGTGGAGCACTCAAAAGTACTTGAAAACCCCTCTTGACTACATCCCAATGCTCATGTCCAGGATTAACCATAAACGGTTCAAGAATCCCAATGCCTGGGCAATATCTAGTCTCGTATAGACCATAGCATACTTCAAACTATCAACTATAGTAGCATAAGGAACAAGAGTCATATCCTCTATATCTATAGGTATTGTATAACACTACTCAATTGAAAGTTTAGTTACCCCATAAAAGAGAGCACTCATTGATCTACTATTTGCCATGATAAAATGCTGCAAATAATAGTTTGCATACTTAATCTAGCCCAACAAAAACTTTCTATTCACTCTCTCTCTTATAATTTCCATTCCTAAGATGTATTTAGCAACCTCCAAGTCTTTCATATCAAACTATGTTGAAAGCTTAGATTCAAATCCCTAATCATGGCCTTACTTTTAGGAAAAAACATATCATCTACATATAGAGTGATAACAAGGAAATGATCATTGTCTTTATAATAATCACAATGATATGATTTGCATCTCAAAACTCTCATACCCAAAACAAGAATCAAATTCCTAGCACCACGTTGTAGAGGTTGTTTGAGGCTATAGAAACTTTTTTAATCTACAAACCAATGACCCCTTACCATTTTCAATGTAGTGCTCTAACTAGGTCATATAAATTTTCTCTAAGTTACCATGTAGGAATGTTGTTTTAATATCTATCTATTCTATCTCTAAATCAAAAGTTGGTGCAATAGATGATAAGAACCTCATAGATGTTAGCTTAGCAACTGGAGAAAAGATTTCATCAAAGCCCATCCCCTCAACTTGAAAATATCTTTTCACAACCAACCTTGCCTTCTCCTTTTCAACTTTACCATCTAAACCAATTGCTTCTTGGAAATCTATTGCAACCAACGGTTTTTCATCCATGAAACAAATGTACCAAATCCCATGTATTGTTCTTTTTCAATGTAGCCATATCCTCATCCATGGCCAATCTCCAAGACTCAGAATTGTCTATCTCCATTGCCTCCATCACAATTCTAAGCTAATCAATGTTAGTAATCATAGAAAATAGGCATCTATAATCAAGTAAACTATACCTATCTATTTGCCTTCCTTGTCAAGTGGACCTCATCAAAAGTTGCAGTGGAGGTTCCAATTCCTCTTCTGAACTCTCTAAGCTCTCATCCTCATCTTGTCCTTCACAAGCTTCTAGTTCAACCTCATCAGCCTTTGGTTGTAGTTAAAGAATTGATTTCTCATCCTCTTTTGGCTACATAATTGTAGAAGGCCTAATCTCTTTGATTATCACACTACAACTATACAATACTCTCTTGGCCATTGGCCATTCGATCCCAAAGCTTGTAACCTTTTAGGCTAACACCATACTGATGAAGATTTCATTACCCAACTTTGACCACTTCTCCCTAAGCATATTGGCATTTACCTCACAACCAAATACACAATGATGTTGAAGTGAGGGCTTTTTACCCATCCACACCTCCATATGAGTTTTATCCACAAGCAATGTAAGAGGCCTATTAATTAGGTAATATGTCATAACAACTACTTTTGCCCAAAACTTCCAATCCAAGCTAGCTCCACTAAGCATACTCCTAACCCTCTCCATCAATGTCCTATTCATTCACTCTACAATTCCATTCTACTAAGGGGTGTATGGAGTTGTCTTATGTCTCTCCATGTCATTCTTCTTATAAAATATGTCAAACTCTACAAAACAAAACTCACCACCATCTTCAATCCTCAAAATCTTAATCATTCTACCATTTTTTATTTCCAAAAGAACCTTAACTCCCAAAACCCACTAAAGACCTTACATTTACTTCTAAGAAAATATACCCATACCCTTCTAGAATATTCATCAATGAACGATAAATAATACAAGGATTAAGATAACGAAGGAATATTAATAGGACTAAATACATTAGAATGAATCGATTCCAACACCTAGAAGATTTATAGAAATTGGAATAAAATTGAACACGACTTTGTTTTCTATATATACAATGTTTGTAGAGATCAAACTCGAGAGTACAATTTATCAACCCCTCAAAAAGATTTTTGTTTTTTAAGGTCCAAAGACTCCTCTCATCTAACTGGCCCATTTTCTAGTGTTATGCATAGCCTAGTCTTCTCACTCAGTAACTTACTCTTTATGGTGAAACTGTGCTCAGGTACCTAGAAAGCACAACCATCAAGAGTAGATGCAACAGTCCTCTTTGCTATTGGTTCCAATAACAAAGGTGAAGATTTTACAAATCTCTTTAATGTAGTAACTAAAGAACTATTGCACTATATGGTGGTTGCATCAAGCTAAAACAAAGTGCCAATACAAATACCCTTAGTGAGCACCATAACTCCTCAAACCATCTTACACCCTTCACTACTGAAGACTATTTGCACATAGGCATCATGAACTTTACTCACTAATAAAAGGTTTTGTGCCAAATGTAGAATGCACAAAATTTCATTGATCTCTTTCACTCTACCATTAAGGAATTGAATCAAAATTCACCATGACCAACAATATTGAAATAAGAGTTGTAACTAAGGTGCACCCTCCCACCATCATATTTCACATACACTAAACACCACTCCTAGTGGGAATTCATGTGGAAGAAGCTCCAAAATCTATCGTCCATGCACTCCCACATGCATGGGTTGCCAAGGCCGCAACAAAGGCTCCTCCATACTCGTAAAATGATTTATCGAATTCATCATAAATCTTGTTCTTTTTCTCTATCTTTCACTTTGTTCCTTGGTTTTTCTATAGTTACAACTTACAACACTTTGCCTTGGATTCCAGTTGATTTACATCTCCCACAAGATTTGGATCTACCTATTTCCTTTTTCTTGTCCTTCTTGCCTTTCTCCTTTCATCTTCCATGAACAGCCAAGGCCTCCTTAGTAGATTTAAAAGATTTATGTCTCATCTCTTCGAAGAGTAAACCAGCCATGACCTCATCAAGCACCAATTTCTTTATAGTGCTTGCAACTGTTAGAGTAAAAGGTATTAGTTTACTTAGTTAATTAAATCATATTGATTTTAATTAAGTCACCTTTTCTCTATTTCACTTAAGCTAAATTTAGGAAGCTAAACTTAGGAATATTAATAATTAATTCATTATTAATTATTAATTGCTTTTAGGGTTTATGTTTTTAGGTTTTGATCTCCATTTATAAGGATTGATTCCTTTGTAATCCTTACCGATTTGATTATTATTATTGCTTTCTTTTGCTCTAGGTTTTCAAAGCAATCTTTGTGTTTTGTGAGAATCTTCCATTGTTGTGACAGGTTATTTGCATACAGGTGTTCACTGGGTTCTGTGAGGTTGTATTTCACAACTTTAACATGGTATCAAAGCTTCAGACCTGAGGCTTTCCTGTTCGTTAGATTGGGAGATTCTACCTATAGCAGGTCTATTGTGCAATCTGGGTTGATTTGGACGTCACCATTAAATCCGGCACGTGTGAAATAATCAAGATTGACCTTTGTTTGTCATTTTTTTATTCACGGGGCCAGATCTATGAGGATTTGAAGATCCGGCCTTTTTTTTTCTGATCCAAGGGCTGATTTTCAGGGCAATTTGAGCCCAAAAGGACCTCACGGTTGGCTTCAAGAGGCCGATTCCACGATTTTTGATATATAATTTGACTACTTTGGGCATCGTTGACCTCTGAGGCAAAAAAAAATTCGGTCGTACCGCTGCCTAAATGCACTTTGAAAAAAAATGGTATTTTTTATTTTTAGTTTGGTTTATTTTCCAGAAAAAAAAAAATTTAAAATATTAAAAAACCAATGATAGAAACTTTATTTTAACGCCCAAAAAAGTTTTTTTTTTTAAACTTGTAAAAAGGGGGGGGGGGGGCATACCCCCTACTACAACCATTCAGCCTACGGTAGGGCCAACGGCTTTTGTCGGGCCCCGCCCACCCTCCGCCAACCGTTGTTTCCTTTCCAGCAAGCGGTGCCTTTACTGGTTACCGCCGACCCTTTCGACCGCTTGTAGATTTTCCGACCAGTAGTATTTTTTCCAACATCGTCACGTGTTTCCAACAACTATTTTCAGGGGGCGATTTTTTTTTCGGCAAGACAGGAATATTCTCATAATATTCTGCTCACGTCATGCTGACATCAGCAGTACAAACAATTGTGCATGGCCCCCTTTGACCCTCTTTGTGCCCTAAAAGAGGGATTTTTTTCTTTTGGCCATAACTTGGGCATACGATATCATTTTTTGGCAAACGAGATATCGTTGGAAAGCTTGTTTCATCTACTTTCCAGATTTGAGGGTTTCATCACCTATTTTTGTTGTTGGTGCATTCTACAGCCATTTGAAGTTAGAGGTGTTTTCAATCCCGAGCTCGTAACTTTTCGCCAGTTTCTTCGTTTTTTCGCAATTCCAGTGACATTGGGACGATGTTTCAAAGCTCTTTACAACCATCCATGCACTTTTTCCAAATTTTACTCCAGGTACATTTTATTCATTTTTTTGTGTTTTCACACTGGTGAATTACTTGGACATATGACATCATGGAAACTTCTCGTTTGCGTGGGATGACTCGTTTTTGGCTGTTCTTCATGTATTTCTAGTCTTATGTCTTTTTTTGACATTCTGAGCTTTCATTGTAAGCACTTATGATTTTGTAAACGCACTGAGATAAAGTGCCTCTATATTGCACATGTATTATAGGCTCTTGCACATCAGTTTTGTGCCTTATTGTACTCGCACTATGATATAAAGTGCCATGGGGTTTGACGCTTGCCTTTGTTTTGCCTTCATACCTTTCTCATGCGTGAGTGCCTTAGTTTGCACACCCTTTGTATTTGCTTGTACTTTCATGTTTGCACGGTTAGATGTTCTTGGTTCTTCTTCATGCACTACATTATGGCTTTCAGATTCAGTGTACCTGTCATACCTCTCCCTTGTCAGCATTATGGGGGGGTTCCTACTGTTGGTGCTAATGCTTCCTTGGTTTCGTGTTGGAGTGAGCTATGTATTCAGTATTTGTTCCTATGTACTAGGCAGATGCAGCGGCTAGTTACTCATGCATTTCGATGAGATGGAGTACTTACCATATGGACACTCTTGCATTCCTATTTCTGGAGGCGACCTTCCATTTTTCATTTGATCAGTTCTTCAGACAGTTGGTACTCATGCCATCCATATCTTCGAGTTCCAGATGTTTTGCCTATGTTTGCCATTTGATTCGGATCCGAGTAGTGTCATTGAGGGCACTCATGCAAATTCATGTCTTCTTGATCTTGATCATCTTTTGTTTCAAAGGAGGTTCTTATTTCAACATCATAGCAGTCATTCTACGACAGAGTTTGCAACTTCTTCATGCTTCAGTGATTCTTCATGCTTGTCTTTTATTCCTATCTTTTGAAACATTCTTGTTTGGAAGCTTCTTAGTCCTTCACTTGAGCTTTTATCTCTTCTTGGAGAGGATTTTTGTGCCCACGGAGTTTTCTCCTTTTCTCCACTTTACAGAGATTTCATTGTACTTGGGTACCTCATCAGACCTTGTTGCTGGGACCCATTTTCGCTTTCTAGCATCTAGTCCTTAGTTGTTTTTTTAGCTTCTCCCTAACTTCATCTTAAGGGGGGGTGTTACAGTAAAAGGTATTAGTTTACTTAATTAATTAAATCATATTGATTTAATAATTAAGTCACCTTTTCTCTATTTCACTCAAGCTAAATTTAGGAAACTAAAGTTAGGAATATTAAAAATAAATTCATTATTAATTATTAATTGTTTTTAGGGTTTATGTTTTTAGGTTTTGATCTCCTTTTATAAGGATTGATCCCTTTGTAATCTTACCGATCTGATTATTATTATTGCATTCTTTGCTTTAGGTTTTCAAAGCAATCTTTGTGTTTTGTGAGAATCTTCCATTGTTGTGACAGGTTATTTGCATACAAGTGTTCACTGGGTTCTGTGAGATTGTATTTCACAACTTTAACAGTAACAACCATTACTAGATTGTCCAACAAATTTGACAAAGAACACAAAAGGGTCATGCATCAATCCTCCTCCTCCATCCTCACTCCAACTATGTGCAATTGGGTCACAATCATATGGAACTTGTTCAAATGCTCAATTACGAAATACCTAGCACTTATCCTCAAAGTATACTTCTTTTGCAAAAAACGTTTATTAACTAGGTACTTGCCTAGTAAAATATCCCAGCTTTTGCCAAAGGCTTGATGATAGTTATTTCAGAAACATTTAATAACACCAAATCTCCCAAATAGAGCCCAATGAAGTTCCTTGCCTTTCTATCCAATACATCTCAATCATCTTGTGACATTTTAGCTATTTCGGATCCAAGTATTGTAGCTAACAAATCTCAATCTATGAGTAAATCCTCCACCTTGAACTTCCAAAGCTCAAAGTTTGTGTTATTAAATCTCGCCATTTCTAGTCTTGATGTACTTGCCATGTTCTTGTAACAATTATCTATACAAGTTCCTACTCAAACAAAGATCAAATCAAAAATACTTGTCCCTAACACCTAGAACCCAAGTTGATTAGATTAGACTTTGATCACAAATGAAAGGAAGAAGAGATGTGGAAACGCTTCCTAGATTAATATATAAAAAAGAAATGTGTAGAATAAATTTATAGTTACAAAGAAAAAATAACACAAAAACATTCAACCATATGACAATGATGTACACGCAAAAAACCCCACACTATTAAGCATGAACCAATTGTATTATTAGAAACCAATAATCATTAACAATAAAAAAACCAAGGACACATCCTTAGAGGAGTATCACCATGTAAAATTAGAGTAATTTCAGCAACATAACAATGCCTACAAAATACACTATGCATGCTCCAACCAAGCACCCAATAAATAGGAAAAACTACCAAAACTATGAAACAAAATTGGTGCCATATTTAGCCCAAATTCCAATGCCATAGTCCATGAGGTGGTCAACAAGCTATATTTAGCAGATGCCTTACACCATGTCATAGCTTATCATAAGTTGTCATAGCCTTCCCCTCAAAATGGGCAATCCATTTTAGCATATTCAAAATCATTCAAAAATACTTTATGATATGCATCATAGACTATCATAATGTTGATCAAGATTCCAATGTAACCCTTCTCTTATAGGCTCTTACGCATCATAGAATCTGTCATAAGCAACTTCCATTTTACAATGTTATAAGATTCTCTCACACATCATGATGACATTGGATGCTCTTTCAACTTATACACGTTACAAGATAACCAACATGTGGCCAACAGTGCCACCTCAAAGTGGGATGCCCTCATTTCTATGTGAGGACAAAATCATAAATAAATTTCGAATATTAAGATACAACGTTGAGACGCCTTTCCCATAAAAGTTGGAGTAGACATTCCTTGCTGGAATATGTCTGGATTTATTATTTGCACACTTAGTTGAGATTCTTAAACGCATGATCTGATGGCTTGGTATCCACTGCAAGGTATTCACTCATCACTACAACGGGGGGAGGTGTATTATTTGCACACTTAGTTGAGGTTCATAAATGCATGAACAGATGGCTTGGTATCCACTGCAAGGTATTCACTCGCTACTACAATGGGGAGAGAGCCATGGGGGTCAACTGCATGATCTGATGGCTTAGTACCCACTGCAAGGTATTCACTCATCACTAAAGAGTTGAGTGTGCCATGGGGGTCAACTGCATGGTGATGTCATTGTTAAGAGTGTGGAACAAATGTGAGGGACTGGTCTGGCATTCACTTAAGGCTATCAATGATGATTGTTAGTCATAATTGGAAGAAGGGGTCCTCTGCAAATTAATTAGGGTATGGTGAAATACACGTTGTTTATCAAACAGAAAAGTAAGAATTTATTATAAGATGTTGATTATTGCATTAAACGTAAATAGAAGATATACTTCTGGTAGCTTGCACTTGGCTAAATGATAATTATAGCAAGAATGTGACATCGACAAACAGATGATTTGGAGAATGTAATGCTTAAGTAAATCATCCTTGGAAACTCAACTAGGACTTGATTTCAAACTTGGGAATCTAGGGAAAATTGATGTAATAATCCCTAACCTTCCACTTGATCCACTGCTAAAATATAAAGTGGCTAAGGTTTAAGGAGGTGTTGCATCATTCGATACTTGGCTATGCCATCAAGTGTTGAATGACACGGTATCTGTGAATCAGTTAGCTCATCAAACTAATGTAGCTAAATTTTGTAAGAAAAGCTCCTAAAGAAAAGAACTCATTTTCTTGAGTAAACAAAAAGTGGTCCTGAACCATGTTACCTTGGTCTTGATTCAGTTGTTGAAAATGCCCACTTATGCAACCTAACCACTTTACAAGGAACCATGTACTCCTTGAAAAATAGAAAGATATTCCATCTTAATCATTTCGAAGGCTGAAAAATGAATCAAAACAGTCGAAGTTTAAAGTTTCTTCCACAAATTAAATTTCCTCTAGAACTGCATTACCAGATTGAATGAATATGCAATTGCCTGGATAAAGAATATACAAAGATGGGAAAAAAATCACCAACTTATAAAATTGTCTCATCTTACCATCTGATCAAAAGAAAAATCATCTCTCTTAGCATAGTTTCAACCTTGCTAACATTTTAACAATAAGAAGAAGAAAACACTTCACGACACTCAGAGGGCATCTATCAAAGAACAATTGCAGAAAACAAAGTAGTAATGTGCATGTTAGACTGAGTGCAGGCGGGTGCTAGCATAGTATTCAAGGCCTGAGACACATTCACTGTAGAACTTGTTTATCATTTAAAGAAGTCAAACAACAAAGAGCTCTGACTACTAAGAATACCAGCCTGTGCTTTTCTTGGGAGAATATTTGCAAAGTGGCAATGTGCATGTTAGACTGAGTGCAGGCGGGTGCTAGCATAGTATTCAAGGCCTGAGACACATTCACTGTAGAACTTGTTTTTCATTTATATAAGTCAAACAACAAAGAGCTCTGACTACTAAGAATACCAGCCTGTGCTTTTCTTGGGAGAATATTTGCAAAGTGGCAATTTTATGTAAGCTCTGACACATAGTGAAGATTAGCATCAACCAAAGGTCCGAAAGTCAGGTTTCCTTTCTTAAGACCAGTATATAACCAAAAGATTTAACAAATCATATACACAAAAAGCATAAACATTCACCAGATGTTCATACATGCTTCCAATATAGTTCTTTTTCATACAAAAATCCAGGTAAAATAAATTATAAAGCCAATCTTAATTTTTAGTCATCACTAAAATCTAAAAGCTAAAGGATTCTAACTCCTAGGATGTCCACAGAGTATATAAACCTGGTTGGTGGAGCACAAGGAAAAGGCACAACAGGTGAAGAAAATTAAGTTGTTCAAATGTCAATGATCTTGACATCAACTGAAAAATTCAGATCATGGACAAAGATTTACAACCATTAGTGTCCACAACGATGGTGTGTGCAATCAGTTTGGTCAGATGGCAAGCTTAGAAGAAGATGAATGAGAAAGGGATCGGCTTATATGGGAAAAATGCTTGTAATACCAATAGTATGGTAACTTTTGGTCTGTAAAGTTAAAAGAACAAACTCCAGTATTATAGTACGAATTGCTGTGAGGAGTGGACCTGCTTATGCGATAGCTTCCATCTAGGATAATAAGAAACAAAAACAGGAATCCCTGATTTCCAGGATTACATATGATTTCCATTTGTTTTGCATAAAAAAGCTTAAACACACAAAAAACATGGGATTCACAAGAATTTAAAATGTAGAGACAGTTGTTTGTAACTTCCAAACTGAATATATGGTTTATAGATTCAAAAACAAATCATAATCTCTAATCACTTTGCAATACAAAAAGTCAGAAATTAGAAGTCTCAAGATATGCCCCTCCTCCATAAGCATATACATCAACCTTGGGATCGTTAGAACTAAATGTACAAGTGGCAACTCCACTCCCACTAGCTCCACTCTACCCCTCCTATGTAGAAGTCCCTTTGACTTGGAGCAGAAGCTCATATATTGATCCTACTTTTGTGTTTTCATGAAATAGTTTTTTGACTTTGATTTGACTGTTCTTTTTGTGACATAGTTTGAACATGAATGGGGGTTTAGTGATAGGTTTGGTTAGTTGGTTTATGTAGGGAATTTTATTTGTTATTTTTTTTCCTTTTGCAGAGGAGTTGTCCATGGCTAAAATGCACTGGAAATGCCAGTGTGTTCCCACAGGTGACTCCAGGAACATCCTGGCATCGCAGAGACGTTTCAAGGATGATAAACTTTCAAGATCCATTCCTAAACCACAGAAACATGACGAACAACTGACAGTTCCTGCAAGTTAGTCTGTACAATTTAAAATAGTAGAATAATGATATAGACCGCTGGAACTTTCTTCAAGGTTTCATTAAGACTTGTCTACAAAGAAGAGAAGTTACCTTCGGACAAGCATTGCAGAAGTGGCTTGAAATAATTAGCTTCTGCCATTTGGACAACATTCTGATTATCATTTGATAGGATGTTCAGCAACTCCCCAGCATCCTGAACAGCACAAGGATCTTCACTATTAAGCATTGTCACCAGTAGCAGAATGCAGCCTTGAACTCTACCAATCTGTTGACAAATTTTTGAATTTCTAGATAATTCTAACAAGAGCGCCACTGCTTGCTTTCCTTCCTCAATATCTCGTGCTAATGAGCGTACTGCACAAGTTACTGCCCCTGCATCCGCTATTCTCTCCTACACGACAACAGCCAAATTATAAGACTGAAGTGAAATCAAGGATGTACTACAAATAAAAGTCAAGAAATTTAAAACTTGACGTAACCAATTCATATTTCTGTAGGGAATACCTTGTTTTCATTGTTATTTATTGCAATGCTCCGCATTGTTGCAAATGTCCTCTTCCTGATGTCACGCTTGTCAGAATTCAATAGCTGTGCAAGAACAGGAACAAGCCCTTCTGCACTTATCCAGTCTCGGTGGACAGGCTTTTCCTCACTTAAGTTGTACAGGTCTAATAATGCAGTTGCAATTTCATCATCAGAACCACTCCGAAGCTTCGTAGCAATTGCAGCTATATTGAAAAGCGTATTTCTGTCTTTCCATTCGCGAATAGAATTTTGAAGAGATATATTGGGCTTCAAATCTAAAGTTGAAATCTGTGTCTTTGTTACTGGACATGTTCTATTTCCTGATGAAAACCAATCCTCAATTGCACTGCGTTCAAATGTCTGACCAGAAATCAGTCCAACTGGATCTTCCATTATTTCTTGTGTAATTGGACAAAAGAAAGATTGCAGAGGAGGTAGAGCTTGATTTCTCCCATTATGCTTCTCTCTCTGATAATTGCTTCCCTTCTCATTTGCAGGCTGTGCTGCATCAGCCTGACTTAGAAATGCAATTATCTGCTGAAGTTCCATGGCCTCCGCCTGACTTTTACGAAGCTGTGCCTCTTCTTTCTCTTTCTTGAATTCATCAAGCTCTTGTTTTAAAGAGACTGGATCCACTGGTACACCCACGGCTCTTGCAATTAGCAAGAGCATTTCATTTGCATAATCACTATCAATCCGATGCTCTTTCACACCAGAATTGATTTTATCTATAATTTCTTCTTCTTTGACTGCTGCCTTGAACTGAGCATTTACCATTGCTTTTTGTAGAGCAATTGTCTTCTCCCTGATATCCATGGATATGTCCAGAGTTGCAATCGGAATGAGGCTTAGACATCGTCCAATCTCATTTGTGATATCCTGAATCTGTTTGACAAAAGTTCGACAATTAATCAGCAAGTAGAACCTACTTTTGGATGAACAAGTGCTTATCAGTTCTTTTGCCAATTTGAGCTCTCTTTCTAAAGATTCAACTGAAACTCGTATTGGGGGTGTGTCTCTCGTATTTTTATCTCTAAGCTCTTTCAAGATGGGCCTAAACTTCTCCAAGTATTTGGCAAGTTCAGAAAAACTCTCTTTCTCAATCAGGACATCCTTTGCAGCTAAAGCCGTCTCAGCCACCTGCACCAGAAGCCTTGAAAGTAACTCTGACACGGGAGCCAACACAACGTTCCCAACAGCATTCCCAACTCCTCCCCGAAGCACTTGGAAAGCCATGGACCTTGCTTTCACCTTTTTTCTACAATTTTCTGCCTACCTCATCTTGATGATAGATCACACTGTGATCCAAAAATGCTCGCAAACTCATGAATCGTCATCTGCGTAAACTTTCTTCAAACCATCCGTTGGCACTCCTTGGCATTCAAATGCCTTCAAGCATGCTGTTTCAAGCAATTCCGCTTGAAAATCTTAATCATTTCCTGTCCTCGAGACCATAAATTACGCCATCTGACAAATTTGATGCCAGTATATCCTAATTTAACAAAACAGAAAAAAAAAACCTTGTGAGTTTTGTTTGTTCCATCTGTTTCAGTTTTGAAACATTTTTCATTTTTGTGATTATGCTACATCTAAATTTTGGCACTCGTGTCTAAAGGAGAAAAGCCTCATTCGCTGCAGTTTTGTTCCTTCAAATCCTACGTTTTTTTTAATGCCCTGCTTTTCCAAATTCAGTCTTTTAACATTTCGAATTATAACAAGAATATTGAGAACTGACAGTAACAGTAACATATAAAGAATTAAAATAAAAAACACAAGAGCAAATTGAAGCAGCAAAGAAATACCATCATATCTCTCGTCTGGTCCGTGAATAAGATGACAACATATCACGCAAACCCATACACAGAGGCGACATTGTACATTCTACATTCTACTCCTTTCTTCCTCCTCCGTCTTTCCCCACTTTCTTCTCGAATGCTCCATTCAATCGACTTTGACTTTTTATTTGACCTACTTCTCCTTGCACTTCCCTTCTTTTTCGCTCATCACAAGTTTTAATATTTACTCTCACTAAACCAAATATATTTTTATATTCATATTTTGGATTAATTAATTAAACAAGTATAATTAATTTAAATAATAGAAGTAAAATGGATAATAATTAAAAAATTGATAATTAAATTAAAAGGTAGTGGATTTAATTTTAAGATTGATGATAAATAAAGAATATTCATGTCATTTTTAAGGGTTTAAAACCATATAGAAATATATACTTAGATCTAATGATATTAATTCAACACACAATCTTATGTGATATGGAACACACAAATAAAACTTTTCATCTTTTATTGTTTCTAGTCTAATGGAAGTGCTTTGTTGTTCTTTATTTTATACTTATCTTACTTGATTTTTAATTCTTATCATTTTTTAAAGTTAGTTATTTACTTATAAATGACACATTCAACCATATTTGGTTGGTTCATCCAATTGACAATCACAAAATGTCCTCTATAAGGTTGCTTCATAACAACAAATGAATTACCATAAAGGGCAATGCATTAGTTTTATTGTGTATGTGACACCTAAAGATGACTAAAACATTTTCATCTAACCACTTCATTATTTTTCATCATTAAACATAAATTAAGTTAACATTAACATATTTCATTTAACATTAACATATATCATTTAACATAAATTAAGTAAACCAAAGAGCAAAGGAGGGCTTGGGATTAAAGCTCTAAAAACCTTTAATAAAGCTCTCCTAGCAAAACAATTATGGAGAGCTTATGACATCAAGAAAGATTGGAACGGAATCTGGTTTGACAAATATATTCAGAATCAACCTATCCAGGATTTCCTTAACTCTGAAGGCATCCCTGTCGGATCCTTCATTTGGAATAGTATTATCAAATCCATAAACATGGCCAACGTTGGAGCTGGATGGGTCCTTGGAAAAGGTGACAAAATAAGGTTTTGGGAGGATCCCTGGATGAATAATGAATCTCACTTTGATCAAGGCAACAGTCAATTTATTGAGAAATGTAAAAGGAGGTTTGGACCTATAGTGTGTGACTACTGGAAGGAGAACAAATGGGTGAGGCTTGATGTTATACATGTTGGATTTTCCCTGCTCCAGAAGGAGCTGCTATCTTTTTCTATTAACAAAGACTATGATGGTGTGTTTCTCTGGAAAAGTAATCCTAGAGGTGACTTTACGGTTGCTTTTGCCTACAAAAACACTTTCTCTCGTACCAGTAACCCCATTTGGGGTAAAGTTTGGAACAAAATTCTAATCCCTAAAGTCAATATGTTCCTTTGGCTTGCTACTCACAATAGGATCCTAACTATTGACAATTTGGTCCGAAGAGGTTTCAAATTCCCTAACAGGTGTGAGCTATGCCAGAAAGAGGAAGAATCGGTTGATCATCTATTTTTCCACTACTCATTTACCTAGGAAATTTGGAGTAAGTTGTGGGAGAAATGGAAAGTTGATTGGGTCATGAACAAGAGTCTCAAGGAAATTATCTGGCAATGGACATTCCCCACCAATTGTCCTCTTATCAAGAACCTTTGGTCCCTAATCCTCCCCATGACTTGCTGGGGAATTTGGAAAGAGAGAAATAACAGAATATTTAGGGAAGCTAAGTGCACCTCTCAGGTGGTCTTTGAAAAAATTTGCAGGGCTATAAAAGAGAACATAAATATTCCTCACAGGAATAATAAGCAATGGCTTGTTACTGATATGAATGAAACTGAAAAAGGCATCCTCATTGAATGGAACTTAATACACAAAGTTTGTAGATCTGACAATAAGAATAGGAGAGATAATATTGTCTGGCGCTTTCCTGATCATGATTGGATAAAGGTGAATTTCGATGGGGCGGCTAAAGGCAACCCTGAGAAGTCTGGTGGTGGAGTCATCAGAAATGCTCAAGGTGTCTGTATTGCGGCTATTGCTTCTCCTTTTGGGGTCCAAAATAATCATGTGGCTAAAGCTCTGGCCATGCTAAAAAGCCTCCAGCTTGCTCAGGGATTCAAATTTAAAAAAAATTGGTTGGAAGGGGACTCCCTAAATATCATCCAGGCCCTTAAAGGTACTAGTTCTGTTTCTTGGAATATTACTAACTTAGTTGAAAGTGCTAAAAAATTATTAAATATGTTAGTATTATCATAACTCATACTCTAAGAGAAGGCAATAAGGTTGCGGACCTCCTAGCTAATGAAGGGGTCAATTTAGAGGTGGATGTTAAATATATTGGAGAGACCCATTGTAAAAAGGATGTTAGAGAGCAATTATTTTTTGATTGCATCAATGGGTCAAGTTAATATCATGATTATCTTTTGGAGTCCGGATTCCAAAGACAGAGTTTGGGGGCATATTAACTTTTAGTTAACGATTGCCTTTAGGCATCATTTCTATGATCAAATGTGTGAGGAGGATTATAATAATAAATGTTGGTTTTGTGTGGCCATTAAAATAAGCTTTAAAACTATGAAAGAGACCCTGTTCTGTTATTCCAGAATTTTACACAAGAAATTGGGGTTATACCTGCGGACTGTGAAATACATCTATGGGTACTTCTACTTGTTGTTCGAAATGGGTGGTAACTTAAACAGGAATGAGCCCCCTGGCTGTGAAAACTGGAAGAGTGAACGAAAAGTATGGAGAAGGCTTCATAGATATGGTTTTACTGACTATATGGAAAAGCTACACGGAAGCAGAAATTTGGTGTCACATGGTTTTGCTAGAGGCTGGAACAACAATAGAGTCACCTTGTTTGGGGAGATATGGCAAATTGATGAGGATCTGGTTGCGGAGGTCGCGGGTCTTTAGAAGGAGGGCACTAAATTCTATAAAGACCGAAAGTATGTTGTCAAAGAGTTCAAAAACTTCCCAAAATCGAAGGATGAGAAGGTCAAGCTTGTCAAGAAAGACAACATCTCCTACTACCTTCCCCAACAGGTAAAGTCCTTTTGGCAAAAAGTTTTAAGGGTTTTGATGGAGTTTCTCACTGTTGATGGTAGATTCACTAAAATCTATAACTATCATTTTGCAATCCTTAATCACTTCCGTCATGGGGTTAAAATCTCCCTGCCTTATTAATTAGCGTCCTCTCTGAATGAGAGTTTGGCTGATCACGCTAAAAGGCCTAATTCTTACCCTATAGCCCATCAGGGGCTCATCTTGCTCATTTATGAATACCTGAAGGAAAAAGCTAGGGCTAGCAAAGATGATCCCTTGGTCACTAATGCACATATTTCTGAGAGTTGTAAAGATTCTGAATCGGATGAGGATCGGCCTAATGCCCCAACCCATAAAAAACGGAGAGCTGATACAGATAATGTGGAAACGGAGGTGCACTGTGAATTGGAGGAGGAAAAGGGGAAGGATATTGAGACAAAAATGGAGAGTGAGAAGGATGAGAACGTTGGTGAAGAAGAAGAAGGGGTTAACTCTGAAAACCCTTACTCTAACCCTATGGGCTCGGATAGCAGGAATGTCGCCCTGAATTCTAAGGAGGAAGACAACCCTAATTCTGTGGGTACTGAGCAGGGTAGGGATTCAGCGAATACTATTTTGAATACTGCCTGTAACTGTACTCTGGAATCCTTCAACTTCCAGAAATGGGTTATTGACAACATCACTAGCATTCAGAGCAAACAGAGGGACTTGGAAAATAAGATAAACAATTTGATTAAGGAAACAAATTCGGGGAAAAAGAATTAGGAGACGGAAACCAGTGAAGCCGAGGAGGAAATTGAGATGGAGGACTGGCTGGAAAAAGACCTGATTAAAGGGGATTTGAAACATCTGGAGGATGTTATCAGAATTGTGAAGGAACAGGCTGAGGAGGATAAAGACAATATCAATACCCGGGTTGCTCGTACTGAGAAGGCTCTGAAAAGTTTCATGAACCACAGTCTTGAGGTCCTAAAAGTTTCGTCACACAATATGAATGCTTTGGTGGATCACTTGGAGAGGAAAAATCAGGATAAGAACTTGGTAATCATTGAAGATGTACCGACCTCTAGCTCCACCCATCAAATTTCTAGGTGAAGGACTAGGCAGAACACCACAGAGATGGAGACCAAAATGAAAGACATCCAGCTAAAACAGGAGAGCAATGATCTGAGGGAAGCGGCCAAGGCGATGATGATATTGGTTCAGAATGCTGAGGAGTCTATAAAAGTGTTCAATTGATATGTAATGTTGGGTTTTGGATGCCAATTTCTTGTTGGCCCCTTGCTATCTTTTTGTCCTAGCTGTTGGTT
The DNA here is from genome assembly GCF_030272615.1 of Cryptomeria japonica. NCBI lineage: Eukaryota > Viridiplantae > Streptophyta > Pinopsida > Cupressales > Cupressaceae > Cryptomeria > Cryptomeria japonica. The sequence goes on from NC_081410.1 coordinate 322,155,136, forward strand.
TTTGTGCTGGTCTTTTGCAACTATATTGTCTTGTTTCTTTCATGCTCATCTTTTGTATTGTAAGCGGGTTTCGGGTCCCTTAAAACCTATTTTTTCTTAATCAAAAACATATTTCATTTATAATAATTAATTAATTATTTAATTATTTTACAAAAAAAATCATTCACATTAATTTTAAGTTATTTAATTATTTAACTAATTCATCAATTTATTTTTATCGTGCACATTAATTAAATAATTTTTAATCATTTAATTAATTTATCCATTATTTCTTTGAGTCCACTAGAGTTAAATAATTAGCTAGTATTTTTTCACAGTTAAATAAATTATTTTAATTTATTTAATTATTTTTAAAAATTTATCTCTTCTAAAAATAAATAAATCTTATATTTTATTTGTTTTAAATCATGCACGCTATGCACCTCTAATATTTTATTTTGAGTCACTTCCAATTCACTCATCAATTGTATCCACTTCACCCATTCATGTAGCCAGATAACTCATTTGAATACAAACAATTGACCCACTAAAATTTATCCTTCCAATCCTCTCAATCATTGTCGTCCATAAATTATTTTGATTAATCTTCATTATTGATCGATAGCAAGTAGCATCTATAAATCCACTAGACTCTATCACATGAAACTCCAATAATATTTTAGAACTTGAGCATTCACATAGTCATTGATTTAGGTAATGCTAATTGTGAGAGCAACCCACATATCAATATTTTAAGTAATTATCAAACATCCAACGGAGCAATACTAAGGTTTGTGAAAGGTATAACTGCTTCATTATTTTAATTGAATTCAATAAATATCAAGCTCTATTGAAGTGGTTGATTAATTGTGAATTTAGATCTTTCAATAATTCACATTTCATCATCAATATTTTGGCACACCACATCCTTGATTTTAATTATTCGTTCTTGTTTTTTTTCTATTTTCTGAAAGCTATAGGTTTAGAATGGCGCTCTTGCATTGACCTTTGGTGCATTTGCATTGACCTTCAACACATTTGAATTGATTTGTGGTGCTTTTGATTTGACCTACAATATTTTTGCATTGACTTTTGATGCTTCTAAATTAGCCTATGGTACTTTCAATTCAAGTTTTGAGCTTTTGATTCGACTATTGGTGCTATTGATTTGTTTTAAGGCACTTTTGTGTAGTATTTTGGGACATTTGATTAGTTATGTGATGTATCTTATTTGCAAAAATAATGAATTATATCAATTGATTTTGGAACTAATATTTGACCTATTAACTATTGAGTTATTGATATTTCTAACAAATCAAAGTGTTTCTAACTTAGATAGTTTAATGAAACTTCAACAATAAAAAGTGTGTAACTTAAGTTCATACGATTGTTTTTAAGCTGATATGAGGATAAAACTATAGTCTTATTTCATGCAAATGGAATGCAAACTTAGAACAAATTGGTATTTTTTGAAAGCCCAAAATAAGGGCAAGTAAATAGAGGAAGAAAAGTGATGAGGAAGTAAGAATTTTAGAAAGGAAGAAATGCATGTACTCCAAAGGGAGTCAATGGAATACAAATTGCCCAAATTAGAGGCATAATTATAGAAATAAAAGAAGGAAAAGCTTTCTTCTAGTAAATACCACGAGTTGTTATTGGCAATTGGTGGGAGATCAAGGAAGATACATAGTAGATTGGAGGTTTTTGCCTAGCATTTTTAACCTTATTTTTTGAGTTGGAAGTTGCTTCTTTTTCACTGATTGCTCAACACCAAAGAGCATCTATTACTAGTAATTCTTACCAATAAGCATTGATTCACATTTTGTAGAGAATTCAGATTTCACCCAAGGTACTATTGCAGCATGTTGAAGGAAATCTTGCACCAAACCAAAATTTAGCATCAATTTCCACATAGGTATTCTTCATTGTGCTTCTTGCAAATTGGATAAAAATAGATACTCTTATGTCATTTTCGGTAATAAAATGATATTGTCCTCTATATCAAATCAATTTGCAATCTTTATATTTGTATAGGTGAGAGGGACCAATAGTCGTGAGGGCTAACTTCATCAACATGTAATCGTCACATGGAACATCGTAAGACCTCTTTTTTTTAGAAATATAAAATGGACACTTAACTATCTACAAATAAGGTTTGAAGACGTGGCTCATCATGCAACTCATCAAAATAACACGCCTAGTGTGAAGTGTCCAAAAAATAACTTTTTAAAGATTTGACCAAAACTTAATCTAAAAATCACTAGTAGTTGAAAAAAAAATATCTTTTGTCATTAGTAAAATATTGTATTTTTATGTAAAATGTAACTTATATTCAGTGTTCCACGGGGACACGTCCCCCCGTGAGGGACGTCTCGGGGACGGGGGGGACGGGAACGCGACGTCCCCCGTTGTCCCGCCACCGCCACCCAATTACCGCCGGGATGTGGAGACGTCTGGGTGTCTCCTTGGGAGATGCCCAAGCGTCTCTCGCGTCCCCACACCTAAACAAACTAAAAAAGCCACATTTTAAAAAACATGTGCCTTTTGGGGGGATTAAGGGGTAACCCTAATTGGATGTGGGCCCCACCCAACCCCCCAAAACAACATAAAAGCATGTTTCTTTTAGATTTAACTCTCATTTTGGTAAACTGATTTTTTTTTCCAGCAAGCTAAAGAGGAGGAAAAACTTGAAGAAAACTGATTGAAGGGGTGAGAAAAGATGATTGCAAGTGTGATAGGAGCTAGAAGAAGCAAGAAGAAGAGGAAGAAGAAGATTCTTCTAAATTTTGGAGAGATTTTTCAAGCACAAGGTAGGGTTTTTCAACTTTTTCTTGTTTTTTTTTGTTTTATTTTGAATATTTTTTTATTTTCATTGTTCTATGTCATTTTTGGATTTTTTTTCCCTATTCATCTCAAGACTCAAAATGAGATTTGATGTTGAATCTTGAGGGCAAAATGATTCATCATTTTGCCCTCAAGATTCAACATCAAATCTCATTTTGAGATGAATAGGAAAAAAAATTAAAAATATATTGTTAAACTAGGCTAATTTTATTTTTATTTTTATTTTGTCAAATGCAGTGTCAATTTCACAATGAGCTCCCAAGGCATGATTGAAGATGACATGGAAATCCATTCTCATAGTGAGAATGATTCATAATATGAACTTGAAAATGAGGGGGGTGACCATGGGGCTGATCGTGGAGCCCAATCTAGCTCTATGGCAAGTGCACCAGCTAGTATAGGTTGCCCTTCAGAGTTGTAGGCACCATATGCTAGGGGTCATTTTGATCGTAAGTCTCCTCTAAAACAGTTTGCTTCACGAATATCAGTACAAGGCACTGCATCACATTCAAGTGGGGGAACAAGGAAGTGGAAGTGCAATATTTGTGACACAGAATGGTTCGATAGCATTAGTAGGGTGAGTGCACACTTTCTATTTTGGAGAGGAAAAGGCGTGAAACATTGTAAGTTTTTGGAGGAAGCCAAAAATATACAGTACAAAATTGAGTTTAACAGGCTTTGGGGGGTTCCAGATGACACAAATATTTCAATGCCTACTACTTTGTCTGCTAAGGAAACACTTCATACTTCTCATGCTTCGCAGACGGGAGGAATGATGTTTGGATCTTCATCCACTTCCACTTCCACTGCCGCCAGGGCTGGGAAACGTAAGTTGCAGCCACCACAGAGCAACCCCATTACTGACATGTTTAATGTGCAGCTGAGAGATGAGATAGATGAATCCATTAGTAAGTTCTTCTTTGCCAATGGCATTCCATTTCATGTTACACGATCTCCTTATTATAGGGAGATGATGGCTATGGTGGCCAAGGGAGGACCATCTTATGTGCCACCAGGGGAGACGAAAATGAGGACCTCGATCTTGGATAAATACTATTCCAAGATCAATATTTTGATGGAGAAGATGAAGGCATGTTGGGTGGCATTAGGGTGCAACATAGTTATGGATGGGTGGATGAACATTAGCCATCATCCACTCATCAACGTCATGGTCACATGTGCAGAGGGCCCATACTTCCTTAGAGCAGTTGATTATACAGGGCATCGTAAAGATGCTGATTTCCAATTTCAGGTCCTCGGGGAGGCTATTGAGGAGGTTGGGCCACAAAATGTGGTCCAAGTAGTGACAGATGCAGCCCATGTGTGTAGAGTAGCAGGGAGACTCATTGAAGTAGCCTATAGACACATTTGGTGGACCCCATGTTGTGTGCATGCCATGAATAATGCACTCAAGGACATGGGGAAGATAGACTGGATTAGAGGAGTGGTCACCGATGCGAGAGATGTGCAGATGTTTATCTGCAACCACCACACTTCACATGCACTCTTTAAGACCTTCGTGAAGAAGGAGTTCTTGAAACCAGTTGAGACTATATATGCATCCTATTTCATTCTCTTGGAGAGAATGATTGAGTTGCAAGAGGCATTGCAACTCATGGTTATGACTAATGAGTGGAATAGGTGGGCTGAGGCCAAGAAAGAGCAAGGGAGAAGGGTGAAGGAGATAGTGAAGAGTGATGTGTTTTGGACTGATGCGAAATACATTGTCTCTATCATTTCTCCAGTATTCTAGGTGATCAGATATGGGGATGGGGATGCACCTAACCTTGGAGATGTGTATGAGTGCATTGACTCTATGCTTGACCAGATGAGGGCTGTTGTGCGAGTGAAGGACCCCTCTTTAGCATTCTACAATGAGCAAATCCAGCCTATCATTCCACATAGATGGGACAAGTTGAACACTCCTTTGCATATGGCTGCCTTTGCCTTGAATCCTAAGTGGTACAAGGCTAGATCGGGTAGACTAACACTGATTTAGGATGATGAGGTGAAGGCGGGTTTCTTTAGGTGCATAGAGAAGATGTTTGATTCTAGAGATGCCGACATAATGCACACTAAGTGGGGAAGATTTGCCACTCTTAGAGGTTATTCAGATGCGACAAAGATGGATATAGACAGCATGGCACAGGAGGACCCACTTTTATGGTGGAATTGTCATGGCCCGAAATCTTTGACCACCACTCTAGCCATCCGTCTGCTATCCCAGGTTTCTAGTTCTTCAGCTGCTGAGAGGAACTGGTCTACATATAGCTTCATCCACTCTCTTAAGAGGAACAGACTTACCTCTAAGAGAGCAGAGAAGCTTGTGGCTGTACACAATGTTTTGCGTCTCATGGACCGCAAGACACTTGTGTACAAGGAGAGTCCAGCGGCACAATGGGATGTAGAGCCAGAGGAGCATTCACAAATTGATGAGGATGATCCTACCACTTCAGATGCAGGGCTAGTTGGTGTGAGCTTGAGGGACCTTGATCCTCAAGAGTCCAGCAGTTCCAGTGAGGAGGAGTTCGCAGATGATTAGAGGCCTCCATTGGCTACAGTTTGAGTTTTCAGTTTTGTCATTTTGTATTTGACTCTAGTCTCTTTTGTAATGCTATTGCTACACGTATTTGTTTTTGGCTACTCATTGTAATGATGAATCATGTAATCATCTTTATTATTATAGACTTTGCAATGGCATTAGATATTCGTATTTTCGTTTTCCTTTTTCGATATTCATATGTTAGAAATGAGAAATCTCCAATTTGACAATTTCATTTGTCAAATTTTATTTACTTTTAGCAATTAGTTATGTATCACTAATCTAAGTAATCTTGGTATTTCCTATAGTTTCATTTGAAATCTAATTCTTATACTGTTATACTGTTATACATCTTTTCAAAACTAGTTTTTCAAGTACTATATGTATATGTATAAGTATATGAGCACCACCACCCCACCACCCCCCGCTGTCGTCCCGCCGCCGTCCCCCCGTCATCCCCAAATTTAGACCCTTGGTCCCCCCGTCCCGGAGACGCATCCCCACGTCCCCGCATCCCCGACGCCCGTGGAACACTGTTTATATTCAACCTAAATGGACCAAATGCCTAAACTAATCATAAGTGTGTGTTATCTCTAACTTTTATATCCAACACCAAAGGACCAATACTTGAACACAAAAACATTATTTGTTATAAAAATAACATATTATTATATATGAGCAGGGATCAGGATAAAGCTGGAGAGGGGATAATTCTGGATAAACTCAAAAACCAGTCTGAGGCTCGTATGGGTTTTGACAGGTGGGTTTATGAAGGAATAAAGAATCTGGAAAAAACCGATAGGCAATAGGAAGAGAAAGGGAAGAAAGCTGAAATAAACCAGGAACAATGGAATAAAGGAATGGAGGAAAACCTGGAGAAGTTGGAAGCTCAGATTGGTAATTTGGAGGAAGGAAAAACAACTATGAAAAACTTTCTGCTAATGATTTTGGATATTCTCTCCTCCATGACTAAGAATTTAGAGGAAATTACCAAGTTCCTTGATGGTTCCAGCACCCCCAAACCTGTCGTGGATCTAGATATTGATGAGGATGATATCGAGGTAGGAACAATGGAAAGTGCTCCTGGTGGTGCGGCGAAAAGAATAAGAGCAAGCATGAAAAAAGTTGTGGTGGCCTCTTCCAAGGATATCCCTAAGCTTAGGGATAATATTAAAGATTTGCAAGGGATTAGCGTAAATTTGGCTAATGCCCTAAAAAACATTAAGTAATTTATTTTCTATCTATTTTCTGTTATGGTAGGATGTGGTTGGTTTTGTTGGGTTTTTTTGCAGATTTTTGCCCATAAGTGTGCTGGTTTTTTGGCAGTTTGTCTTTTCTTGTTGCTTAATGATATTATCTTTTAAGGATCTTTTGTAAAGGGTTTCGGGATCCCTTCAAAACCTGTTTTTCCCATAATTAAAAACATATTATTAAATAAAATACAACTTATATTAAACACAAATGGACCAATTGTTGAACAGTAAAACCTTTTGGCAAATCCCTCACATTTCATGGAAAAAACAAGGTATTTATTATGTTCACCTTTTATATTTGTGACTGTTTATGATGAAAATGGAACAACAATATTGAAAGACTGAATAGATTCAACCACAAAACCCTAGCCTAACAACAACAAAGATCCACCATAACATATGAAGATTACCTAAGACAATGCAAATCGAATAAAATCACAAATATTATACCATCACATGTCCAATAGGATTTGGATCTCCATTCTTCCTATCTCCATTGATCTTACTTGATATATTTGCTCTCAGATTTTATGTGTGCACAAGAGCTCAACAAAGAGCGAAAATGTGGTTGCAAGTAGGTTTGATTGTATATGAAAGTTCGAAAGTGTAGTTGGGGTTTATTAGGAGGATTGATAATGAAGGAAGTATCTCCTTATATAGAAGACACTATAAGAAATGGAGGGATAAGATTGAGAGGTGTAAAAGATAAATGGTCAGCTAAGATTAGAGGGTAGGTAGAGAAAATAAGAAAATAATGAGAGGGTAGGTAGTGTAGGAATTAAGAGATGAATGACATGTGTCATAGGTGGAAAAGGCTAATGAATTAATTAAATAAATAAAGATTTATTTAATTAACGGAAGAAGTGGGATCAATTAAATAAATAAGATATTTATTTAATTTAGGTTAAATAAAATAAAGGTATTTATTTAAATGAGAAATAAGGCTAGAAGAGGATAAATGAATTAATTAAATAAATAAAGATGTATTTAATTAATAGAAGAATTAGGCTAAAATAATTAAATAAATAAAGATATTTATTTAATTAAACATGACAATTTTAGGTGTCTACAGTAACAAGACAAATTATTAATATAAAATACTCCAATTCATATATGCATTGTGTATCTAAGGGTAAATTAAGTGTAAATAACATAATTAGATTATCAGAGCGAACCACCAACTCTAATCTAATCAAATTACTCCTAAATTACAATGAAATAACATCAAATCAATTGCATAATAAAATTAAATCTAATTTAAACTCCCTCAATTGATGTGATTGAAACTTCCATTGCTCTTCTCCATTGTTGTTGGTGTAGGTGGCTCTCAAGTATTGCACTGGGATTCCTGCATATATTAGACAATTGTTTGAAGATTGTGATTCTAGATGCTAGCTTGATTTGAGAAATGAGGTTGAATTTATAGGTTTTCAACATAGAAGGGGTGATAATTTGAACTCAAGTGTTGATTGATAGACAACTAAAATTGATTGATTTGTTAACTCATTAGATTGAGGAGTCAACTGAATTGATTGGAGACTGAACTGAATAGATTGGAGAGTGAACTCAATAGATTGGCTAGTAAACTGAATAGACTAGTTAGTTGACTAAATTGATTGATTAGAAGACTGACTTGATTGAGGAGATGACTGATTAGATGGGTTAGAAGACTGAAAAGATTGATTAGTCATAAAAAGTTGTTTTTGAGTGAAAATGGGAGATTGAGGAGTTAACTGAGTTAACTAATTAGATAACTAATTTGATCAATCAATTCTTATTTTAGCATGTGCTATAGGATTTTGAAATTGAAATTGATTTTCATTTTCAATTTGGATTTGAATTTGGTCTTTTGAATGCTGAAATGCACATGAAATTAATTGAAATTCAGATTTGGAGAAATTTGAATTTGGAAGAAATGAAGTAAATTCGAATTTGGGAGAAAATGAAATGAAATTAGATCAGAATTATTTGGAATTATAATTTGGGGATTTGGAAGAATTAAATTAATTAATTAAATAATTTAAATAAAATAATTTAATCATAAGAAATTGAATTAATTAAATAATAAAGATTATTTAACTAAGGAAAATGTCGTAATTAATTAAATAATTGATATTTAATTAATAATTGAAATAGGGTTAATTGATTAAATAATGAAATGATAGGAATTTGATGATTAGAAATGTTAAATGTGATGATTAGAAGAAATATTTAATTTAATCAAATAATTAAAGAATTACTTAATTAAATAGACGAATAATTAGTGTAGAATTGATGAGACATTTTTTAGGTGTCTACATTTGCCCCTCTTTGACACAATGTCGGAACAATGTTGTTTCAAAGAAAACAAAAAAAATTCTGCCCTAATATGCCCCAACGACATTTAGGGTATAAATATGCCCCCTCAAAAAAGTGGTCGAATTTTTTTGAAACGAAGACCATTTTTTCTGAAATTATGCTAGTAATCGATCATGTGAAGTTTGGTGAGTCATTCAAAAAAATTGCACATTTTGTTTGTTTTTTTCCCAAAAAATTCATCGACATGTAAATTTGCAAAAATTAGCAAATTCGCAATTGAGTGTATATTTATCTGCAATTGCTAATATTAATTCGCAATTAAATTATTTTCTCGCAATTAAAAATATTAGTTCGCATTTGAAAATATTTGGTTGCTTGAGAGATTGGTTGTGCATTAAAGGCATGAATAATCTCTTGAAAGAAGAATAATGTTATATGATAGTTGGAAGAATGGTTAGTTGATGACATGAATGAGTTTGATTATAGAAAAGAAATGATTAGAATGATTTATAGATTTATTGAGTGATAAGATTGATGGGATTGATAATGATGCAAGAGCATCCCTAGTTCATACCAATCTTGCATCAACCAAAAATATTTTCCTTTCTATTTTGTTTGCAGTTTCAATTTTTTTTTCTGTGTGTCCCGGTTTTGGCTCACCGGACCCCATGGAGTTGGATTCTACTTGAAGACTTGATCATCTTTCTTTCTTTCAAACCGCATCTCATTTGGATCACTTTTCGGTAAGATATCGTCACCGGTTTCCATGATATTTTCTTGTTATCTGTTGCTTAAGACCTATTATGTTGATCTACTAGAACCCATTTTGAATCTTGTGGAGCCTTGAGCATTGATTTCGATGTCCCTTTGCATGTGGTTGACCTTCTACATTTCATCCTTTGGATTTTTTGGAGGAGTCTCTTGGTGGAGGCCGACCTTGTTCATTTTGCACGTTAGGTCTTGTTCTTCGGGTTTTGATCCCTTTTGGGCCGACTGGATCTTTTGGATCGATATATATATTTGTAATCATGCTTTAGAATGTAATCAATTAGAATTAATCAGAGTATCAGATAGATAGATTGTGCCTAGAAGATAGATATTTTGATTCAAGGTCCCGAATGTGACCTATTCTGCCAGGCTTGTGTGTCGGTATGTTGTAACCTAGTTGTTATCGGTTGGATGTAATTAAATTTCATAAGAACTATCTATTCTGCATTGCCTCCATCATATCATGTGTGTTTCTGTTGTGTTTACTCTTGCTGACTGGCCTGGATTGATCTCCTTGAGGTCCCTCCTCACCGGTGACTGCTTCAAGTGGTATCAGAGCGCAGTTTTATTCCAGAGGTTGTGTGTCCTGAAATTTTGTTGTGGGGTGGCGGATTGTGGATCTGACTTGCAATTGCAGAGGACTAGCATGAATCAATGGCGCAAAGAGGAACTAGGAATGGTGGAGCATGTGAGAATGCAGACCCTGTTGTGATGGAGATGTTGTGAGGAATAGCAACCTGGTTAGAAGCCGTGGAGATAGCCCAAAGAAGAGGTCGACATATTGAAGATGTAAGCGAAGATGAAATAGAAGAAGCCCTGACATAACATGTAAACCTACCGACAGTTGATCCAGAGGAAGAAAGGTTTTTAAGGGTTTTGAGTAGGGTGAACACTAAACCTCATTTTACCCCACCAGAATATGATGGGAAGTTGGATTCGAAAGAATTGATGGATTGGATCTCGGAGATGGAGAAGTATTTTGATTTTGAAAACACTGCAGAAGAGAGGAAGGTGAAATATGCTTGTACCTGGTTGAAAGGTCATGCATCTCTTTGGTGGGAGCATTTGCAAGTTGATAGACAAAGAAGAGGTAAAGAAAAGATTACGACATGGGATCAGATGATTGCTAAGTTAAAATCAAAGTTTGTCCCGACAAATTATCAAGTGGATTTGTTTCGGAAATTGCAGAACCTAAGACAGAAGGAATCTAGTGTGAAGGAGTACACCGAAGCATTTTACAAATTAAACATCAGATCCGGACATGTTGATGATGAAGTTGAACAAAATGCAAGATATTTGAATGGATTGCGGATGTATATACAAGATGAACTCAATATGATCAAATTAGAGAGTGTTGAAGAGGCTTACTAGTATGCACTAAAGGCTGAAGAGAAATTGAACAAAAGACATGAGCAAAGACAGAGAGTTAGAGGTGGAAGGTTTACCAGAGGAATATTTCAAGAAGGAAGAGGATATACTGGAGGAAGAGTGTTGGCCATTTGGTGGAATTGATTATGTGTTGCATTGATGTTTTGTCATTGATGTCAATAATAGTTGTTTGGATGCTTTACCGATACCCTTTTGGTCACGATAGGTTGAGTATTTTTTGGTTAACTTTGATCCAAAATGATCCGGTTGACTCCGGTATAATTTGGTGATGGAATTGGCTTGTTCATAATGCTTATACTCATATTTGGTCAGTTGGTTTTGGTCCGGTGATTGGATGCTATCTTGCTTGCTATGAAGATTGGTTTCTAGTTCCGGCGAGGGTTTCACCAGTAGAGCTTTTGGTGGACATCTTTGATGCATTGCATAATTGGTGTTGGTGTAGCTTCTGATGGAGTTTCTGGATGCTATTTTTGATCATGTTCGAGACTTAGAGTTTGAAGATCATTGCTGAAGCATGTGGACCTATACTTGGTCCCGGTTGATATAGGTTATGGACCGACTTTAATGTAACGTGTGGATAGGACCTATTGTTGTATTTCTGGGATGTCTTATGTGTGGATATTATTTGTTTTGGTCTAAGGCCAACATGGTTTGTAATTATGTAACTAGTTTATTGTCTGGTGGCTGACCTAATTATTTATGGTCGAGGGTTTGTATAAATAAGATGTAAGATCTCATTGTAGATCATCATTGTTATAGTAAGAGGTCATGGTCAAGGAATGTAATGTACGAATAATGTAATATCATTCAAGCAGAGGAGTTGGTCAATCATTAGAGATCGAATTGGGTTTGTGTAAGAGGATTTAGTCCTCTAGTATTGAGCTTAACCAGAACTATAATCAGGCATAGGAGATGTTATCTTTAGCAGTTCAACACATCTCCAGATTGTAGTCTGGACTTGTATGTAGTCAGCGAGACTCCTTTTGCGATGAGCAGTGTGCTCTAGGTTGTTGGCCTTCCTGCAAGTGTAGGCCCCTTCATTGTAAATTCACATACTTACTACAAAAGTATTATCTGACTATGGATAGGCTTCCCACCATGGATTTTCCCTTTACCAGGTTTTCCACATACAAATCTTGGTGTTGCGTGGATGGTATTTATTTTGTGTTTATTGTTTATGCTTAATTGGATTAACTTCTATTCTGGTATTATTGTTTTGGGTTTCGGTATTAGAGTTTAAATTGCTAATGCTTCTGGTAATCCATGACAACTGATTCACCCCCCCTCTCAGTTGTCTTCTGGTTATCTGAAATGTCTAACAATTGGTATCAGAGCTTTGGTACTTTCTGCAGAAAGCTTAACCACTTGAGGAAGATCCTATGGCGACTAACAATTCAAGTTCATCTAGTTCTTCTGGAGCTATCTTTCAAAGGGATATACCAAGGCTTGAAGGAACAAACTATACAATATGGAAGATTCAGATGGAGACTCATCTGAGATGTCTTGGCAAGGAGATTTGTGAGATCACACAGAATGGTGTCACACCCTTTAATCTGGGATCTAGCAATCCTCCTCCGGCAAACCTGGACAAGGATCTTGAGAATGATTGTAGAGAAAGAGAAGCCCTCTTGTGTGCACTTTCTGATCAACAAATAATGGGACTAACAGACAAATCATCTGGAAAGGCTATATGGGATAAGTTACAGACTCTTAATGAAGGTGACCCTATAGTGAAGATTGCTAAACTTGATGGTTACTGGATTAGATATGAAAACCTGAAGATGGAAGAAGATGAAAGGATTATTGCATTCATGGAAAGGGTTAATGAGATTGTTATGGAAATTCAATGTTGTGGTGGAACTCTGAGCGAAGATGAGATTGTTTCTAAAGTCCTGAGAGCCCTACCACTGGCTTACAAAATGAAGGCTACTACTATTAATGAGTTGAGAACAATGGCTAATACATTTATCAACAAATATACTTTGGTTGGGAAACTATCTGCTTTTGAGCTTGAGGAATTTGGATCTTTTGGAGCTGTGAAGACTGAACTTGCTTTTCATGCATCTACATGTACCATCGGTAAGCAAGATTGGAAAGCTTTATATGCAAAAGAATAAGAAGTTATGAAGAGAGAAGATGATGAGTTTGAGCAACTTGAAGCACTATTTGCTAGAAGAGTACCGAAAGGACCGGTAGGAAGTAAGTGTGAAGGAAAAGCACGTTTTACATGTTTTGCATGCAATAAGATTGGTCATTTTGCATCTAGATGTCCTGAAAGGAATTCAAGATTTGAAGAAAGAGTTAAAAGATCATTTAAACCTAACCCTGGATATCAGAATAAGTATAGATTCAAGAAAAATAGAGACAAATCATGCTACATAGCGGATAAGGAAGGCATTACTAATTCAGATGATGAACCGATAGAAGACTCTGCTAGTGGATCCGGAAATGGGAAAGAATGGGTATTCTTGGCTATCAAGGAAGATGATCTGACACTGGAAGAGAATGTACCTGAGGAGAAGGCACTTGCTGCTAAAATTAAGGATAAGGATGAATGGGTAATTAACAATGGTTGTTCACATCATATGATTGGAGATAAAAGGACGTTTCTATCTTTGCAAGAATTTGATGGTGGACTAGTTAGATTTGGAGATGACAAGGCATGTATGATCAAAGGAAAAGGAACTATATCATTGGATGGTAAGAACAATACTGACAATGTTTATTATTATAAAGCGGAAAAATCGAACCCTAGTTGTTCCCCCCACTCCACTCCAAGGAGAGAGAAGGGAGGTCCCTAGGGTTGACAGTTTTCACTTAGGAGAGACTTTACATTCAAAAGAGGGGTTGAAACCCACAAGATCCAATCCCACGCAATGCGAGACTGGATTTTTAATGAGTTTCAAGGGTTAAGACATCAAGGATACCCTCTTTTGTAAAGAATGTAGATAGGAAGATTGAACTAGGAATGCATGTAAAGTAGGAAAGATTCACTTATAAACAGAGATAGGGATATAGGATGAAGCTACGGACCTAGAATTAGCAGTAAAATGTCGAGACGATGCTGTTCTGCAAATTTGAGTGAAAGTTGATGGGACGATGGCGCCCGGAGTGCACATGGTCCTCTGAAAAATCCGCGAAACGAAGGGGGATCTGTTCATCTCTACACAAGGATTCCAGATCTTCAATTATAGCCGCGTACCTGCAACCTACACACAGAAAAGAGAGGATGATTGGGGGGTTAGGGATTAGGGGTTTGCCTTTAGGTCAAACTCTGGTTTTGGAATTAACCAAGAAATGAGAATGCTGTAAATGTAAATGTTTGTAATGTAAACAAGTACTGATACCTTGTTGTAAGAATGTTTGTATTCTTACATGCGAAGGTGTAATGAATGTTGTATTTTGTATGTTGTAAGTGATCTCCTCTTCAATGGTTGAATCCTTGTCTTGAATGCAACACTTAGCCTTGAATGGAGACTTAGAATGCTCAATTGCTTGAAGGAATGCTTGAATGCTTGAATGTTTGAATGTTTGAATATCGCTTCTGCCTTTTGCACACATATGTTTTTTTCTTTTCCCTTTTTGGAAGAAGAAATGTAGTTTATATACTTGTCAATTAGGGTTGAGAGACTGATTTTTCCGACCTTGGGCCGACATGGGAACATTATTTTCCGAATTGCAAACTTAAAGGCCCGATGCCCAACAAGAGACCGGGCCCAAAATAGCACCAGGGACCAGGGCGCTGGGCGCCATGGTCCTGAGGGACCAGGGCGCTAGGCGCCATGGTCCTAAAGGACCAGGGTGCTGGGCGCCATGGTCCCACCTCCCAGGATAGCAGGGTGCAAGGAAGATCAAGCCAAGGTGCAGAAATATGCAGTTTTTGATGTCGTAAACAGGTTTCGGGGTCTCCATTCAGGTTCAACATTGCGCCACCATCATGAAGACCCAAATGTAGTCGAAATTGCAAGTGTCACAATTTTAGGATGCTACAATTATGTTGAAGGTTTGAAGCATAATTTTTTGAGTGTAGGACAATTGGTAGATAAGGGATTTTAATTACAATTCAAGGATGGAAAATGCAAAATCATTAACAGATCTGGCTTGGAGATTGCAACTAGTACACAGACAAAAGGTAATTTATTTCATTTGAACTCCAATGAGAAGACATGTTTGATTACACAGATTGATGAGAGTTGGTTATGGCATAAAAGGCTATGTCATGTGAATTTTGATTGCATTGTGAAGATTAGTTCAACTAAGGTTTTTAGAGATATACCTAAGATTATGAAGCCCTATAATACAATATGTAAAGAATGTTAAATGGGTAAACAGGTCAGAACCTCTTTTAGGAGTATACAAGATAAATCAAATGATGTTCTTGATCTTATTCATACTGATTTGTGTGGTGAGCTAGAGTTAAAAATTTTCATGGTGATAGATATTTCATGCTAATCATTGATGATTATTCTAGGATGATGTGGGTTACTTTTTTGAGAGAAAAATCTGAAGCATTTGAAAAATTTAAAATCTTTAAAGCTAAAATAGAAACTGAGATAGGATTGAAGATTAAATGTTTGAGATTAGATCATGGTGGAGAATTCACATCCGGTGAGTATAATAACTTTTGTAACAAGCATGGTATAAGAAGACAATTTTCTGCTCCCTGGACACCTTAGCAGAATGGAGTTGTGGAAAGTAAAAACAAAACTATCTTGGATGTTGCTAGAACAATGATGATGGAAGCAAGTCCACCTCATATCTACTGGAGAGAAGCAGTGAGTACATCAGTTTACACATTCAACAGAGTACATATCAAAGGAGAAACCGGTAAGACACCTTAAAAATTATGGTTTGGCAATACACCTACAGTTAAGTATTTCAGAATTTTTGGTAGTAAATGTTATATTAGGAGAGATGATACTATTGGAAAATTTGATCCTAGAAGTGATGAAGGCATATTTTTTGGTTATTCTAATGAAAACAAAGCATATAAATGTTATAACAAAAGATTGCAGAGAATAGTGGAGAGTGCTAATGTTAAAGTAGATGAGCTGAGCAAAAGTCAAATCAGAATTTATGAGAAGGAACTGGCTATGGAAATGATTATATCTGAACCGGTAGTACCTTTATCGGAACAAAGAGTTGAACCAGTTACTCCAGCAACATCAGAGAATTCTACAGTAACTGAGGAATAGGGAAGAGGACAGAGAGTCATAAGACTACTAGGTATGTGAGATTGAATCATTCTGAAGATCAAATCATTGGGGATAAGAGCAATGGAGTGATGACAAGAACAAGAGTGGCAACTAGTGAGGTATGTTTAATTTCACAAGTTGAACCGGTATCAATAATTGAGGCATGTAAAGATGAATTTTGTTTAAAAGCTATGGAAGAAGAATTAGATCAGATTGAGAAAAATAACACATGGACTTTGGTTCCGTGGCATAAAAATAAAAATGTGATTGGAACGAAATGAGTTTTTAGGAATAAATTGAATGAGGATGGTCAAGTTATAAGGAATAAGGCTAGATTGGTTTGTAAAGGATATTCTTAGAAGGAAGGAATTGATTATGGAGAAACTTTTGCACCGGTAGCTAGGATTGAAGTTGTAAGATTATTTCTTGCCTATGCTGCTTATAAAAACTACAAGATTTATCAGATGGATGTTAAATGTGCATTCTTGAATGGGGATCTTAATGAGGAAGTTTATATTGAGCAACCTGATGTTTTTTCACTATTAGATGATACTGATATGGTTTGCAAGTTAAGGAAAGCTTTATATGGATTGAAACAAGCACCTGGAGCTTGGTATGCAAGGTTGGATAAATATCTTTTGAAGCTTGGTTTTACTAAGGGCAGTGCTGATAGTAATTTATACTATAAAATCACTGATGATGATATACTGATTGTTGAAGTATTTGTTGATGACATTATTTTTGGAGGTGAAGATAAATTATGCATAGAATTTTCTAAGAATATGGAGAAAGAATTTGAGATGAAAATTTTCTTAGGTTTATAGATTACTCAGATTGACAAGGTATTTTTATCTGCCAAACTAAATATGCTAAGGAATTGTTGAAGAAATTTGGTATGGGAGATTCTAAACTGGGAAGTACACCTATGGTTACAAGTGAGAAATTGACAAGGAATGATGTTTCTGCACCGATAAATCCTACAAGATACAAATCTATGATCAGAGGTCTACTTTATTTGACTCAGACTAGGCCTGGAATTATGAATATTGTTTGTATTGTTTCAATATTTTAGAGTGATCCTAGAGAAAATCATGAGATGGCGGTGAAAAGGATCTTTAGATACTTGCAAGGTACATCAAAATATGGCTTATGGTACCCTAAGGATGATAACTTTACTTTATGTGCATATACAGATGTTGATTGGCCTGGAGATGTTGATGATCGCAAAAGTACTTCCGGTGGAGCTTTCTTTCTTGGAAAGAAGTTGGTTTCATGGATCAACAAGAAACATTCATGTACTTCTTTATCTACTATTGAAGTTGAGTATGTTACTGCTGCTACTAATTGTACACAAGTTTTATGGATGAAGCAAATGTTGAAGGATATAAAGGTGGATTGTGATGCACTGGTAGCTATTCACTATGATAACTCTGTTGCTATTGATATATCAAAGAATCTGATATTTCATTCTAAGACAAAACACATATCTATCAAGTATAACTTTTTGAAGGAGAAGGTGGAAGCAAATAAAGTTAAACTGGTTTATGTGAACACTAAAGAACAGATTGCAGATATTTTCACTAAACCTTTATTCAAGGAATCATTTGAGTACCTGAGAGACAAATTGGGGATTTCTGCCCCTCCGACAGAGACTTGATCGATGCGGTTTGGCATCAGTCCAACATGCATTATTAGAGATACTATTCATTTCGGCACTGATGTGGGATGCTACTACTCAGGGGGAGCAATTAGCTTTGAGATTCAGAGGCTTATGCTTTGTGCTTTGATTTTTTTGTCAGATTTCTGGCATTGATGTCAAAGGGGGAGAGATAGTGATATGAAAAAGAAATTCAGAAATTTACAAAGATATTATTCAAAGGGGGAGAGATATTGATATTCAGAGCTATATGTACAAGATTGTTGGCTGTCTTCCACAAGGGGGAGACTTGTTTGACATTTCTTGGTACTTGGATGTTTTTCACATCTAGTGTTGCCATCAATGCTAAAGGGGGAGATTTTTGGCCATTTGGTGGAATTGATTATGTGTTGCATTGATGTTTTGTCATTGATTTCAACACTAGCTATTTGGATGCTTTACCGACACCCTTCTGGTCCTGGTAGGTTGAGTAGTTTTTGGTTAACTTGGATTTGGCATGATCCAGTTGACTCTAGTATTATCTGGTGATGGAATTGGCTTGTTCATAATGCTTATACTCATATTTGGTCAGTTGGTTTTGGTTAGGTGATTGGATGCTATCCTGCTTGCTATGAAGATTGGTTTCTAGTTCTGGTGAGGGTTTCATCGACAGAGCTTTTGGTGGAGATCTTTGATGCATTGCATAATTGGTGTTGGTGCAACTTCTGATGGAGTTTCAGGATGTTGTTGGTGATCATATTCGAGACTTAGCATTTGGAGATCATTGTTGAAGCATGTGGACCTATACTTGGTCCTGATTGATCTAGGTTATGGACCGACTTTAATGTAACGTGTGGATAAGACCTATTGTTGTATTTCTAGGATGTCTTATGTGTGTATATTATTTATTTTGGTCTAAGGTTGACATGGTTTGTAATTATGTAATTGGTTTACTGGTGGCCAACCTGATTGTTTATGGTCGAGGGTTTGTATAAATAAGATGTAAGATCTCATTGTAGATCATCTTGGTTATTGTTAGAGGTCATGGTCAAGGAATGTAATGTGTAAATAATGTAATATCATTCAGGTAGAGGAGTTGGTCGATCATTGGAGATCGAATTGGGTTTGTGTAAGAGGATTTAGTCCTCTGGTATTGAGCTTAACCAAAACTGTACTCAGGCATAGGAGATGCTATCTTTTGCAATTCAACACTTCTTCGGATTGTAGTCTGGACTTGTATGTAGTTAGTGAGACTCCTTTTGTGATGAGCAGTGTGCTCTAGGCTGTTGGCCTTCCTGCAAGTGCAGGCCCCTTCATTGTAAATTCACATACTTACTGTTACTGCAAAAGTATTATCTAACTGTAAGTAGGCTTCCCACCATGGTTTTTCCCTTTCTCAGGTTTTCCATGTACAAATATTGGTGTTGTGTGGATGGTATTTCTTTTGTGTTTATTGTTTATGCTTAATTGGATTAACTGTTATTTTAGAATTATTGTTTTGGGTTTCGGTATTAGAGTTTAAATTGCTAACACTTCTGATAATC
Organism: Cryptomeria japonica; assembly: GCF_030272615.1. NCBI lineage: Eukaryota > Viridiplantae > Streptophyta > Pinopsida > Cupressales > Cupressaceae > Cryptomeria > Cryptomeria japonica. The sequence continues at coordinate 322,174,584 of NC_081410.1, forward strand.
TGTGACAACTGATTCACCCCCCCCCCTTGTTAGGGATCCCACAGATACTGAGAGGGGGGGGTGAATAAGTATCTGACTGGTGAATGGAATTTCTTAAGTTAAAACATGCATAACATAATATAACAGCGTACCGGTATGCAAGAAATAATGCAATAAACAGAATCAAGAACATCCACATGAAAAGCACACCATAACACAAGATTTTAACGAGGAAACCCAGTGTGGGAAAACCTCGGTGGGATTTGTGACCCACAATATTCACTCATTGGCCAATAAGAGAATATTACTTACAATAGGGGCCTGCACATGCAGGAAGGCCAACTACCTAGAGCTCAGTGCTCAATGGGAAGTCTCACCAACTTACAATAAGGATTATACAAATCCAATATCTTGTATTGCTTTACAATAGCATCTTCAATGCTAGATTTAGTACCGGTTCCTACTCTTTACATATACCCCTTAACCTATATTTTGCACAATAGGTTTGCCTAATATTTTCCTTTTTGCTTACATCTCCTCTCTCCAATGTCAACAATGATCTCTTTTATATATAAGAGTCATTTTACAATTTGCCAAGTCGACTTACACATTTTTACAAAAATAAACAAAATATAATATAACAAAATCTTGTCGGCCTCTGTGCCGGTGCCGGTGTCGGTGTCCTGAGTGCCGGTGTAGAGTGTGATCTGTTGATGCCGGTGTAATGCCTTTGCTGGTGCCATAAGATTGCAAGGTTGCCATCAATGACAAAACCTTCAATCACATACAATGTCTCATTGTATGTGCATATGCCAACAATCTCCCCCTTTGGCATTGATGGCAACACTCATGAGAAATTTCAAAAAAATGATCCAAAAATGTGAAGTCCAAAAATGTTACCAAAAATGTGTGTGCTCCCCCTGAGCATATGATTCCTGTCCTATGATTTGAATTTTCTCATCCCACTACTCCCCCTTTGGCATCAATGACAAAGGTTGTCAAGATGTCAGTAGAGTTTGTGGTTTCAACCTTGTAACTGGGTAGTTACAATTTGAAAAAGATCTCCCCAAATCAAGTTTATGTTGTCCATAAACTTTTTTGCTATCCTTTATTGTTGTCTCTGTTCTCTTCACTATACCGGTGAGATGCTGCAAATGCTTTGTCGGTGTTTTGCTTCCATGTATTAGTGCCTCAGATACTTCCTTCCGTAGAGATGCTAGATAGTCCAATCTTGGACTTAGTTTTGATATCAAATGTTTTGCCTTATTCACTATTCTTTCTTTCTCTCTTTCCAATTTGAGTAGTTCTTCCTCAAAATTTGTTATCTTCTTCTCAAAAACTGATAGTGTATCAGGTGAGTTGACAAAACTATCTGCAAGTTTATTGATCTCATCCTGTACCTTGCTCATTTTCTTGTCTATATCTACAGTCAAAAAGTTTGTTTTACAGGTATCTTTGTACATATTTTTGTACTCTTTCAACAAATTACATAATTCCGGTAGAAGTGTGTCAAAATCTCTATTACACTTCTTTATTTGCTCATCAAAGAATTTCTGTTTTTCAACTTCTACTTTATCCTTCACTGACTCTTCTTTTATTTTCTCAATGTTTTCTGAGATATATTTACACAATGTATCCAGTTGTCCTAAAGAATCTTTGTTGTCTATATTACAGTTGGGAGCAATTACCTTCAAAATTGGTATGGTATCATCAATTGCTTTGTAAGCTTGTGAGCTGCAGTTGGTTATTTTCTTGATAGAATCGAGTAGTACCTCAGTCACATTAGTTGATTTGAAGCTTGATGATGAATCAACAATCTGAGTACCGATGGAAGTAACCAAGCTTGTATTGACCTCTGGTAGGTCTGTTTGTGTCTGCATTTCTTTAAGCAATGGTTTTTCACTAGTTGCTGGTGGTACTATTTTCTTATGTACTTGTTCTTGTTCCGGAGCCTTTTGCTCTGTTTGTTCCTCTGTTTGTTGCATTGCCTCAACCTGTGTCTGAGTCTCTACCTTTTGTTCTTTATCTTCTACTAGTTTCTCCTGTGAGTTATCAGTTTCCTCAGCTATCGGAGGCTCACTAGCCATATCAGTCTTATCTGTTGTATCTTTGTCTACCACTATGTTGATCTTTTGAGTATCAACATCCACAGTATATAAAACTTTAGGATTAGGATTATCATCCTCTACATCCATGCTCTCAGCTGCCGATTGATCTTCAGTAGTTGTTGTTTTTACTGGTGGAGTAATTAAAGGAGGTGGGGGTAAGTTGTCTCTAACCTTGATACTAGGTGGTCCACCAACTTTTCCTTTCCCCTTCTCTATCTTTCTGATAAAATTTTATGGGTTTGGGGTTCCTGTACTCTTCTTGTTTTTCTTTCTCAACTAGGAATATATCCCATCCATTTTCTGTCTCCTCTGTTACCTCATTAACTCTTCCTACCATTAAAGCAATGTGCCGGTGTGCAGTAGAAAATATTGTCTGGTTGGCTTGAGCAATTAGGTCATCAATTTCTTGGGGAGAGTTTACCAGATATACAACAAGTAGCTTTTCAATCTTTATTTTCTTATCCAGTTCTATCACTGCTTGTCTTCTTGCTTCTAGTCTTTTGAATAGCTCATCTGGAATTTCATTGACTACTTCCATCAAAAATTTCTTATACATATCCATATGTAATATAACACTATTTTCAACTTGCTCTTTTTCATCAGTTGTTAGAGTGTCATATATTTTCTCTATGTTCTTCAATTTACCTTCCTCTATGATTTCATTCAGTAGTATATCAAGAGGGGCCAAGTCTTTGTTTGTCCTTTTCTTCTTCTTGGGTGTCAGTTTCTTCTTTGGTTTGGCTTTTCTTATCGGAGATCTCACTGCTTGTTGCTTTTGCCTTGTCCTCCTAGGTGAGGGTGTGGTTGCCAGTGAGGGATCTCTTTTTCTTACAACTCTGTTGAAAGTTGCAGGCATGTCACTCCCTAAAGTAGTACCTACCAGTGATAGGTGAGTTTCAGGTTGTGGAGCTGCTAACTCATCTTTTGTTATACCGGTTTTCTTCAGTACATCTTCTTTGATGGCTTTTGCTTGTCTGGAACCTTTCCTTACAATTGCCTCAACCTTTTTCACTCTTTTCTTTGATTGTATTTGGCTTTCAATGGTTTTTGCACTACCAAATACTTCTTCCTTAGGTTCTCTGGGGGCTTCCAGAAGTGCTTTAGCATATGTTTCAACTATGTGATCATCTGTTTCATAGCCCATCTCGGTTACCCAAACTGTCCTTGGGATGACTGGTTTTATCTGGTCTTTTACCGGTGGTCGGTAACCTCGTGACAACTTTCACAGCCTCCTTGGTGATCTTGTGGACTACATCCAACCAGAAAAACTCACCATGTACCCTGCTTAAGACTATCATAATCACGTCCTTGGGAAATTCAGGAATGCTAAGGATCTATGTAAATCCTAGCGTCTCAATGATCTTGTATTCATCTTTTACATTGCCAGTTTTATCACATATCACAGTTTTAAACATGGTTTTAATTTCTTCATCTCCTAACTCTTCAATGTTGCAGTGGATGTACATTTTGGGGTCTTCAGCATAAACAACTTCCTTAGGAATTTGAGAAAAAGCACCTAAGGTATCATCTTTCTTTGCTACCTCAGGAACTAACTGAAATACGGGCCTAGGTCTTTTTATCACTTCAACAACAATAGGGTTGCTATATATTCAATTGCAAAGGTGGATGCCATGATTAAATACCTTTTACTGCCTTAGGATAGTGTTCTTTCTTCTTACTTGAAATGCCTTAGCTCGGAGTCTTCGCACTCTTCATAAATTTGAAATCTCGGTGAAATGAAATGGAGCCAAAACCTTGATTATATAGTGTCTATTCTCTATCTACCACATTAATTGCATGTCGGTTAAGTATTCACTTAACATTGTTTGCCGGTAATAAGTAATTTCCAACTTCTTATCTCTAACCGAGGGAATAATAGCACATGTATCAATAGATTGCCAAACCCTCAAGGAAATTTTCTTCAATTAGATGAAGAACTTCCTACCAGTGGAGCACTACTTTGTCCTTCTAGTGAAGCATCACTCTGTTCTACCGCTGAAGCATTGGTCTGTTCTACTGGTGGAAGAATATTCCCAATATTTAGATCAGCTTTTCTAATCCATTGTTTTGAGAATTCTTGCTTAACCTCTTCAACCTTTTCTTTAACTTTCAAGCTAGAACTTTTGTTGTCTACCGGTGTTCCTTTACTTCTATAGAATTTAGCAATATGCCCAATCTTGTTACATGCATAATAAGTTATATTATTTTTCTAAATAGCTTTCCCATAACCTATGCTGGTTTGTGTTCTGCATTGATTAGATAAATGTCCAAATCTTCCACAAATATAACATCTCACATTCATTCTGCAATTTTTAGAATTGTGACCCACTTTGTTGCATTTAGAACATTGACTAGTGGGTGTGTTGATATTCTGATAATTTCTAGATCTACATTCATTTTCTCTATGACCATACTTATTATAGTTAAAGCATTTTCCATTGAATTTATAAGCATTAGGTTGTCTTACCGGTTTGCTGTGATCCTAAGTATTTGCAGTACTAGAGCTTTCACCAACTTCAAAGCCAATTCCAGAAGTGTCACCTTTAGGTTTTTGATTCTTTAGCAAGGTGCCAAGTTCCTCTGAGCTTTTCTTGAATTTTTCTTTATGTTGATTTGTAGTTTCTAGTTCTCTTTCTAAGACTTCTTTTTGTCTTATTAGTTCATTTGAGTCATTCTGAGTATGCATCAGATCTATCTTCAACATGTCATTTTCATAGCTAAGTCTTGTGTTCTCATTTGCTGCATCACTTAGTCTTCTGGTCAATTCTTATTCATTCTTCTTCCTATCCTCAATCTCTTTGCAAAATCTCATAGTCATATCCTGCATTTCATTTTTCGTTGTCATGATCTCTTGTTTCAACTTGCTTATCATATCATTAAGTGATTCCTTTTCATCATTTTCATTTTGCAATTTTTCACAAAGTTCTCTTCTCTTATTTCTTGCAACAGTAAAATTTTCTTGAAGTGCCTAAATGATGTCCTAAGCTGCCCTTAAATCATCTTCTAGTTTGATATTTTTCAATTTTTCTGCATCATAGTCTATAAGAGCTCCTTCCAGTTGCTTCATCAGATTTTCCATCTTTACCGGTGTCAAGATCTTCCTCAAGCTGTTAGGCTTTTGAAAATAGAGGACCAAGCTCTGATACCAATTGTTAGGGATCCCACAGATACTAAGAGGGGGGGTGAATCAGTATCTGACTGGTGAATGGAATTTCTTAAGTTAAAACATGCTAAACATAATATAACAGTGTACCGGTATGCAAGAAATAATGCAATAAATAGAATCAAGAACATCCACATGAAAAGCACACCATAACACAAGATTTTAATGAGGAAACCCAGTGTGGGAAAAACCTCGGTGGGATTTGTGACCCACAATATTCACTCACTGGCCAATAAGAGAATATTACTTACAATAGGGGCCTGCACATGCAGGAAGGCCAACTGCTTAGAGCTCACTGCTCAATGGGAAGTCTCACTGACTTACAATAAGGATTATACAAATCCAATATCTTGTACTACTTTACAATAGCAACTTCAATGCCAGATTCAGTACTGGTTCCTCCTCTGTTCTTTACATATACCCCTTAACCTATATTTTGCACAATAGGTCTGCCTAATATTTTCCTTTTTGCTTACATCTCCTCTCTCCAATGAAATATAATATAACAAAATCTTGTCGGCCTCTGTGCTGGTATACTTCCTTTCTTCTGTGCCGGTGCCGGTGCCGATGTCAGTGTCCTAAGTGCTGGTGTAGAGTGTGATCTGCTGATGCCGGTATAATCCCTTTGCCGATGCCATAAGATTGCAAGGTTGCCATCAATGACAAAACCTTCAATCACATACAATGTCTCATTGGAGTATGCATATGCCAACACCCCTCTCAGTTGTCTTCCAGTTATCCAGAACTGTCTAACAAGAGGAATTAGTACAGATCAAAACAAGGAAAAGGAAGTGAGCAAAGAAGGTAATTCATACTAGAAGGATGATAGAATTTTCTACTAGAGGAGAGAACTAGATGGTTACCGGAATGAGAACTTTGGAAGATGGGACAAGAGGAAATTTAGAGGAACTTGCTTATAGTATGGAGGAGAAGGAAACCATGCATTTGAATGTAAGAAGATAGAGGCTACCGGAAGAGCAACAGTAGTGGAAGAAAACCCCACTAGATTAGATAATAAACTGGAAGATGGAGAACTGCTGATAATGAGGAGAGCTTTGTGTCATACCAGAAGAGATGAAGAACCCTTGCAGAGGAAGAATCTATTCAAGACCAGATGTAAGGTATCTGATAAGTGTTGTAAATTTGTTATTGATAGTGGTAGTTTAGATAATCTTGTTTTAGAAGAGATGGTGAATAAGTTAAAATTGGAGAGATTGAAACACCCTAAGCCTTATCAGATAGCATGGATTTAGGATGAACATAAGCTGTTAGTAAGTGAACAATGTTTGATAAAATTAAAAATTGGGAATTATCATGATGAAGTTTTGTGTGATATTATGCCTATGGATATTTGTCATCTTTTGTTGGGGACACCTTAGTAGTTTGATAGACTGACAATACATGATGGGAGGAAGAATGCATACACTATTGTGGCCAATGGAATGAAGCAAACCTTGTTACCTTTGGAGGAACCTTTGAAAGGTGAAGTTTGTACAAATGCCATAATATGTTTAGTAGATGGGACAAAATTCATGGATGGACTAAGAGATGAGAATGTGTGTTTTTCCTTAATTCCTAAGAAGACTAAGAGACCGGAACCAAAAGGAGAACACTTGGAAAAGATAAGAGATTTGTTGACAGAATATGAGGACATCATTTCAAACAATGTAAATGATGGATTCCCAATTGTTAGAAGTATTAGTCGTTGCATGGACTTGGTTCCTGGAGCTAGTTTGCCTAACAAAGCTGCACACCCGTTGACACTGACAGAGAATGAAGAACTAAATAGACAAGTGTAGGAGTTGTTGAAGAAAGGTTTGATCAGGAGAGTCTGAGCCCTTGTATAGTACCAGGAGTATTAGCACCTAAGAAGAATGGAGAATGGAGGATGTGTACCAATTCAAGAGCAATAAACAAGATCACAGTGAAATACCGGTTTCCTTTTCCTAGGATGGATGACATAATGGATTGTTTGAGTGGAGCAAAATACTTTGCAAAGATAGATTTGAAGAGTGGATATCTTCAGATCAGGATCAGAGAAGGTGATGAGTGAAAGGAAACATTTAAGACAAACGAAGGACTATATGAATGGTTGGTGATGCCTTTTGGATTGACTAATGCACCGAGCACTTTCATGAGGCTGATGAATGAGGTATTGAAGAAATTCTTGGGTAAGTTTGTTATTGTGTATTTGGATGACATTCTGCTTTTTCATAAAACAAAAGAGGAGCATTTTTTGTAGTTAAGACATGTTTTATAAAGGTTGAGAGAAGAAAAGTTGTTGATCAATATCAAGAAGTGTACTTTCATGAAGGATGAGTTAGTCTATTTAGGATTTCTGATATCTGAGGATGGTTTGAAGATGGACCCTGAGAAAGTGAAAGCCATTATTGAGTGGCCTACACCAGAAAGCATTGGAGAGGTAAGATCATTTCATGGATTGGCTAGTTTTTACCGGAAGTTTATCAGAAATTTCAGTTCTGTTTGTAACCCTATGACTGAGACCATGAGAGGAGATCGAAAAGAATTCAAGTGGACCACCGGAGCAAAAAAAAGTTTTGAATTGTTGAAGTAGAAAGTGACTGAGCAGCCCGTGTTAGGTTTACTGGATTTCAATAAAGTATTTCAATTGGATTGTGATGCAAGTGGAACAACAATAGGAGCAGTTTTGAGTCAAGAAGGGACAGTTGTAGCATATTTCACTAAAAAATTGAATGATGCCCGGAAGAGATATTCAGTCTATGATCAGGAATTTTATGCCATAATTCAAGCCTTGAAGAAATAGAGACACTACTTGTTGCCTAAGGAGTTTGTGTTGTATACAGATCATCAAGCTTTGCAGTATTTGAACAATAAGAGTAAGTTGAATCAGAGACATATGAGATGGGTAGAATTTTTGCAGAGTTACACCTTTGTGTTGAAGCATACAAGTGGGGAATCTAACAAAGTCGCTGATGCATTGAGTAGGACAAGGAATTTGCTGACAGAAATGAGAGTGATAGTTTTAGGTTTTGAAGATTTGAAGACATTGTATGATGAAGACCCGGATTTTGTAGAGCCTTGGAAAGCATGTAGAGAACTGGTTATGGTTGATAGGAAAAAATGGTTGGATTGTTTTATTCAGGATGGGATGTTATTCAGGGAGTTCAGTTGTGCATACCTAAGAGTTGCATGAGAGAGAACCTAATAAAAGAGAAACATAGTGGAGGTTTAGTTGGACATTTTGGCATTGACAAAACAATTGCATTGGTGAGTGAGTAGTACTTTTGGCCCTAGATTCATAATGATGGTAAGAGATATGTGTAGAGTTGTAGAGTTTGTCAGGTTGCAAATGGTAGTAGTCAAAATGTGGGATTGTATAAACCTTTGATAGTACTAGTAAGACCTTGGGAGGATATAAGCATGGATTTTGTACTTGGATTGCCTAAGACACCGAGAGGGAATGATTCTATATTTGTGGTAGTGGATAGATTTTTGAATATGTCTCATTTCATACGTTGTAAGAAGACATCAAATGTATTACATGTAGCAGACCTATTTTTCAAGGAAGTGGTGAGATTGCATGGATTACCTAAGAGCATAGTTTCAGACAGAGACACTTAATTTGTTGGCTATTTTTGGAGAATACTTTGGAAGAAGATGAAAACAAATTTGAAGTTCAGTTATGCTTTTCATCCATAGACTGATGGACAGATAAAAGTTGTTAACCAGAGCTTGGGAAACTTGTTGAGATGTTTAGTGGGAGATAAAAATGGAAGTTGGGATTTGATCCTCGCACAAGTAGAGTTTGCCTACAACAATTCAGTGAATAGAAGTATTGGAAAAACACCTATTGAGATTGTTACTGGAGTGCATCCTAGAGGAATAGCAGAATTGAGAGACATTAGCAGTGAAGAGTGGAAGAGTTCAGAAGCAGAAGATTTTGCAGATCACATGGCAACATTGCATATTCAGGATAAAAAATATTTGGAAGACATGAATAGCTAATATAAGGAGAAGGATGACGAGAAGAGGAGACATAAGGAATTTGAAGTTGGAGATGAAGTGATGGTATATTTGAGAAAAGAGAGACTCCCAGTTGGAACTTATAATAAGTTGTAGATGAAGAAGTTTGGACCCTGTAAGATTTGAGAAAGTTTAGTTCTGGAAATGCATATGAAGTGGAGCTACCAGATAGTCTAAGTATTTCATCTATATTAAACATTGCATATCTTCATGAGTACCATGAACCAGAATTCAATGAGGACAGTATTACAAACCTTGAGAAACAATGGCCCCAAAAGGAACCGGATTAGATTGAAGATATTTTGGACAATAGGATTGGGCGTAGTACTCAGAACAGTCAGTACAAATAATATCATGTGAAGTGGAAGAGGAGACCAGTTAAAGATTCATCTTGGATTTCTCAGGCAGAGGTAGACCACCTTGGTTTCCCTCTAAACCTAGCAAAGTGAGAGGCTCACTTTTTTTCATTAACCTTGAATGTCTGATGCAGGAGCATCCCTGGTTCACAACAATCTTGCATCAACCAAAAATATTTTCCTTTATGTTTTGTTTGCAGTTTCAGTTTTCTTTCTATGTGTCCTAGTTTTGGCTCACCAGATCCTTTGGAGTTGGATTCTACTTGAAGAATTGATCATCTTTCTTTCTTTCAAACCACATCTCATTTGGATCACTTTCTGGCAATATATCGCCATAGGTTTCCATGACAGTTTCTTGTTACCGGTTGTTCCTTTGTTACTGGTTGCCTAAGACCTATTCTGGTGATCTACCAGAACACATTCTGAAGCTTGCGAAGCCTTGAGTGTTGATTTAGATGTTCCTTGGCATGTGGCTAACCTTCTATGTTTCATCATTTGGATTTTTTGGAGGAGTCTCTTGGCGGAGGCTGACCTTGTTCATTTTGCATGTTAGGTCTTGTTCTTCGGGTTTTGATCCCTTTTAGGCCAACTGTATCCTTTGGATCGATATATATATATATTTATAATCATGATTTAGAATGTAATCAATTAGAATCAATCCGAGTATCAGATAGATAGAATGTGCCTAGAAGATAGATCTTTCGATTCAAGGTCTCGATTGTTATCGGTTGGATGTAATCAAATTCCATGCAATAAAAACTATTTGTTTTGCATTACCTCCATCATATCTGTGTGTTTTCATTGTGTTTACTCTTGTTGACCGGCCTGGACTACTCTCCTTGAGGTCCCTCCTCACTGGTGACTGCTTAAGATAAGATAAAGATAAAGTCTGGTTTCAAGAAGGACACATCCTGTATAAGACAAAAATGATCAAAACATCTGGTTTTAGGAAGGATACATCTTGTATAAGATAAAGATAGATGAGAATGTATGGTTTTAGGAAGGATAAATCCTGTATAAGACAAATGATAGATCAAGATTGGATGCATGATAAAATATGATGAAGGTGAGGAAAAAATTATTGATAGATAGAAATGTTGAAATGATAGATGAATAGATTGAAATTAAGTGATGAGAGAGATGTTATTAAATGAAATGAATGATTGGAAAGAATTTAAAAGATTGATTCAAGAAGAAAAATGCTTGATAAGAGAATGATCTGAAGAGATAATCAACATGATGAGATCAGAAAAATGAGATGAGATCAGAAAAATGAAATGATATGACGATGATGAATATTATTCTTGTCTTTATCCATAGTGCAACACATTTTCATCATTGAGCCTTATTATGTAACAATGGAAGGTATTACACCATGGTATGAGGAACCAAGATGTATAGATATATCATTGCAAGAAACAAACACGTAGCAGAGAAGGAGTGAACCCTCCATTCTAGGAATAACAACAGGGGTCGAGGTATGTGCGATAGTCACATGCATAGTTATCCTTCATGGGCCACTTGCCAAATGAACGAACCAATCACAGACACCCACTGGAAGTATTTCCCCATAACTTCATTGGTTCACACGACAAATAGAAAACAAAGAAAAGGATCATGCCCATCATGGCTCATCTACTCACTTGTTGGACATCCTTGAGTAGCTAAAAGCAATGATCTTCACTAATTTGATAAAAAGATAAAACTAACTAGAACAAAAATGCAGTAGTCATACTGATTTGTGTCTTTGCTTTGATATGTTTGATGTGATTTTGATAATGTTTGGTTTCAGAAGTTTTGGACCCTGTATAAGACTAACCTATTTGGTTTCTAGTGTACCAATTCTATTTAAGACAAGATGGTGATCACGTTGATAGTTTGATAGTGATTCGATAGATTAGACAATTGATCAACTTGATTGCAGATGTTTTGACAAGATAGTTGTATCCTTTGTTTAACTTCATGCGAAGTGTTTACTAAATATCTGCTAGGGTGTTTGATTCTTGTGAGAGAATTTATTGCAAGTTTTTTAATTGATTTTTGAATGTTTTTGGATTTTGTGGATCGATATTTGATTATTTTTGGATTGATTTTTTCAAGACTTTATCTGAATGTTTTGATTTTTTCAAGACTTTATTTGAATGTTTAGGATTTTTTTAGGGCTTTATCTAAATGTTTTAGATTTTTTCAAGACTTTATCTCAATGTTTTAGATTTTTTCAGGACTTTATCTGAATGTTTAGATTTTTTCAGGACTTTATCTGAACGTTTTAGATTTTTTCAGGACTTTATCTGAATGTTTAGGATTTTTTTAGGACTTTATCTGAATGTTTTTTATTTTTTCAGGATTTTATCTAAATGTTTTTTATTTTTTTCAAGACTTTATCTGAATTTTTTTTTTTTTCTAAGTTATGCCCCCAAGTATGCAAACCTGTGATGACATGATGATCTGCAGAATGTGGTGGAGACAATGAATTTTTCAAATGCAAATTATGATAATGCGGTATGCGACATGAAGATGCAATTCCTAAACAAGGATGAATGTGTGTGCCCATCATTCTGAAATGCATTGATTGAATTGAAGGTGTGAAACATTTTAGAGATAGGAGTTCAATCCAATCTCAAAAGGCTTTAGATCATCCAATCTAACACACTGTGTAACCAAGATTTATGAACAGAGGTGTAGAAAACTTCTCTATCAATTCTTGAAACTTTGATCTTCTTTTGCCAATGTTTGTGCATTTGAATTCATTCTAACTCTTATAATTATCAAAGACCCTTGGAATCCTATGTGGCTAGCTACGTAATTTATTCTAACTTCAAAAGCATCCTGGATAGAGCCTCGCTGCCAGCAAGGTTTTAGGGCTCCGACGAGGTTATGCACTGTAATCTCTCAAATATTGCTCAATTGCTAGAAGGCGTCCATAGCCCTGATGGAGTTATTTGTATGTTCCCTTAGTCAAGCCTTTTATTATCAAACTTATATGCGTGATATTTCAGTAATATATCATTTTTTATTTTGCCTTTTGATGGAAATCGGCATAATATTTTTCTTTTCTTTTTCTTCATTTTCTTGCCTTGACTTGTAAGTAATTAAACCTACGTGGGTATGATAATTACAGTGGCGCTGAAGTAGATTTTTGGATTTTTCACTAGCCACATGACCAACCAGGTATCTGTAATGAATTAGAGCATTGATTAATGTGTGAGGTATAGAAAATGATAGATTTTGGCTAACAAGGTTGAATAGTGAAAACTCTACTCAACCATAGATAAAGCTCAATGACAAGGCCATGTTTGAAACTGAATGACTAAAGGCCTCCTAAAGACTTTATGATCAAGTATCTAGGAAATGGGTCCACATTCTTTCCTTTTATTGCAGATAGAAGAACAACTCAGACAAACATCTTGTGTTATTGATGCAACTAAATGAGAAAGCAATAATGGTATGCAACTATAGGTTGTGCAATGGTGATATGCAAACAACTATGATGTACTCTGAAATGAAGATATGCAATGCAGTACTGGAAATTGAAATAAAGCCACCCTTAGATGTAATATCTTTTTTAGGTGCATGTTGTTATTGAGTTGGTATGAATTTTATGTAGATAGTTCATTGGTCTTTGTTTGAAGAGTTGGATGAACCTGTCTTTTTCAATAGGATATAAGGATTCAGTTAGGTGTATTTCATGTACAGTTTTTTCTATAGCCTCATTATTTTCAAACCAATTCAATTGTGGTAGATCTTCTTGCCCCTAGTCTATCAAGTGTTGGTGTATGAGGCATATAGATTATGGTTCTGAAGTCATGACATGAGAGGGTGCTATGCATATTTATATTGATGTACTTGAAGAGAATGATGAAGCCAACCAGGTGTTCATCTTATTGGCTAGTGCTATGTTTGTTTTTGAAGAAGATGATGTAACAATTTGGGTGTTGATTTCATTAGCTCGTGCCATGCTTGTTTCTGTCACCACATTGGCATGTGATAATAGTGCACATACAATTGTTGACAATTTGTCTTATGTAGAATGATTTGGATTGGTGATTCCATTGGTAAGGGGTTCATGAACAACTTGTATAGAGACATTGAGATCATGAGGGAGACTAGGAGATATGGTAGATTCATTTGGTGAGATGAAATATTATGAGAGACATGGAGGATTATGACATGGAAATGATGGGATGGAGGGATCTTGACAAGAATCTGAAGAAATAATGAGATCTTGTTTAGGACATGAAGGTAAAGGTATGCTTTGATCTTGTCTTGGAAAGGGATTATTATGAAGGATAGAAGGGATATCCTGATCTTGCTTAGGAGGTGGATGTTGGATGGGACTTGAAAGAACACTTTTCTCTTGAGATAGAAGAGAATGAGGGGATCATCATTAGACTCTTGTTCAGTGGGATCTTGATCAAAAATTGGGTAAGATGAAAGGGTTTGTCCTTGATGTTGATTTATTTCATGACTCATTTATTCTGATTTTGGATTATTCTCTTAACACGGGGAATGAGTTTGGAATATGCATGGGAGATTTTTGGAAGGTTTCAACACTTTGGCCTGATAAGAAAGAATTTTGAATGAGACTCTCCGAAGTGGGTTTTCTTGGAAATGGAATATATGGAGGCATTGGATCTTGAATTTTTAAAGCATGGATATGACTAGCATCATCACTTGGATTAGATTGGATTTGTACTATGGATGGCCTTTGGGAGATTGTGTTATTGGGTAGAGATGGCATGGATTGCTCTTGTGTGACTTTAGGGGATGATGAAATGATGGCTAGACATGATTGATTTGGACTTTGGTTGAATGGTGTTTGATTTTGGTTGAAAGGGGTTTGATTTTGGTTGAAAGAGGTTTGAATGTTGGGTTGATGTGATTGATATGTTGGGTTGAAAGAAAAGTAAGGTTGTCCTGATAATGATTCCATGGTGGTTATCAACTCCCTCATCATATTTTCTAACCAGCCCCTATGGTTGCTAGGACTAGTCATCTCTCTCAGTTGTTGTTGTTGCAAAGTATTGATTTGTTGAGCTAAGATTTTTATGGATGGTGATGGAATAGGAATGGAAGGGATCAAATCTTCACCTTCCCTATGAAATGCATAATGTCAATCCATGATGTTTGCTTGATTGGTTTGGACCTAAGATCACAACATGTAAGATGTTTTCTCCATTTCTAGAATTGTTGCAAAAGTTTGATTTTGATCCGATTTTTGATGTTGATGTTGAAACTTGACCTTGTTGAGAGTGTTTGATCTTGTTGATGTTGAAACTTGAATTTGTTGAAAGATTTGATCTTGTTGATGTTTTTGACAAAACTTTGGTTGAGGTTCCACTTTGTTTTTGGTGTTTTCTAAAATCTTTGAATTTGGTGAAATGTAGCAAAGGATGCAACAAATACATCAAAAAGAATAATACCATAAAAAGAATACTTGTTTAAGGAACTTTTTCAAATTCCCATGAATGTTGGAGTCTTTTGCAAGACCCCATTTTGTTTTTGCTATAATTGGTCAATTGATAGCACATCAAGCAGACTCTCCTAATGGTAAAAAGGTCACAAGTATTACCACAACCCACATCTTGATACTCTGTCAGCTCAAACAACCCTGTCACACCCTAGGGTACACCCATTGTTTTTCCTTTTTCGGGAAATTAGACCAAAGAAGATCGCTCCTCAATTGGCCCGTTATCCTGGGAGATATATGGTGAGTGTGTTGGGGGCAGATTCTTCCCCACCCTTGAATTGTGATAATTCACGTGTCTGGTTACTGACTTGGTTTGGATTCTAATTTATAAGGTGTTTAGAAAGGGTTCTGTTCAAGTGGTCACAATCAGTGTTTTACACTCCATTGAGAGAGGTCTCCTAGTTTGTAGAGGTTACGCTCTATAGATTTTAACGTACTGTATAGGCATCGAGGGAGGCATAACGTTGTTGTGACAACATGTAACACTCATCGCATATGATTTTCATCACATATGCATTTATTTATAGTGGCTTGGATTACTTGGCTTTAGCCATTGCCAGTTAGGTTGTTCCCCTCTCACCGGCCTTAATGCTACCCTAAGGGCAACTCAGGAGGGTAGGCCTTCTAAAGGGTGTAATTACAAAAAAATACTAAAAGCATAAAAGAAGAGAGTCTGGTTTTTTGATCACCCATTGAAGGGGAGAGCATAATACCAATCCCTTCGAAGCCCCCAAAAACAAAGTTCTTTTTATCCTTCCATTGCATTGATTTTCTATTCTAAGTGGAGATGTTGCTTCACACAAGCATGGTGTTCATTTTTAACCTTCATAGCAATTTGTGAAAGAACATGAAAGAATTAGATTTTATTTATTTTAAAAGCACCAAAAGAAGTTATCTACTCTAACCCTTTAGAGAAAATAATGTTAGTAGACACATGGTGGGCTATCCAGCCTAGTTTTCTCAGTTACAAAGCTCTATCTTTTCATAAATAGAGAGAAATACTGATAAAAACCAGAACTAAATAAAGACAATGTGAAAAACCTAAACTAGCAATTGCGAGCTACCTACTAAGCAATTGCAAAGTGATGTCTAATCAATTGTGAACTGATATGCTATCAATTGTGAATTACTAAGATAGCAATTGCAAATTGATGTCTGAGCAATTGCGTAGCATTATCATGTCAATTGCTCATCAGTTAAATGCAAAAAAGATTTTTTTTTAATTTATTTATTTTTAAATTTAGATAGAAGGAAAAGACAAAAGATAGAGATTTAATTCTGCAATGAGGTTATCCCAAATCACACGAGCCAACACATCAATGTTGTCATAAAATTTGTACTTAGCAATGAATTGGTGGATGCTTCTATGGTATTGGGCGATTTCTTCTCTTTCTTCAATTTCGCGAAGCTCTCTTTTTGCTTTTAGGAGTCTTTGATATGATCTTTGTTCTCTCATATGTTGTCTTTCCCTCCTTGCACCTGAGATTTTGAAGGTTACCTTTTCTGTCATTGGATTAGACACATTTTATGCCAAAAATGAAAATTTCCAGAATTTAAAGATTTTTATGGGTTAGGTGCGCAAGGTCAATTAATGAAGAAACGACAAAGAAAATTTAACTTTTTCACCCCTTTTAAGCAATTGCATGAGTTTTTAGAAATTTTATAGCACTGCAAGGGAAATTGCGGTGTATTTTAATATCAATTGCAAACTAATATTCACAATTACAAATTTCTGTAAGGGCAATTGCAAACTACTTTTTCTAGGTTTGCACGGATCTGTGAAATCAAACAAAACAAGTGAAGGTTAGACAAGATTTCACGTCAGGTTCACCAATGATATCTAGGGTTAAATTAAGTGTAAATAACATAATTAGAATATCAGAGCGAATCGCCAACTCTAATATAATCAAATTACTCCTAAATTACAATGAAATAAAATCAAATCAATTGCATAATAAAATTAAATCTAATTTAAACTCCCTGAATTGATGTGATTGAAGCTTCCATTGCTCTTCTTCATTGTTGTTGGTGTAGGTGGCTCTCAGGTATTGCATTGGGATTCCTGCATAGATTAAACAATTATTTGAAGATTGTGATTCTAGATGCTAGATGCTAAATGCTAGATTCTAGATGCTAGCTTGATTTGAGAAATGAGGTTGAATTTATAGATTTTCAACACGGAAGGGGTGAGAATTTGAGCTCAAGTGTTGATTGATAGACAACTAAAATTGATTGATCTATTAAACCATTAGATTGAGGAGTCAACTGAATTGATTGGAGACTGAACTCAATAGGTTGGAGAGTGAACTCAATAGATTGGCTAGTGAACTAAATAGACTAGTCAGTTGACCAAATTGATTGATTAGAAGACTGACTTGATTGAGGAGATGACTGATTAGATGGGTTAGAAGACTAAAATGATTGATTAGTCATAAAAAGTTGTTTTGAGTGAAAATGGGAGATTGAGGAGTTAACTGAGTTAACTAATTAGATAACTGATTTGATCAATTAGTTTTGATTTTAGCATGTGCTGTATGATTTTGAAATTGAATTTGATTTTTATTTTCGATCTGGATTTGAATTTGGTCTTTCGAATGCTCAAATGCACATGAAATTAACTAAAATCGAGATTTGGGGAAATGTGAATTTGGAAGAAATGAAATGAATTGAAATGAAGTGAAATTCGAATTTGGGACAAAATGAAATGAAATTAGATGGAATTATTTGGAATTCTAATTTGGGGATTTGGAAGAATTAAATTAATTAATTAAATAATCTAAATGATTATTTAATCATAGGAAATTGAATTAATTAAATAATAAAGATTATTTAACTAGGAAAATGTTGCAATTAATTAAATAATTGATATTTAATTAATAATTGAGATAGGGTTAATTGATTAAATGATGAAATGATAGTAATTTGATGATTAGAAATGTTAAATGTGATGATTAGAAGAAATATTTAACTCAATCAAATAATTAAAGAATTACTTAATAAAATAGACGAACAATTAGTGTAGAATTAATAATACATTTTTTAGGTGTCTACACATTGCTACCCCAATAGTTGTACACATAAGAATAATATTTTTTCACTATGATAACAATACTTGTTTAGTGAGGATCTTATGGTCTATTTTACTTGTTAATTAATGTATTTATGCCTTTTTTATTTAACATTTTTAGGTTCTCTTGTGTTCAAGTATTGTTCCATTTTGACCAACATTTGGTAATTTTTTTATTTGCATGTAGATTATTTATTTACAATATGTAGTATAAATATGTGGGAAGACTAGATATTATAAGCATAATTTATATAATGACTATTGGACCCATACAACTACTGGTCCCTCTCCCCTATATATGTATTCTTTGAAAATACAAAGACTAGTACTTGTTCACTTTCTTTTCTCAAAAATTGTGGAAAATATGACATTCATGTTGACTTAGTTATTATATCTGCCACATAGATCAATATTTCTATTTTTTTATAAATAAATATATGTGAATACATTCATGTACATACCAACAAGTATATATATATATATATATTGTGAATTGAAAAACATGAATAATCTTCTATAACTCTTTTTATTTGATCTTTTATGATTGTATTAAAAAACTAGTATTGTTTAGAGAATTATAATTGTTAATAGAAAACTAGTTTTGTTTATAATATCAATCTTGTCCATAAAAACACAATGGTTATTAGATTAATTTGACTATTAAATCTGTATATTTGTGAGCACAAAAAAGGTAGGTGTGTGTGTGTGTGTATGTTGTTGAACACTAGATGTCACTGAGAGGGTGGGTGAATCGGTGATTTCCAAACTTAGCCCTTTTCTAACCTATGTATGTAAACCAGTTGACAGATTTAACATAAAGCACACTTACCAGTTAGAAGGGAGAATGCCAAAAATGCATCCACACATAAAAGGGACACCACATAACACCATATGTATGAGGAAAACCCAAGATGGGAAAAACCTCGGTGAGAATTGTTGCTGGAGACTACTGCTCCAATCTAGCCTCACAATGAAAACCTCGGTTACAACATTTAGGGCACCAACCCAAGGAGTACCACTCCTACTTTAGGGAACCAACCCAATGAGCACCAACCCCTGATTTTAGGTCAGTAACCCAAGGAGAACCAACCCCTGCACCTAGCTCCAACTCAGTGATGACAAAATCATATTTTGAATACAAAAGTTATCTTCTTGTTACAAAAGAAATTTGTAACTCTCATGTATGTCTCTCCACTGGTTCTCCTCTCTATAGATCTCTGTCGGTTCTCTCTTCACCTTTTCTTTGCAGCAACCTTATCTTCTACTGCAATCCACTCTCTGTTGCATCTCACTTTTTGCTGCACCTTTGCTGGTTCAACCTCTTCTTCTTCCTTGTCAGTTCTGCTCTCTGTCGGTTCTCTTTTCTCTCTGCCACATTGCTGCTATCCACCACCGATCTTGATAACTTAGTCAAATGTCTACCATCTGAATCTTGTTAGTTCTCAGCTTGCCTTCTCTACAATCTTCTGCAACTCTTCTCTACCGGTTTAGTCACCACCGGTGAACTCCTTTGTTAGACTCAATGGTTAGCTACTGGTTGCCTCACTGTTGCCGGTTGAACTCTTCAACTTGTATCTCACTCACACACGCAGTCTCTTCATTGATTCTCATTGAGAACTTGACTAATTTTCTCTCTTATGTAGCAGCAACACTCTCTCATTCAACAACACAAATAATATCTTTGGATCACTCTCTTATAGCCAAATTTTCCTACCTAAATGTGAGTTTGAACAATGACACGCTAGGGTTGTCACCATGCACTAAATCTGCATCTGATTTGATCTCTGATCATCATGACATATCAAATCCAATATCATATCCTGTCCTTGATTGATGTTCAACACTCAATCAATGAGCATCACCCATATGTTTACCTTGCAAAACATGTCTTCTCTCTTTTGCCATCTGTAGCATGTTTTTCAGCCTTTTGTCTGATCGGTCATGTGAGTGATGCAGTTTCCTTTATCCTCTTTGATTTGCAAGATCAGTCTTTACTAGATCTCTTCTATTTCCTTTATCTCGAGCCGCAATCCTCTTCTTTTCTTCCTCGAGCTTCGCAGTCATCATAAATGTTGGACCAGTAACCAACGACCTCACTGACACATCATACTGACTTGTGCATGCATGCCACTTCACCTCCACATGGCCCCTTTTGTCGCCATACACCTTTGCTAGATCTTCTATGTCAGTCCAGACAAGATCATTGATGAACCATTCAATTGGGTTCATCTACTGGTTCCTGGAGCCTGTCCGTTATACCCTAACCAGTCTGCCTTCAACCTTGCACTTTGCTTCTCTTATGGTGGAACAACAAAACCGATCAGCATAGATGCCAACCTACCTCATGCATATCTTCATTAGATGGGAATCCTTTCTGCATTCGCACTTTGTCAACATTACCGGTGGACATACTTATCGGTAAACACCTTGATGACATCATGTAATCAACCTTCAACATGCCTCCATTTATCTACATCTGTGGTAACATCTTTCTTCACTACAAGACCAATTATGTTATTAACATGTTTGCCAAAGTGACAAACTTATCCTTCCTTCTCTATACTGACAACTCATCATGTCTACCTGACTAATCCAATGCACATCCTTGATCTCATGCATCTAAGGCAGCTTAGTATTTCACCGGTTCATCCAGTGTGAGCCTTCAATCACCTGCATTTAACTCTTTTGTCTTATCTTCAAGAACTATGATGCATTCCATTCATAATAGGAGATAAGCTCCACTTACTGGTGGGAGTGGATCCTTGTCATCTGCATCCTGCAATGTA
Source organism: Cryptomeria japonica (assembly GCF_030272615.1). Classification (NCBI taxonomy): domain Eukaryota; kingdom Viridiplantae; phylum Streptophyta; class Pinopsida; order Cupressales; family Cupressaceae; genus Cryptomeria; species Cryptomeria japonica. The sequence continues at coordinate 322,195,518 of NC_081410.1, forward strand.
CCAATGTGGCTTCCCTGTTTGTGCAACATATCTTCAAATAGGTATATGTGAATTGGTCGGGCACATTAACTGTCAGACATCTCTGCAAGTGGTGACTGCATCTTTATCCGGTGGGAGTCCTATTGTTTGACATCCACACAACATACCAGTGGCCTACATATACTTCACCTCCGGTGTTGATGTAATTTAGGTAACATTCCCCCTCTTCATAACAATCAATCACCCAACATCTTGCTCTCTTGTTGGTGAGAACCATGCACTTCCAACATGTCTCTTCTCAGTCTATAGTCCTTATGTCTTCAACACAAGTCAATGCTAATTTGTCTACCGGTGACTCCAATGGCCATTAAGCTAGATGATATACTCTCCCATACTGGTTTCCATCCTATACTAGTTGACATCAATGCCAACACAATGCCAACATGTGTGTGTGTGTGTGTGTGTGTGTGTGTGTGTGTGTGTGTGATGTGTCACAGGGAATTGTAATTAGAAAGCAATAAAGATTAGTTTGCACACTCATTATAGATAATGCATGTTCATTCACATTCATATCTGAATACACCTAAAAATGGTCTGAAGATAATTAATTAAATACACAATTATTTAATTAATCCCCCTTCCCAATTAATCGAATTCACAAGTAAATTTGATTAATTCCCTTATTCATCTACTAGTAAATGAATCTACATGATTTATTTATATAGTTCAATTTCATATCCCCTTTTGAATAATTACTCTAAATTAATTAATCCTCTCCAATTAAAATTCATTCTCCTAATCTCATAATTAGTTAAAACAAATCAAATTATGATTTGTGGAGATTAATTATCTTTTTCAAATATTTGAATTTCTAAATTCAAATGAGCACATGGCTCCTAACTTTAACCACCTAACCTAACCATCCCCTAACCTATCCCATTCTATCTAATCCTAGGGTCTAACTAACCCTATCCTCTTGCACATCCTAACCTCTTTTATCCTAACCTCTTATGGGTTGGATATTCTCCCCTTGAAACAAATGACACTTTTGCCACATGTCTCCTCCCTTGGACACTTACCCTCTCATGAGCAAGGCTCCTTGACACTTGTCACCACAGAGATGACAAGTGTCCCTTCCTCCAACCTCTTATACAACTTCCTCAATCTTGACCCTTGATATCTTCAGATCAAATCTGGACCGTCGATTCCTGCCACCTTAGCTTTGGCCTTGGAATTCCTATAAATACCCATCATTTTGGAGCAATAAGGATCCCTTGCATTCCTAGTTTTTGCATTTTTATTATAGGCATTTTACATCATATCATCTAGCATTAATTGTTAATTAGATTAATCATAGTTCATTTTCATATTAATCTAGTTTCATTTTATCAATCATGTAGCTTTAATAGACCATTCTAGATAAATCATTCATCAATCATCATACATTTCATACAATTTACACAATCAATCATGAAGTAGCTACTCAACTCTTGAGTTGCTACTTTGGAGGTCATTGCTCTGCTAAGAGCCAACAATTCTTCAACCTTCAAGGTCCTCAAGAATAGAGGAAGATGGGACATTTAAAAGGAGGCTATGGGTTTGCATCTTTAATTTAGATCTTGTATTTGCTTCCTACTTATGTTTTATTGTCTCATCTATGTGTATGGTTATTTCAATTTACCATATTTTTAGCATCACATTAATTGGCGCCCATTGTGGGGCCTAGCCCCTTTGATCTTTAACAAGTTTGCTTGCAAGAAAGCTCATTGACAGGTTGATTAGCTCTTTCGATGCACAAATTATCTCTCTCGGGCTCCCGATTAGCATTCTTGGTCTCCATTGTAGCATCCTGACACCTCAAATGACGTTTATGGGATATTTCTCAACTTTGTTTTTATGTTTTTCCATACTTTAGCATTTTTAGTCTATACCTTAGCGTTTCTGGTATATTTGACAGCGTTCTTGGTTGGTTTAGTAGCATTTTTGGTCTATTTGGTAGCATTCTCAGTTGATTAAGCAACGCTGTTTGTGTTCAGAATAGCATTTTTAGTTAATTGGATAGTGTTATTGGTCCATTTGATAGCGTTGTTGGTCAATTTGATAGCGTTTTTCAGTTTTTCATGGATTTTTCTAATGTTGCATTTTGCATTTCTCATTTCTACTTTTGGACTGTCATGCAGTTTGTTGGTTTTGTAGGTACTTATTTCACTATGAAAGACCGGAGTCATAAACCATTTCATCATCAAAGATTACAATATAAAATACTAACTTTATTTGCAGTCATGGGATTTTGCACTTATTTTTGATAAATTAGACACATAGACTAATTACAATGAAAATGAACAAACATGTCTTATGTGTTTTTGATGATAAGCAAGTATGCTCTCACCTTTCTTAGGTGATCAGAAAGCTAGACTCATATTTTCTTTTCAATAGTACATATCTTTAGTGGGCCTGCCCTCCCGAGGAGCCTATAAGGCTAAAGCCATTAAGGTCGGTGAGAGGGGAACGACCCAAGTGGGAATGACTAACACCAAGTACTCCAACCCAATATAAAATAAATATGATTTGATGAAAATGAAGTCAACGTCAGTGCTCGGGAATAACTCTCCTCTGTATCTTTGGGTGGCTGGGAGACCTCTTAATTGAGTTTATACCTCGACGTGCCGAACGGATCCCTTTCTAGTTCCAATTAAAATTAGAAGCTACCCGGTTGCATGGAGGGGGAAGAATCTCTCCTTAAGACACTCACCATATGTCCCTCTTGAGCGTATGTGTGAAATCCCCTTTTGAGACCTTATTGCTAGGCTCATAATGAGACTCCACTAGCTCTCACAAAGGCAAAAACATGGGCGCCCTTTAGGGGGTGACAAGGTTGTGTGAGCTGACAGGGTATCGATTCTGGGCTAGGAACTAATAATGAAGCCAATCGCCTTAGGATAGACCGAATGATGTGTTTTCAATTATTCAAAACTCGTGAAAACTTGGGCTTTCTTTAAAGCTTCTTGAACATACACTTTATGTGTCCTTTGGGACAAAAATACAATCTGAATTCTGTGTTTGTTAGTCAAGTCAAGATATCATCCATTGAAATACAAAAAAAATTGCAAACTCAAACTTCAAATTGTCAAATTTACAAGTTTCACAACAAATTAGCTCTCACGGTTCAAAGAGTAGCTCTCACGGTCCAAATAGTTGCGTTTTCAATTCAAACAGTAGCTCTCACGGTCCAAACAGTCGCTCTTTCGGTCCAAACAGTCGCTCTTCTAGTCTAAACAGTAGCTCTCTTAGTCCAAACAATATCTCTCATGGTCTAAACAATAGCTCTCATGGTCCAAACGTTAGCTCTCTTGGTATGAATGTTAGCTTTCTCATATTTCAACATTAACTCTCCAAGGTTGAGCTTGCTAGGTATAAGCATCAATTTTCTCAGTCTACACATCAACTCTTGGAGTCAAAACAACCATTGTCTAAGTTCCAACATCTTAATTTTAAACAGTAGAGTTTTTGGTCTAAAAAATAGAGTTTCTAGTCCAAACAACAACTCTCTTGGTCTCAACAACAGAGTTTCTAGTCCAAACAACAACTCTCTTGGTCTCAACAATAGAGTTCCTAGTCTAAACAGTAGAGTTTTTGGTCTAAACAACATAGTTTCTAGTCCAAACAAAAACTCTCTTAGTCTAAACAATAGAGTTCTTGGTATAAACAACAGAGTTCTTGGTCTAAACAATAGCTCTCTTGGTCTAATTGTTAGCTCTCTTGGTCTAAATGTCAGCTTTCTTGGTCTAAGCAACAACTCTTTTGGGTTGAATGTCAAATTGCTCATGTTTCAACACTAGATCTCCTAGTTTGCACTTGTTAGGTCTAAAGATCAGTTATCTGAGTTTGAAAATAAAAAAGTTGGGTCAAAATAACAATCTCCTAAGTTCAAACACCCAATTTGTTGAGTCTAAACATCATTGTTTTGAACTTTAGATTGCAGAATAGCATTGTTGGTCTATCCCTCAACGTTTCTAGTCAATTTGTTAGTGTTTCTGGTCAATATAGAAACGTTCTTGGTCAGTTTGTTAGCATTTCTTGTCAGTATAGCAGCATTTTTGGTCTGTTCCTCAGCGTTTATGGTCAGTTTGTTAGCATTTCTGGTCATTTTGTTAGCATTTCTGGTAAACTGCACCAAAATCAGAAAACAAAAGCAACCCATTTCTCAGACAGTCAAACATAGAGACTAGGTCATCTTCTTGGGTTACTCAGTTAGGTTATGTTCTGTCAAAACAGATTCAAGACTAGACACGCTAAAGGTTCTCAAGTATTCATCTCCAACAAGTTCAAGATCTAACATCTTAAAGTGCAACATCACATTTTCTTTGATAAACTGATCATTCAAACATAGTTTCTCATCAGGATCTATCATCCTTTATCATGAAGCTACAATGCTTGATCGGATTAATCTCATTCTCTATCATAGGATATATCGTTCCTATTGAACCTAGTCATATCAAAAATCAAAAAATTTGCACTCCAAACTAAGATCGAAAAACTTGCAAACTAGCAAATACTTGAATGACCATTTTGTGTCTTATCAATCTATCATATTTATCTCAACAATTGATCACTTATTACGACACATTATAGACAATTTAAACCTCAAAAATCATTTAGAACACCTGTATGCTCGTGTTAACCAAGGATTAGAGATGAAAGATTGATGAAACAAGAATAGAAACACTTGAAATGGCTAAAGATCACGAGGAAATGACACACGAAAATGAAATACAAGAAGAAGAGATAACTGATCAACACATTAGAGAAATCAAGCAAGATCCTAAATTTGAAAAATTCATGGAGAAAATATTGGAGGGCAAAAAAGAAAAATACTTCTTAATGTTAGCAAAATTTGGTGCTAAACTTCCCCAATATTTTGACGTGAACAATTTAAGACAAAATGGGGGATCAAGTGACACTTGCGGTGACAATGAGCAAAATGAAAATTTTTCAATTGCAAAAAGGATGACACAAGAATTCCTGATAATACATGAACTCATGAGGATGTACAAAAAACCAATGAATACACACAAAGAACTCATGATTATAAATGAAGGAATCATGATGATACAATAAGAGATCATGATCACACAAGAAATCATGATGATATGAAAAGAATTCGTGTTGATAATCCTCTCTTAGCTCTCACGCAGCAAATACAAACTCTCCAAAGGAAAATCCATGATATATGAAGAGGACCACTAAGAAGTATTTGCTTAAGGAAATATGTCCTTACCCATTTGATATAAATCTAAACATGATACCATTTCCTACAGGTTGTGAAATTGCTAGATATGATAAATATAATGGAAGCACTGATCCCCAAGATCACATACGAGAATTTTGCACAATGAGTATGGAGTTTGCACATGAGGATACATACTCGATGAGATTATTTCCAAAGAGCTTAAGTGGACTAGCTATGGAATGGTTCTCCAAACTTCCACCTCGAATTAGATTATTCGCAGAATTGGTGGATAAGTTTATTTCACAATACTATTACAATATACAACATGAAGTCACAATGCTAGACCTATGTAATACTTAAAAAAAGAGTGGAGAACCTTTAATGACATTTCTATAGGGATGGAGATGGTTAGCTTCACAATATCCTCATACAGTGCCAGAATACGAGAAAATAGACATATTCATCAACAACCTAAATGATCAAATGAGTTATAATCTAAAAATGTAATGTCATCAAAATTTTGAAAAGATGATTGATAATGGAATCACAATGGAGGAACCTATGGTGAAGAAGGGTGAGTTGAAGCTATACAAAGAAGGAGTTCATCCTCCTAACAACAATGCTAACAACAACAATGATAAGCCCAAATTTTGGAATAGAAATTGAAATATCGTCAATGATGGGATAGTTGATAATAACAATGTAAAACCAAAGCAACCGATTTTCAATTTATCCAATCATTTAGCTATAGTGCAACATAACAACAACCACCAAAAATCAACTTTCAACAATTTCTTTCGAAGGAAATTTACAAACATTGGTGAACCACTTGGGTCAACATTAAAAATGCTTCTCGCAAACAAGTTGATTACCTTGCCAGAAGCAACAAAGTTTGAACCCAAGGTAAAAACTGCTCGGTGGAATGACAACCATTATTGTGATTTCCATCAAAACAAAGGACACCAAATAGACGCTTGTCAATGGTTAAAACATGTCATCCAAGATTTTATTGATAATGGAGTGATAACTGTGGATGGACATACAACAAACGAATCTCACACAATTTTCAAAACTCTGCTTCCTAACGATGAGAAGAGTGAATCATTAGTAGTGCATAACGGTAAAGGTAAAGCAAAGGTGAATTATGCTCATGCATATGACAATGTGGTAAATGTGATTGTGGTTAAAGAGAAACAACATCAAGAACCTACTCATGCTATCATGAGAAACAAATCCAAAGTTGTTTTGTCGGGTCCTACAACTAACACGTCATCCACTTCAAAACAATACAGTCTAGTGAATCAATTACAAAAAACTCCCACACAAATATCCATCTTAGAACGTTTAAGGCTTTCACCTGCACACAAAGAAATTCTTGAAAGAGAATTAGTAGGTATGACAATGTCTAAAGTGTTAGCATTATGTGAACCAGTATGAGGACATAATCACATTGTGTGTTGTCATTGATGTCAATATGATGAAGAGAAGAGAGCTGGTATAACACTGTGAATCAAAATTTGTGCCAAAGTGAAGCGGTGTGTTTGTTCAAGGTGAACTGACATATGGTTATGGGAACCGACACATGGAAGCTTCGTATGACTACCGGTTGGTAGTCTAAACTTTAGGGTTTTCGGTTGAGGTGCTTCAAGCCTGTGTGGCTCAATTGGTGACTTTGAGTGATGAGTTAGCATGGTAACAAAGAACAGATCATGTTGCCATGTCAGCCTTGGGCGTGTGAAGGATCTTGCATGAAGGAGATTGTTCCCATCTACCTCGAGAATGTGCGAAGCCTGTAAAAAGTGATAACGCGTGATGGATTATCAACTGCCATGAAATTGGTGGAAAACGAACAATGGAGAGTGTCTTGAGATTGGATCAAGATTATTGCATTTAATGCAATATGCTCAACGGTCCAGATTGAACCGTTTGAATTCCTTAACTTAACAGGTTTAGGGTTTAGGGTTTATGCTACTGACCTATCTATTTTCCTATAAGGTCGATGTTGTGTTTCCTTCTAAGGTTGTTGGCAAAAGTTGTGTGTGTGTATCCAAGAGAAGTGATACGTGATTCTTGCCAGACCAAAGAAGAGAAGTGATACCTGCAGAGTGTAAATGCAGAAGGTGAAGAGGAGCTAAAGCGGATCTGCATTGGCATTGAGTGTTGTTACTAGATCATTATAATACATGTTGATCTCTAACCACCTCAATAGTTGGAAAATCCCTTAACAGGGTAGCTTTAACCGGCTTGCTGTAAATCCTTTAACAGGGTGACTCAAAATCATTGAGTTCTTGAAATCCTCTAACAAGGTAACCTTTAACAGGGTTTAACCCTTAACCGGGTACTCTAGCCATCCCTTAACCGGGTGATCCCTAACAGGATTGGTTCCTAACATAACCTATTGTATCAATCTTTAACTGGACAAGGCTCCTAACAAAGCGGACTTCTAAAGAGTTCAAAAATAAGCTTGTGGGTATTCATCCCCACCGTGGTTTTTCCCAGTTGGGTTTCCACATGAAAAATATGTGTGTCATATGTCATGTCTTCTTCATGTGATGTTATATTATTTTCTGTCAAGCGGTGAATCATGTTGATCTAGATGTTTATATGTATATCTTTTATGGTAGATTACCTGTTCATGCACTAGGGTGAGATGGAAATGAAGTGTTAGATTGTATGAGAAGATAAGTGTCAACCGGTTTATGCTTGTCTCAGTTATTCTGGGTTTTTCAGTTGTACTTTATTTAAAGACCGATGTTACTGTTTGTCTATCAATGCATAGTGTCTGCTGACAAACCGGTTTAAGATTGTGTTTTTGTCTATACTGATTCATCCCACCTCCCTCTTAGTACCGGTTTGGTACTATCCGTTCATCATTGAGTTATCATAAAGATCTTGATATAGATCAATTCCAAACCATGGTGGGACACCTCACAACCCCTCACTGCTTATCATTCCCCAAAGAAGATGAAATGTCCTTGCAACATCCACACAATGCTCCCTTGCATATTAAAGTCCTCATTCACAAGACGCGCGTTAAACATGTCCTAATAGATGGGGAAGCTAGCTTTAACTTTTTCTCATTTATTCTTCTCTATTCTCTAGGTTATTATGAAGATGCAGTTGATCCCCCAAAAAACATCATCAAAGAATATGATGAAGAAGAGCATTCCTTTAAAGGAATTGTGATATTGCCCATTAGAGTGGGACCTTTGCATAAAGACACAACATGCCAAGTTCTAGACTTGGATTTATCATACAACATACTCTTGGGAAGACCTTGGATACATGGCATACAAGCTATTCCATCAACATATCATCAATGCTTGAAGTTTCCCTACAATGGGAAGGAAATCACGATCTCAGCAGATTCAAATCCATTTCAGAACTGTAGTAATCTGAAAGCAACTCAGGAGGTCATTGTTCCTCATAATAGGGAGGCATCTTCTTTAAACATACAATCCAAGGAAAAAACATTTGCCTCAATTTTGTCAAGTATGGAAAAACAAATGCAGCTAAGAGATCGAGGGAATGAAGAATATTCACTATCACAATTACCACTTTCTCCTAAATCCTATGGAAAACCATCAAACTCTAAACAACAACCAATTGTGAAACTTCTTCCAATATTTGATGGAGCATTTGTTAGTGTTGGGACCTTATGAGAGGAAACATAAGACAAAGATGTGCTGCAGTGGCTATACAAGGATGAAGAAGTCCAATAAAATATCAACAATGTCAGAATACCTACAAAGAAATATGGAAAAGGATTCAACATCCTTGAAAAAATGGGATACACTGGAACAAGTGCCGTAGGAAAATGAAAAGAAGGTATCTTAGAACCTATCCAACCTCATACTCAACAGGATATAGACAAATTAGGCTTAGGGTATGAACAAGTTACTCTACCAGAGGACACATCTTCTAGCCAACAACAAGATGAATATGAAAACAAACAAGAACAACTTGCAATTGAAAGGGAAGAAACATCTACCAAGCAATGAGAACAAATAAACATGAAATGGAAAAAGAAGCAAGCTTCTAATCAACAAGAAAAACAAACTAAAGGCACCTCCCAAGTAGAGTTAAATCCTAATCAATACAGGCAAGAAGCTGGTATAAATCAAGGAGAGCTGATAACAAGGTTGACAGAACTCGATCTCAGCCCAGAGGAAGTTGAATATGAGAGAAGAAAAGATATAGAAAGAAAAATAGAAGAAATAAATAAAACACTATATGAACAAATCTGCAGATTGCAAGCTGCAAGTGAGACAGATTCTAATGAATGGGAATGAGATTCTTATAATTCTGAAAAATCAGTGGAAGAAACTTGCTTTAAAGAAGATGTAGGAGTCGATGTAGTTCATGTGTATGCAAGGAAAATGTTAGGAACTAGCCCACTTGAATTAGAATCACATTCAATTGACTTGGACTTAATTGAGGACGATCAGGAGCTACTTGCGAGAGGTCATTCTGATGAGAGTATTATTCTTGATATTGAACTACATATCAAAAACTTTGACATCTCTATCATGACCCTTAATACCCTCAAAGCATCTCAACTCGAGGACTCCTTACCTCTAATCCATCTTGAACTTATTGATTGGGAAAATGAAAGACATACTGCCATTGATACCTTTCCTAATGACCATGCCATATCCTTATATCTTAATGCAATCGAACCCACAACAACTTTCACCAAGAATTTCAACAATGCATCTTCCAGTCAAGTGGGTGCCAAATATCCTAGTCACAAAAGTGAAAATAAAGAAAACAATATCAGGTGTAATGCTGAAAACCATTTATTGGCAACATTAGACCAGGAAAAACTAAAAAGAAAGGACACATCTAATGGTGAAAACCTCCTTGAGGTGCTAGAAGATGGGAGATTTGACACCTTACCTGAATACTATCAAGAAAGGTCATCCATATTGATCGAACCAATAGAGGCAGTTAACATTGGGACAACTAAGCAACCAAAAATTCTACATCCAACAACTTCTCTATCCGAGCAAGAAAGGCAACAATATATGGAATTATTCAAATGACTCCAAATCAATTTTGCCTGGTCATATGTAGACATGCCAAGGTTGGATCCAGATCTTATTATGCATCACTTAAATATCAGTCTAGGAGCCAAACCAATTCAACAAAAATTAAGGAAGATGCATCCTCATATCGCTCTTCTTGTCAAAGCAAAACTAAAGAAATTACTAGATGTAGGATTCATTAGACCTGTAGCATATCCTTAATGGGTATCAAACATCATTATTTTTTCCAAACTAGATAAAAGTATCAGAGTATGCACAAACTTCAGAGATCTCAATAATGCATGTCCAAAGGATGAGTTTCCTTTGCCTAATATTGACATCATTGTGGATTTAACTTCTAGACATTCCATGTTTTCTCTAATGGATGGTTTCTTGGGATACAATCAGATTAAAATAGCACCTAAAGATCAAGAAAATATATCTTTCACATGTCCATGGGGTACTTTCTATTGGAATGTCATGCCATTTGGACTAAAGAATGCAGGTGCTACATATCAGACAGCTATGAAAATGATATTCCATGACATGATCCATACATTCATGGATGATTATGTGGATGACATATTGGAAAAACCATATAATAGAGAAGAACATCTGGTGTCACTTCAAATAAGCTATTGGGATACATTGTTTCAGCTAGGGGTATCAAAGTAGATCCAACCAAGGCCAAAGTAATCATGAAAATGACATCTCCCAGGAATATCAGTCAACTCAGATCACTCCAAGGAAGACTACAGTCAATCAGAAGATTTGTTGCTCAACTAGCAGATAAATACCAACCATTTACTCATCTGTTGCACAAGAATGTCCATTTCAAATGGGATAATCAATGTGAAGAATCATTCAACAAAATCAAAGAATATCTCATGCAACCACCAGTCATAATGTCACCAATTCAAGGAAAGTTGTCGTTACTCTATGTATCAGCCATCAAAGTATCATTAGGAGTTTTGCTTGCACAATAGGATAATGAAGGAAAAGAATGAACTATCTACTACATCAGTAGAACGTTAATGGGATACGAACTCAACTATTCACCAACATAAAAAGCATGCTTGGTGGTAGTGTTTGCTTCTAAAAAATTGAGACACTATCTCCTATCTCACTCTATCAAGTTGATTAGTAAAATCGATCCATTGAAGTATTTGCTCAGCAAGGCAACATTAATAGGAAGAAATGGATCATGATCATGAGCGAGTTTGATATTGAGTATGTGGACACAAAATCTATAAAGGGGAAAGTCATTGTAGACCAACTAGCAGAGGCACCGCTTCAAGATGATTGTCCTTTACACATTGAATTTCCAGATGCTCATATCCTAACAGTCACCATAAAGACATGGCAATTGTACTTTGATGGTTCATATACACAACATGGATCAGGAGAAGGCATTCTATTCATCACACCACAAGGTCATACAATTCCAAAGGCATAAAATTTAAGCTTTCTATGCACCAACAATACAACATAATATGAAGCTTTGGTCACAGGCATCAAGATGGCCATCGAGTGGAACATTACACAACTTCAAGTCTTTGGAGACTCTCAAGTCATCATCAATCAAATTAATGACGATTATCAAACAAAGGATGAAAAGCTATTTCCTTTAAAGAAGATGGTTGATGATGTCAAAAAATATTTTGTCAAAATAACTTTTGAGAAGATTCTAAGGAATGACAACAAAGTAGCAGATGCCATGGCAACACTTGCTTCTCTACTTCAGACACAGGAAAATCAAGAGCGTTACGAATTCCTGGTGGTAGAGTTGTTTTACCCTGCTCATAATTGTCCTAATTCCCAAACTATTTGTCACCTTGTTGGGCATGATTCCTCCCGCTATGGCCAAACTTATACATACATGAAAGATAATATCCTCCCTCCTGACTTGTGAAAAAACCAAAAGAGAAATGTCATCCACCAATCCTCCCATTATACTCTTATCGCGGATACCCTTTTTAAACGAGGTCTGGACAATACTCTTTTAAGATGTCTTGAGCAAGAAAAATCTAAGAAGGCCTTAAATGAAGTCCATAATGACATTTGTGGCACTCATTCAAGTGGTCTTACCCTTTCAAAAAAACTCATATGCTTGGGCTATTATTGGCCAACTATGAAACGAGATTCATTTTGAATAGCTAAAACATGCAAACAATGTCAGATCCATGGAGATTTAATTCATGCACCAGCACAAGAGCTTCATGCTTTCGCAACATCTTTTCCATTCTGCCAATGGGGTCTTTGTTGGCACTATGGATATGTGTGGCATTGATGTTTTTCCATTGATGTCAACACTAGCTGTTATCGACAGACAGATTTACATTGGCTGATATGGATGGTTACCGACAGACAGGTTACCGGTATAAGATCTAGTGTTACTGACAGAAGAGATTATCTGGTTGGCACTTTTGGCATGTTTGGATCAGTAAAGGTTATTGTATTTCATGTGTTATATGATCCATAAGCATGTTTTGGTCAGTTGGTATTGGCTTGATAATGGCAGAGCTTTCATTGAGGAATCATGACAGGATGCACAATTGGTGTTGGTGTAGCTTCTTCGAAGATTTTAGGATACTGAAGATGTTCGTTAATCATGCTTAAATTTCTTGAAGACATTGCTTTGGCGTAGTGGACCCAAAATAGGTCTGGTACCTATCTAGGTTATGGACCGGTATCATGCTAGCGTGTACTCTACATGTTACCTGGATGATTTGAGATGTTTTATGGACTTTTTATTATTGTTTTGGTCTTAAGACGACATGGCATATCATTGTAATAAGGAATTATGTAATGATATCATTGTAATATCTTTAGGTGGATGACCTAATTGGTTTAGGCCTTAGAGTTTGTATAAATAAGAGGTAGAAACTCTTTATAGAGTATCATGGTTATTGGAAAGGTCATGTTCAAGGAATGTAATGTGTGAATATTGTAATATCATTCAGGCAGAGGAGTTGATCGATCATTGGTGATTGGATTGGTTTCAAAAGAGGATTTAGTCCTCCGACATTGAGCTTAATCAGGACTATAATCAGGCATAGTAGATGCTATTTCTAGGAGTTCACTCTATTGGATTGTTGTCCATTTATCTTGAGAAGGTTGTAGTCTCTCTGTAGTCAGCGAGACTCTTTTGTAATGAGCAGTACACTCTAGGAAGTGTGACTTCCTGCAAGTGTAGGCCCCTCATTGTAACACATACTTTCTGTAGAAGTATCATTTGACTGTGGATAGGCTTCCCATCATGGTTTTTCCCTTTCTGAGTTTTCCATGTACAAATCATGGTGTTATGTGGTATGATTGATTTGCATTGATTATCTGGTTAATTGTTAAGTTGTATTATTTACTGATATCTGTTCCTACCGGCATATGTCTGTACCAGTACTTGATTAGTTTAAGGTTGTATTGTGGATTAAAAGTTATAATCTGTTAACAACTGACTCACCCCCCTCTCAGTTGTTCACCAGTTATCCTAACAGTCTTGATCTAGTAGGAAAGATAAATCCTCCTTCATCCAATGGTCACAAATTCATCCTTGTAGCTACAAAATATTTTACAAAATGGATTGAGGTGATACCTCTCACAAATATCATAGGAAAAAAATTATTGCATTTATCTTGGACTATATCATATGTCGCTATGGCATACCCATGATCATTATCACTAATAATGGGCGATCGTTTAAGAACTAGGATGTACAAGAGCTATGTGAAAAATTCAAGATCCAACACATATTCTCCACACCCTACTATCCACAAGGGAATGGGCAAGTAGAAGCATCAAACAATTTTTTTTTAAATTCTTAAAAAGACAATGAATGATGCTGGCAGAGATTGGCATAATCAATTGAACCCTGCTCTATGGGCCTACCGTACCAGTATCTGCACACCAACAGGCATGACACCTTTATCTATTGTCTATGGATCAAAAGCAATATTGCCAATAGAAGTAGAGATACCTTCTCTATGAGTATCATTAAAAGGCCTTATTCCAGATCAAGAACAACGTGTATCTAGATTGCAAGAGTTAAAATTGATCTATGAATGAAGACAAAATGCCTTTGATCATTTAAAGGTATATCAACAAAGAATGTGTCAAAGTTATAATCAGAAGGTCAAACCACAAGCCTTTCAAGTTGGAGAACTAGTATTAAAGGAAAATCCATGAAACCAGTCAGATCGAGAAAAGAAAGGGAAGTTTGAACCAAACTGGTTAGGTCCGTTTGTGGTCACAGTAATAATTAGGTTAGGAGCATATCAACTATCAACATACGATGAGGATCAGCTCAAGGAACCCATCAATAACATGAATCTAAAGAAGTTTTATGTCTGAAAAAGCAGAAAATCCAAAAAAAGTGGAAAAGCAGAAAAATCCAAAAACAGTGGAAAAGCAGAAAATCCAAAAACAGTGGAAAAGTAGAAAAATCCCCCCAAAAGTGAAAAAGCAGAAAATACAAAAACAACGAAAATAGTGAAAAATAAACAAATATGAGAAAAAGTGCAATAATAATTGATGGTGAAACCTTGACAAACATGCGCTATTTGTCAGCTATCTCTTCCATCTATTGGTTCATGCATCGTTCTGCTTGCATTCATTTCCATCAATGTTGTTCATATCCATAACAAAGCATTTGTACATACACAGGCATTGTGGGTGGTTTCTCACCATGGTTTGGATCATTGTCTATATCATAATAAAGTTTGTTTCTAGACTGGGGGAAAAATCCCGAACCTAGCTAGGGGCAAAAATTTTCATTGTTTTGAGCTTCATCAAACAAGCAGAACAATAGTTAGGCAACTCTTGTCAAGCAAAAACTAAGACACATCCAACGTTGAACACAAGATCAAATTGTCAACCATAAACTATCAAATATCAGTCTAAACATGACAAACACATATCAATGGATGCTATCTTTTGACTAATGATTTTAACACTTTAACAATAATGGTTCAACTATTTTATCTTGATTTTTCGCTATCATGATTTCTGAGTAACTGAAGGATGTCTTTGACTAGAGGAACAAAGAAGGAACATGATATTTTATTATCTACTATCTATATATTAATCGTTAATATATGCAAAGTTGTCTCAAGACATGATCATCAAAGTATGATCAAAGACATTTCAAATTTGCATATAGAAATGGTTAATACTGCCTGTTTTATGCAAGAAACACTCAGGTTATCTTGGGTCAATTATACCTCGATGCTTGTGCTAACTTGCAATATCAAAAACCAGGAAAGTAGTGCTCAAGTCATCATGATTCAATTATACCATCGATGTTTGCACTCACTTCCCACATTTTAAAGGCTCAATGATGAAACAAAGCAATGACCACATGATCGGTCCAATCACAACATTTTATTTTATTTTGCATTTACATTCTTAAAGTAGATTTACATTTCATTTTGCATGGGATCACAATACTCATCTTTTCCAAGGCCAAAGGCTTCAACATGGTGTTATCTCTCTTATTACGTGATTGAGTACATTGGATATTAACAAAAATAATCAATTCATTCAACTTGCATGATAAGTTAGTTCATCTCATGTAACCATTGCCTACTAAGACATCATTCATATAAAACATCCAATCATTCATTCATTTAGTTAGATCATTGCATTGCATCCATCTCATCTCAATCATATAAAGTAGCATCATTGCATTGCATTGCATCCATCTCATATTAACATGCAAAAAAAATCATAAAAACATCATGAAAATAAAAAGAATTGCACTACACATACATCACATAGTACTTATAAGCCTCACCATCCATATTCATATTTGCATAACATCATGTAAACACAACATCATCATGTAAGAAGCATACATCCATCATCTAGAATACATAGCATATAGACAATAAATCATACATGATGAAGGTAACTGCACAACATAACCATATAGCAAATACAATGCATCGATAATCTCATAGGTTATGTAGAGCGAATATGATCGACTACATATCATATCATCAAAAAGATCAATGTCCAAGGTACAATGATATCACAAAAATATACGAGATACATAAAAAATATACATCGTGGGAATCATCAATATCTCATCACAAAAGGTGTGTACATGAATGTATCAATGTCTCATATCAGTGTGACAACTAGGATGCAAAGTGAAACTATGTCCTGATGTGACAGGTCTGGTAACACCAACCAATACCCTTGTACCTGGGTCCCCACTTGGGGGATCTCTCTAAAGTGGCCTTGTCACTCCTCGACTCTCAGACTGGCTCTGTCCTGATCTCCACCAATCTCATCATCATCAAACACTCTACAAAGTGCATCTGTCCCACCCTGCTCATGAATATCATAATACACTAGCTCTCCCATCACAGGGATACACAACATCCAGTATACATCCTTAGGTGTCATTGTCATCGTGTTAGTCGGTAAGTGAAAAGTATTGTGCTCACTATGCCAACTCTTTGCTAAGGCTGTCAATAATCCCTAGTTAATCAAAGGTCGGGGCATGTCAAGAAGGGAAGATAAACCACACCTATCAATGTGGTCTCTCTCCACCTAGCTAAGGTGGGGTATCAACATCCATGTCTTCGGGAAGCGCTTCCAAGACTAGAGGACACTAAAGTGCTCCTGCAATCAATCATCTCATCATATCAGTATCTTGATTTATCTATCTATCAAATCAATCTATCTATTAGTCTATCTTGCTCACTTGAGATTTCTATCAAATCTCGTTGAGCCCTGATCAATGATGCTCATCTATCATGAGGTCATTATCGATCCTATCTCATCTCGCACGTAAATTGAGATAATTAAAACTGATCATCAAATTTCATCAATCAGGAGTATCTAATTTTATCAATTAGATAGCTAATCAAATCTATCTTACCCTATCGAAATCAAAAATCAAATCAAATTGATAGCATTCCAACATCTTTATCGAAAATCATGATGTTTGGGGGTCAGAGGATCAACAAATGTTTATCGACATCATCAAAAATCAAGTCAAATCATCAAAATCAATCATCCAAAAATTACATCAGATCATCCAAATTCATCAAAAATCCAATCACAATAAAAAACTCAAATAATCAAGTCATCAAAAATCAAAATCAATAATTGAAATCGAAAAATCAAATCATTTTGTCAAAAAATCAAAAATCAAATCATTTTGTCAAAAAATCAAAAATCAAAATCAATAATCAAAAAAAAAAAAATCAAATCATTTTGTCAAAAATCGAAAATCAAGTGTAAAAAAATGGCAAAAAAAAAAAAATCAATAATAAAAAATCAAAAAATCATGTAAAAAATTGGACAAAATCTCGTGAGAATCATGCAAAAAATCCAAAAAAATCGAAGAATCTTGAGAAAATCATTCGAAAATTGAAAAAAATAAAAATAAAAATAAATAAATAAAAAATTGGCAAGGCGGCGGCGTTGGCAGCGCTCGCGTCGACCGCTATGCCTGCGGCAGCGCCCGTGGTGATGGTGGCGGCGCTGTCCGCAACGCCCAGGATGTTCGCGGTAGTGCCGATGGCACTGCTTGTGGCGTCGGCCACGGTGCCCGCGATGCTCGCGGTGGTGCTGGCGGCGTCCATTGCAGTGCCCGCAGTGCCTATGGTTGCACCGCCAGGGCACCACCTCCACCCCCTCAAATGCAAAATTTACATAAATTTTTAATTCTTTTAAAAAAAAATATGAATTTTTTTTTTAATTTTTCAAAAAGCCAAAAAATCCATATAAAAAATGCAATTTTTTAAAAACCCACATGGTGAAAATTGAGAAAAACAATTTTTTTCTAAAACTAGCCTTAAAAAAACAAAACTAAAAATTGACAAAGCTGGGTTTTTTTCGAAGTACGTACTAGTGGACCGTAGGTCGGAGGACACTCGTGTCGCCGAACTCACTCGAACCTGTGCTAGTGGTATGAGATCACCATTCCTTCCTCTAGAGCAATTTTTCAAACAACTCAAGTGCACAAATGAAGAGTGGTAAAAATAATTCACCTTTTTAAACTCAAAGTGGGGCATTTTGGTGGAATTTTTATTCCACTTATTTTCAATCATCTGATCACCTAATCAACCTGGCAGGGTAGCGTTTTCAAATATCTTATTGGGAAATGAATCGGATTAACTAAAAATATCTAAAAATCGAAACATCATTCAAAATCCAAAAAATCATAAAAATTTCAAAACTATCAAAAAAATTTAAAAATCGCAAAAATTTCAAAAACTTTAAAAAATTATCCAATTCATCTCCCAAAGGGGCATCCTCACATCAAAATCTATGAGTTAGCGACTGGGGCATCATATCGAGATTTATCATCTCAAAATCGAAACCACATCAAATTCGCATCATATCGAGATCTATCATCTCAAAATCGAATCAGTATCATATCGATACTGAATCCACATCAAAATCAAGATCAAATCTGTGTCCTATCAAAATCAATATCAACAACACCATCAATCGAGTCTTCTTTGAACCAACACGCCGTCACACATCTCTTCAAAGAGGGGAAAAATGTATACACCTAAAAATGGTCTGAAGATAATTAATTAAATATGCATTTATTTAATTAGTCCCCCTTCCCAATTAATCGAATTCACAAGCAAATTTGATTAATTCCCTTATTCATCTACTAGTAAATGAATCTACATGATTTATTTATATAGTTCAATTCCATATCCCCTTTTGATTAATTAATCTAAATTAATTAATCCTCCCCCCATTAAAATTTATTCTCCTAATCTCATAATTAGTTAAAACAAATCAAATCATGATTTGTGGAGATTAATTATCTTTTTCAAATATTTGAATTTCTAAATTCAAATGAGCACATCGATCCTAACTTTTAACCACCTAACCTAACCATCCCCTAACCTAACTCATTCTATCTAATCCTAGGGTCTAACTAACCCTATCCTCTCGCACATCCTAACCTCTTTAATCCTAACCTCTTATGGGTTGGATATTCTCCCCTTGAAACACATGACACTTTTGCCACATGTCTCCTCCCTTGGACACTTGCCCTCTCACGAGCAAGACTCCTTGACACTTGTCACCACAAAGATGACAAGTGTCCCTTCCTCCAACCTCTTCTGGAACTTCCTCTATCTTGACCCTTAATATCTTCAGATCAAATCTGGACTATCGATTCTTGCCACCTCAGCTTTGGCCTTGGAATTCCTATAAATACCTCTCATTTTGGAGCAATAAGGATCCCTTGCATTGCTAGTTTTTGCATTGTTATTATAGGCATTTTACATCATATCATCTAGCATTAATTGTTAATTAGATTAATCATGGTTCATTTTCATATTAATCTAGTTTCATTTTATCAATCATGTAGCTTGAATAGATCATTCTAGCTAAATCATTCATCAATCATCATACATTTCATACAATTTACACAATCAATCATGAAGTAGCTACTCAACTCTTGAGTTGCCACTTTGGAGGTCATTGCTCCACTGAGAGCCAATAATTCTTCAACCTTCAAGGTCCTCAAGAATAGAGGAAGATGTGACATTTGAAAGGAGGCTATGGGTTTGTATCTTTAATTTAGATCTTGTATTTGCTTCCTACTTATGTTTTATTGTCTCATCTATGTGTATGCTTGTTTCAATTTACCATATTTTTAGCATCACAATATCTACGATCATTTTGCATGATGGATCATAAAGAATTTAGTTATGCATTAAAAGATGTTATGTGAAGACATAAAAATGCATGAAAGACAGGTATTGCAAAGAATCTACATTATGATAAATCAGTTGAGTTTACCATTCTTGTGTATGAAAAGAAGTATTTATATTCATAATTTTCACATTATTCATATAAGTTTCATGATAATTATCATATGCATCAAAAGAGAAAGAAGTGAATTAATTTAAGAAAACCTATCAAGTAAACCTATTTGTAACGACCCTCTCCACCTAGAATTCTTCGTACACAAACATAAAACTAGATGAGTCTTGACAGTTGGAGGAGTAGGCTTAAATATTTATACCTTAAGTTTAATCAAGGCATTGGGATATTTTGAGGGAGTCATTGATTCTACAAAGAAGATTACTATAAAAGTATAGGGCCATAAAATGTAACCCCTTTCAATTTCACACTCCTTTTTATTTCCATACCTTAATGTGTCTCCTCCTAGCTCTTTTCCAAGATTATTTTTGGCTTTGCATTGCAAAACTTATGTGATATGATGATATGGTGATATAGGTCTCTATTATGAATCTCTATACATTGAGCCTACCTTTGTTTCACCCCTTTATGGGTCCACTAGGGCATTAGGTACAGTAGTCCCTCCATATTGGGCCCATTTTTAAATATGTTGATGTATTGGTGTTGAACACACCACATGACTAAGAGAATGGGTGAATCGGTTTGGACCTTAAATTTTCTTAATTTTTAATCTCCAAACATTAAACCATATCCATATAATCATAACAGTAATGAATCATGAAGGCATAAAGCACAACAAACACATGAACACCAAATTTACATGAAAAACCCAAGCAAGGAAAAGCCAAGGTAAGAATCAGACATACAACATGAATATAATTTATTACAATATTTCCTTCGGAACTCGCTGCTCTTGAGAGAACTTGCAAAACTAAGGTGTGCAACCTTAGGGAAAGATACAAATGACTTGTAGAGTTGAAACGCACTATGTTAGAAATACTTGTCTTAGTTGTCATTGATGTCAAACCCAGTGATCCGGATTGGTCTAGATGTGTTGCAGAACAATGGAAGATAGGTATGTATGATGTAATGCAGAATAGTGGAAGATAGATATGTAATATGTGATGCAGTACAATGCAAGATAGGTATGTATGATGTGTTGCAGAACAATTGAAGATAGGTATGTATGTTGCAGATGACAAATTCTAGATGTTGTTGATATGCTACAGTCATATTTCTTCCTTCGGAAATATGTATTGTCAGTATGAGGATACATTTATCTTGATGAGAGAGATTTGGTGTCGGTTATGACAATTGGTTTCATGTTTCAATTGTTCATGCAGTTTGACAGTATTCAGATAACTTATCTCAAAAGTGTAGTTCTCTATTTTTAAGTAGATATGGTAGTACAATTTTTTTTATATTATTATGGTCATCAGTTGAGATTGTTGTACTCATGGTTTTGGTGCTCCAGAAGTGTATTTGGTTATACAGGTTTTGAGTAGATCTTTGTGCTCTGGTTTCTTTCAGTTTCTTGATTTTTGATAAAAATCTTTTGGTGGTTCATTGTTTATGTCTTTAACCTCTTAATGTTGAGTTGGATCGTGACTGTGATGCTGCAATAACATGTTATTATGGTATCTTGAGGACACGCTCTTTCCGGTTCACACCGACCTTGAACGATTATGTTGTTTTGCTTCGGTGTTTGTAGCAAGTAAATTGACCATTGAAATATCATTTGGGAAAATATTATTAAGGCCAACTTATTGTATATTCTTATTGTTACATATTATACATAGTCATATTTTGTTTCATGGTGAAATGGTATGAGGTGAATGTGAATGAGAGAGAAATGAATTGAATGGATGAATTGTGATGAAGTAAGTGAAGAGTAAGGTGGGAAGTGATAAAGTGAAGAAATTTATGGTGACTAAGTAAAAGAAAAAGACAAATCTAGTGCGATGGTGTTTAGGAGCAGGCAAATAGTGGGAGTTTTGTAGAGTTTTCTTAACCAGATCTTTAGGAAATCATTATTGTGTTGTCTAAGCTTAATTGGAACTAGTCCCATGCATATGAGCTTAATTTATTAGTTCATTTCTTTTATTTTTGGCAATGAGCCTTTATGGTATTGAGTCATTGTAGTGAGCCCTCCGATAGTGAGCCTCCTTTTGTAATCCCATATAACTAGTTATATTATCTTGAGAGTTAACTCTCTCCATGGTTTTTTTCCATTTGGGTTTTCCATGTATACAAATATAGTGTCTCTCTTATAGTTGTGTATGTTGTGCACTTTCCTTCTTTTGCATATTTTAATTCATGTTAATATAAGTTTTAGATTATCAAGGCAACCTATTTTATTTTTATTGGGGAATAATGATTCATCCCTCCCTCTCAGCATTCTGGCTTGTTCAACAATTGGTATTAGATTCTGGTTCCTCGTTGCTAGCTTAATTGCTTGAGGGAGATCTTGATTTGAATATGTTGGCATTTGTGCTGAGTATGTTGACATGATGATATTATGTTGTCATTGACGTCAATATGATTAAAGAGTGAACTAATAATATGCTGAACTGAACCGGTACAATGTGGTAAACCGGTATATTGAGCAATAGGTGAAGTGGTATGTTTGTCCAAGAGAACCGGTATGATGAAATGTGAACCAACATATGGAATGTTCTCTATGAGGACTAAACATGATATGACTACCGGTTGGTAGTCTTAGCTTAAGGGTTTCCAGTTGAAGTATTCCAAGCCTGTGTGACTCAACCAATGACATTGTGTGATGAATTAGCATTGTAATGAAGATCTGATCGTGTTGCCACATCAGCTTGAGCGTGTGAAGGATCTTGCATGAAGGAGATTGATCCTATCTACCTCAGGAATGTGCAAAGTCCCTATAAATGATGGAGAACACGTGATGGGTTACAAGCCACCATGAAAATGGTTAAGAATGAATGATGGAGAATGTCTTGAGATATGTTCAAGACTTTTGTATTCAAATGCAAAGTGTTTAATGGCCAGGATTGAACCGCCTGAATTACTTAACCTAAATGTTTAGGGTTTAGGGTTTAGGGTTTATGACACCGACCTATCTGTTTCCTATAAGGTTGATGTTGTGTTTCTTTCTGAGGTTGTTGGCAAATGGTGTGTGTGTGTGTGTATCTAAGTGAAAAGATACATGATTCTTGCCAGACCAGATGAGGTAAGAGGATTGATTCCTGCATTGTGTGTGTGCAGAAGGAAGGAACTTAAACAGATCTGCATTAGGCATTGAGTGCTATTATCAGATCATTGTAATACTTGTTGATCTTTAACCACTTCAACAGTTGAAAAATCCCTTAACCGGGTAGCTTTAATCAGTTTTCTATAAATCCTTTAATAGGGTGACTCAAACAAGGTAACCTTTAATAGGGTTTAACCCTTAATCGGGTATTTAGCCATCCCTTAACTGGGTGATCCCTAACAGGATTGGTTCCTAGCAGAACCTGTTGTAACAGTCTTTAACCGGACTAGGCACCTAACAGAGCAAATTTCTAAAGAGTTCAAAAGTAGCTTGTGGGTATTCATCCCCATCGTGGTTTTTCCCAGTTGGGTTTCCATGTGAAAAATCAGTGTGTCATGTGTAGTATTTTTCATGTGACGATTTATGTGATTTGTGTCTGAAGGTAAATCATGTTGAGATAGCTGTTATTATATTTCTAATGATAGATTACCTATTCAAGCATAAGGGTGAAATAGAAGTGTAGTATTAAGTTGAGTGGAAAACTAAGTGATTAACTGGTTAACGCTTGTCATAGTCATTCGTAGCCTTACCAGTTACATTCTATTTCAGACCAACTTTACTGCCTATCAGACATTTGTGGTGTTTGCATGCAAATCGGTTCGGGAAAAGTTTTTGTGACTGCACTAATTCACCCCCCCCCTCTCAGTACCGGTTTGGTGCTTATTGTTTATCATTGAGTTATCAATTGGTATCAGAGCATCCTCCAAGTCCTCTGTGTTGTAAGCTTAATAGCTTGAGGGAAAGATCCTATTGTAATGATGAAGAGAGAAGGTCCAAAGTTCAACAAAGATAACTTCAAAAATTTGGAAGTACAGAATGAAGATTTACATCAGAAGCATGGGTGCTCAACACTGGAGCTATGTTGAGAATGTTTTTGTTATTCCTACCGGTACTCTCACCGATGATCAAAAGAGAGAAATACAGGAGAATGGGCAAGTCATGGAAGCCCTAATCAATAGCTTATCTGACATTGAGTTTATTGATGTCCAGGATAAAGATAATCCCAAAGAAGTATGGGACACACTTGAGAATATCTATGGCGGTGATGAGCATGTAAAACAAGCTAAGGAAGAAAGTCTTAGAGGGAAGTTTGAAGACATGCAGATGGTTGAAGGTGAGACCATTCAATAGTATGGAATACAAATCAAAACTATTGTTGGAGATATCAAGATTGCAGGTGGTAAAATGGAAGATTCCACTATGGTAAGACAAGTTCTGAGATCCTTATTATCGGTCTATGCAATCAGGGTTGCTAGTATTTAGGAGTTGAGATCAATAGACAAGACCAAGGTATCCCTAGACTCCATCATTGCAAAGTTGACAGGCTATGAGCTAAATAGTTTTGATGGCAGTGTTCAAAACACTGAATCAACTTTTAAAGCTTCTGCTATACCATCCAGAAAAGGAAAAGAAGCATGCACCAGTGGTGAACCAAGACAGAGCAAAGAAATGGATGTTGAGGAGATCCTGATGGAATTCAAAGCTCTTCTTGCCAGGAAACTTCCTAAAGGAACTGGTAAATACAGAGGTAAGCTCCCTTTGAAATGCTTTTCTTGTAATCAGATAGGACATATTGCTATAAACTGTCCTAATGGTGACAACAAGGACAAACTGGAGAGGTTCAATAAATTCAAAGGAGGAAACCGGAGAAACTATTTTGTTGCAGTTGATGAAGGTGTCACAGATGAGGAATCAGAAGATGAAGAGAATGCAGATATTGTGTTTGTTGCAGTAAAGGAAGATGTGTCAGACAAGAAGGCTCTTGTCTCCCACTTTGATAATTCCAATGAGTTTATTATTGATAGTGGCTGTTCTCACCATATGATTGGTGACCGTAGCAAGTTTCTATCTTTGGAAGAATATGATGGTGGTGTGGTTCGTTTTGGTAATGATGCACCATGTATGGTTAAAGGAAGAGGGTCCATCTCTCTAAATGGAAAGAGCAATGCTGACAATGTGTATTGGGTGGAAGGTCTCAGACACAATCTATTGAGTGTTGCCCAGCTGAATGACAATGGACTCACTCTGGAATTCAAAAATGGAGCATGCAAAATCAAAGGAAAGAATGGTGAATTGATGGCCACCGGTATGTAGACCAAAGGTAACCTATTTCAGCTAAATGCAAATATAAGTACATGTCTTATGGCTAAATTTGATGATAGCTTGATATGGCATAGGAGACTCTGCCATGTAAAATTTGATAACATTGTGAAGGTCAGTAAGACCAAGGCATTTAGAGGATTGCTGGTGCTAAGAAAATCGAAAAATCCTTTGTGCAGAGAATGTCAACTGAGGAAAATGTCTTCCTCAAATTTTAAAGGTAAATCTTTCACAACAGACAATTTACTTGATCTTGTGCATACTAATTTGTGTGGTCCTATGAAAGCTAGGAGTGTGTAGGGAGATATGTATTTTATGATTCTTACAGATGATTACTCAAGAATGATGTGGGTCACATTCTTGAAGGACAAGTCTGAAGCCTTTGAAAAGTTTAAAGCTTTTAGAGCATTGGTAGAAAAGGAAAGTGGTAGAAGAATCAAATGCCTTAGAACTGATCAAGGAGGGGAATTCACTTCTGGTGAATTCAACAAATATTGTGAAGAGAATGGCATCAAGAGGCAACTGTTTGCCCCCCGGAATCCACAGCAGAATGAATTAGCAGAGAGAAACAACCAGACTGTGGTTGAAGAAGCTAGAACCATGTTGATCCAAGGAAAAGTTGCTCACACCTTTTGGAGAGAAGCGGTGAGTACTACAGTATACACAATGAACCAGGTACTCATCAAGAAAGGAAAGGATAAGACTTCTTATGAGTACTGGACCGGTAAGACACCAGTGGTAAGCTACTTTAGAATGTTTGGTAGAAAATGTTATATCAAGAGGAGTGAACATCATAGCAAGTTCGATGCAAAATGTGATGAAGGAATATTCTTAGGATATTCCACCAAGAGCAAAGCTCTCAAATGTTTCAACAATAGGACTCAGAGAATTGTTGAAAGCATCAATGTTAGAGTTGATGAAAACCCTGGAAAACCTGAGGAAACTGACAGTAAGCAAGTAAGAGATGAACCGGTAGTAACCTTCTGGGAACCAGTTGCTAATCAACCAAGTACCAGTAACAGTGTTCCCACACCGGTAGATGCTGATGTTGATGAAGATGAGGATGAAGAAGAAAAGCAGGAGGAATTAGTCAAGAGCATTCCTCGATATGTCAAACTGAATCATGATCCAAAGCAGATCATAGGAGATAAGGATGTAGGAATCCTTACAAGAAGAAAGGTCAGAGAAAATTCTTGTATGATCTCTGAATTTGAGCCTAAATCATTCAAAGAGGCACATAAAGATGAAGACTAGATCAAGGCAATGGAGGAGGAACTTGACCAGATAGAGAAGAATGGTACATAGTCTTTGGTACCCAGACCAGAGCATAAAAATGTCATTGGTGCCAAATGGGTTTTCAGAAACAAGTAGAATGAGGATGACACAGTGGTAAGGAACAAAGCCAGACTAGTATGTAAAGGATATGCTCAAGAAGAAGGAGAAGACTATGGAGAAACCTTTGCCCCAGTAGCCAGATTGGAAGGAGTTCGTATGCTTCTTGCATATGCAGCTTTTAAAGGATTCAAGGTATACCAAATGGATGTAAAATCTGCATTCCTAAATGGAATACTTGAAGATGAGGTGTATATAGAGCAACCAGATGGGTTTTCCCTATCAGAAGACAGTGACATGGTGTGTAGGCTACATAAAGCCTTGTATGGACTAAAGCAGGCACCGAGAGCATGGTATGAACGATTGCACTCCCATCTTGTGAAGATTGGATTTGAAAGAACAAGTGAAGATAGCAATATCTACTTGAAATTAGAAGGAGACCAAATTTTGATCTGTGAAGTATTTATTGATGACATCATCTTTGGAGGTGATGACAAGATGAGTCATGAATTTGCTGATGAGATGAAAAAGGAGTTTGAAATGTCACTCATAGGGGAGATTAAGTTCTTCATTGGACTACAGATTCAACAAATGAAAGATGGAATCTTTATTACTCAGTCCAAGTACATCAAAGTGGTGTTGAAAATCTTTGGCATGGAAGATTAAACCGGTTGGTACACCAATGGTGATCGGTTGTAAGCTATCAAAAGAAGATGACTTAGTGGTGGTAAATGAGAAGGATTACCGATCAATGATTGGTAAGTTGCATTATGTAGTGCATAGCAGACCGGACATTGCACATGTAGTGGGTATTACCACTCAGTTTCAGCAAAGCCCTAGAGAATCCCACTTGGTAGCAGTCAAGTGTATTCTTAGATATCTGAAGGGAACTATTGACTATGGGTTATGGTATCCATAACCCATGGATGAGTAAAAAGCAAAGTTGTATCTCTCAGTCTACAGTAGAAGCGGAGTATGTTGCAGCCTTTATGAATTGTACCCAGACTATTTGGATGAAGCATGTATTGAATGACTTTAAAGTTCCTGTATCTAAACTGGTAAGCATGTTTTGTGACAATACAAGTGCAATCAACATTTCCAAGAATCTAGTTTTGCATGCTAGAACCAAGCACTTTGAGCTCAAGTATCATTTCTTGAGGGAAAAGGTTCAGAACAAGGAAGTTGTACTGGAACATGTTTCCAGTAAGGAGCAGTTAGCAGATATATTCACCAAGCCTCTACCAAAGGCTTCATTTGCGTATTTAAGAGGTGAACTAGGGGTGCTGCCCCTTTAAGAGGTGAACTGAAAGTATGTAATCCACATTAGTTAGTTATTGCTATGTCCAAATTTTTTGAATTGATGTGTTGAAGGATGCTACTCCTTAGGGGAGCAACATAGTGGAACAGGAAAACTTGTGCCTCCACTTTGGCATTGTTGTCAAAGGGGGAGAAGATGTGAAGCGGAGAAGATATCCACAACAATGGGGAGAAGATGTGATGCAGAAAGCGAGATCTTTGTATATTGCCATCAATGCCAAAGGGGGAGATTGTTGGAATTTGTGTTGAGTATGTTGACATGATGATATTATGTTGTCATTGATGTCAATATGATTGAAGAGTGAACCAGCAATATGCTGAAATGAACCGATACAATGTGGTAAACCGGTATATTGAGCAATAGGTGAAGTGGTATGTTTGTCCAAGAGAATCGGTATGATGAAATGTGAACCGACATATGGAATGTTCTCTATGAGGACTGAACATGATATGACTACCGGTTGGTAGTCTTAGCTTAAGGGTTTCCGATTGAAGTATTCCAAGCCTGTGTGACTCAACTGATGACATTGTGTGATGAATTAGCATTGTAATGAAGATCCGATTGTGTTGCCATGTCAGCTCGAGCGTGTGAAGGATCTTGCATGAAGGAGATTGATCCTATCTACCTTGGGAATGTGTGAAGTCCCTGTAAACGGTGGAGAACATGTGATGGGTTACAAGCTGCCATGAAAACGGTGAAGAATGAACGATGGAGAATATCTTGAGATATGTTCAAGACTTTTGTATTCAAATGCAAAGTGTTCAATGGCCAGGATTGAACCGCTTGAATTGCTTAACCTAAATGTTTAGGGTTTAGGGTTTATGACACCGACCTATCTGTTTCCTATAAGGTTGATGTTGTGTTTCTTTTTGAGGTTGTTGGCAAATGGTGTGTGTATCTAAGTGAAAAGATACGTGATTCTTTCCAGACCAGATGAGATAAGAGGATTGATTCCTGCATTGTATGTGTGCAGAAGGAAGGAACTTAAGAGGATCTGCATTAGGCATTGAGTGCTATTATTAGATCATTGTAATACTTGTTGATCTTTAACCACTTCAACAGTTGGAAAATCCCTTAACTGGGTAGCTTTAATTAGCTTGTTGTAAATCCTTTAACAGGGTGACTCAAACTAATTGAGTTCTTGAAATCCTCTAACAAGGTAACCTTTAATAGGGCTTAACCCTTAATCAGGTATTTAGCCATCCCTTAACCGGGTGATCCCTAACAGGATCAGTTCCTAGCAAAACCTATTGAAATAGTCTTTAACCGGACTAGGCTCCTAATAGAGCGGACTTCTAAAGAGTTCAAAAGAAGCTTGTGGGTATTTATCCCCATTGTGGTTTTTCCCAGTTGGGTTTCCATGTGAAAAATCAGTGTGTCATGTGTAGTATTTTTCATGTGATGATTTATGTGATTTGTGTCTGAAGGTAAATCATGTTGAGCTAGCTGTTATTATATTTCTGATGATAGATTATCTATTCAAGCATAAGGGTGAAATGGAAGTGTAGTATTAAGTTGAGTGGAAAACTAAGTGATTAACCGGTTAACGCTTGTCACAGTCATTCCTAGCCTTACCGGTTACATTCTATTTTAGACCGGCTTTACTGTCTGTCAGACATTTACAGTGTTTGAAGTCAAACCGGTTCGGGAAAAGTTTTTGTGACTGTACTGATTCACTCCCCCCTCTTAGTACTGGTTTGGTACTTATTGTTCATCATTGAGTTATCAGAATAGATGACTCCTATGGATATGGATGAAGAATATTACTTGGATGAAGAATTGAAGACAACCCTTGAAAACCTGGAGAGTGTAGAGTCTGAGAATGAAGACTTAAAGGAGAATGTTAAGGTAGCAAATGAATGTGTGCAGAAGCTAAGAAATCAAATATAGAAGTTCAAAGAAAGGCATCGAGAATTCAACAGGGAATTGAAGCAAGAAAATGAGACTATTGTGAATCTAAAGTTTTAGGTTGAAGAAAGTACAAAGGTGGAAGAAACCTTGAAGGACATAATCAATCTAAAGACTAAAGAACATGGGAAGCTGGAACAAGAGTTATTGAAGGTGAAGAATGAAGCAAAAGTCAGTGAAAGTGGTGCATTATTGGACAAACTATTATCCATGCAAAAATCTCACAAGGATAAGGAAGGATTGGGTTCTCCTAGCGAATGCTTTAATGAAAAAAGTAAAGGAAAAGGAAAGATTGAAGATCTGAATAAACTTGAAGATTCAAATAAAGTTTGGAATCCAAGACCTACTATAAAAAGGCCTTTGATTCAACAACCTAATGCTCAAAGGTACTCATTTAATGGCTATTGTTTTCAATGCAATTATTTTGGACATAAAGCTGTAGATTGCAAGCACACTGCGAGTACAAATATTCAATGCTTTACATCTAGAAATTTTGATCATAAGGCTAAAAATTGCAACAATCAAGTCATGAATAGAAACTATAGACAATTTGAAAATGGAGTAAACATATCATTCATGAATAAGACCTTTTAGGGTTATTGTCACATATGCTATAAATTTGGTCACAAAGCTAATAAGTGCAGATCTAGAACAAATTCAATAAATTCAAGACAAAGGAATGTAAAATGTTACAAGTGCAACAAGTATGGACATATTGATAACAAATGTAGGAATATGAATTCTTCGATAAAATATAATGAACTTAAGAAGAAGAATTCTATGATTTGGAGAAAGAAAGAGACAATCGAGTCTGTTGCACTTGAGTTCGATGTTGGTGCTTCTTCCTCTAAAAAATGATCCGGTAGCTTCGACTTAGGGGGAGCTTCAAAGAGAAATCTATTTGTACCCCCTTGAGTGAAAGAGATGCATGTGGTGGATTATGTTGCTGATGTTGTTATATGGTCTGGTCGATTGCGTATGTTGAAGTGTAAAATTCAGTTGATGTCACTATGATAAGATAGTTTTTGGTGGAAAACCCTAGGCACACTGAACAAGGTAAATATATAATTTTTGAGTTAGTTTTGCATCATGCGTTGAAGAATTTAAAGAGAAGAGCAATTGGAGAGTAGAAGGAGTTTTAGAGTGAAGTTTGCATAAAAAATATTTATCACATATTTTCTCTATGGATTCAAAGAAATTTGTTGCAGATGAGTCTAGCAGTAAGAGTGTTCAGAAAATTGAAAATGTGCAATTAAAAGAATACAATCATGAGAAAATAATTTTTTTGGGAAATTCCTTGTCGAGTGAAAGATTGCAGAAAATCAGAGGTTTGAGGCATAAAGGCTTGGATGTTTGGAGTCACTTTTTGTGGTGTGTAGATGAAGACATGATTAATTTATTTTGAATTGTATCGAAGATGACTATATGATGCTAGATAAGTCATATCACATTTCGAAGGAAGTAATTCTTGTAGTTTCTAGTTTGTGTGATAATGGACCCCTTCTAGTGAAGAAATCAATCAAGAACAAAGAAGTTGAAACCCTAGCCGACATCATAGGTGATAAATGGGCTTTAATAATCGACACTATCATTGACCCTATTATAAGTTATGTTCCATATGGAATTTATTATAAAATCTATTTCAGAAATAGAAAAGGATCTACTTCGGCAAGTGTAGTGTATATTTCTCATCAAATGGTGAAAGAAAGCAAAAAAAAATGATTTGTGTGAATTGTTGTGAGCACAATTAGTAGAAAACATTAAGATTATAAAATTTCAGGGATATTCATTCCAATTTGGTTCTTTGATTGTATGCTTAATGCTTTATTTCACAAAAGCTTCATCCTTGAAGGATAATATAGTATGGAAATGAAATGTCTTTGTTGGAAAATAATTTTTTAGATATCTATCTTGTTTGGATGATAAAGATCAGGCATGTGAGAATTACTTTATAAACCTTCAGAAGAAGTTGTTCTCTAGTCCAGTTCCTAGCAATATTAGTGTTCATGAGGAGAGTGCCTCCTTCGACAATAGAAGTTTGAAAATAAGAGTTGTTGTGTCTTCTCTGAAATAGAAGAAGAAGATGAAAGGTCAAAAAGGAAAATAGATTATTTTCCTAGATGATCCGAAACCATCTTCAGTGGCTAAGGGAAAATTGGCTTTAGTTGAAGAAAGTAAAGAGGAAGATGACCCCTGTAGTGTTGAGAACATTATGAGTATTCTTAAGGAAGCTGATGGATTGAAGAATATTGGAGATTTATGGTTTGAGTGACCTTCTTATGATTAGGATCAAATTGAAGATGTTCTGGTTGACCACTTGGTCTAGAACAATATTGCTCTTGGTGATCTTGCAGAAATCTTATTGGATGTTCTTTGTCGAGTCCTTAAAGATCGTTTGAAGAAGCCTCTTGAGGCAGTACCTTTTGCAAATGATGAAATTCTAGATGATATGGAAAAGATATGTGCATATGCTCAAAAAGAGATTATTATAAGATGATAAGAACACATGAGAGATTGTGCTGCACAAGTAGGTAGAGTATACAAATATTATCTCTAGTGGTCGACAGCTATTGAAAAATTTAAAGATAAGATTGACTCTATTAAATCTAAGTTGAATTCCATGGGCAAATCATCTAATTTTTCAGTGATATGGATGGTGAACAAAGGAAGAAAATCAATTCTCTATAGTCAGATCTTGTATTCTATTAGAGGTAGAAAGAAGATGTGGTGAAAGTTTTCTTAAAGGTAAAAGAAATTGTTGAGGCTAGGTTAGAACATCTTTTCGGTCTCTTTATTGAAGCTGAGAAGTGTGTGCGAAATCCTACTTTTCTTGGTTCCTTATCAGAAGAAGTTGATGAAATAATCAAGAATGATACATTGAGTTTGAGTCTTCATTTGGCAATGAATTCTTGGAAGACTTTCTTTCCAAAATTGAAGAAGTATAAGAGAATCTTTTAGAAGCGTGAGTGAAGCATTCTTTCTTTTGTAGTACAAATCTTTCTGGTAACCTATTTTTTTTATTGTTACCCTTTGTACTTGATGTAAAAGGGGGGGAAATATTGTGTATCAGGAGAAATATTAAGTTTTGTAAGGAAGCATTATCTAAGGGGGGGTTATGACAAGTTTTTGATTCAAGTATTTTTTCATCAATGACAAAGGGGGAGATTGTTAGATATAATTGTCTTAGTTGTCATTAATGTCAAACCAGGTGATCCAAATTGGTTTGGATGTGTTGTAAAACAATGGAAGATAAGTATGTACGTTGCAGATAGAAAAATCTACTTGTTGCTAATATGTTGCAGTCATATTTATTTCTCTAGAAATATGTTTTGTCAGTATAAGGACACATTTATCTTAATGAAAGAGATTTGGTGTTGGTTGTGACAATTGTTTTCATGCTTCGGTCATTCATGCAATCTAACAATATTCAGTTAACTTATCTTAGAAGTGCAGTTCTCTATTTTTGTGTAGATATGGTTTTACATTTTTTTTATATGATTATGGTCATTAGTTGAGATTGTTGTACTCATGGTTTTGGTTATCTATAAGTCATGCTTCAGATGCTGTGCTCCAGAAGTGTATTCGACTATATATTATTGAGCAGATCTTCATGCTCTGAATTTTCCTCTGGTTTCTTAATTTTTGATAATAATATTTTGGTGGTTTGTTGTTTATGTCTTTAAAATTGTAATGGTGAGTTGGATTATGATCATGAATTTCTAGTAGCCTGTTATTATGGTATCTCGAGGACAGTCTCTTTCCAAGTCAGGCCGACCTTGGAAGATTATGTTATT
Source organism: Cryptomeria japonica (assembly GCF_030272615.1). Classification (NCBI taxonomy): domain Eukaryota; kingdom Viridiplantae; phylum Streptophyta; class Pinopsida; order Cupressales; family Cupressaceae; genus Cryptomeria; species Cryptomeria japonica. The sequence goes on from NC_081410.1 coordinate 322,229,173, forward strand.
GTTTTGCTCTGGTGTTTGTAGTGCGTAAATTGATTGTTGAAATGTCATCTGGGAAAATGTTGTTAAGGCCAACATATTGAAACTTCCTCTATACCATCTTTCAAGAAATACTTCAACATCTCCACAAGACAATTCAACAATATCAGAACAAATAAATACTCTTTCTTGCATATTGAAACTTCAACTACACCATCCTTCAACATCAATGACAACACAAGTAGGAATACCAAAACATGTAAATACTCCTTACTGCATATTGAAACTTTCACTACACCATCCTTAATTTAACATTAATGACAACTCAAGACAAGTTGACATTGATGACAATAAAACACAACAATTGAAATTTCCAACAATTAGTTCTTGTCATTTGATTCTGACCCCATCAATTAAATATGACCATTGGAGGTCAGCCTAATTTATGAAATACCTTGGGAACCTTATATAGGAGCATCTTTCCCAATTCATTGTCATCCTACATTATCACTCAAGCATTCAAGCACATCCTATAGCAAGTCTTATGAGAAAAATTCTTTAGAGCTAATCATTATAGAGCAGTAAGTTACAACAATCTTCATGCAAGTGTGTTTTCGTTATATATTTTTTTATGCCTTGTCATGTGATGTTATTGCATCAACATTTGGGTCTCATTCAAAGAGAATTGCATCATCATCAGAAACAACAACATCAAGCTTGAGGTATAATATTGTGTATCCAACATTTTACTTCAAAGCTTTCCTTTCTATCTATTTTCATTAAAGGGTTAATTCCAAACTCAAGGTTTAACTGATGAAAACCCTATCAACACAACACCATCTTTACTCTCTTTTATATGCAAATCATAGGTTTAGCAATAAAAGAATACATATCTAGAAAGTACAAAATGAAGATTTTGAAGAAGTAGAAAACCTTGGACAATGGCAATCATTGAACAATGTTTGGCACTTTTCATACAAAATTTGAGGATGTTATAAGTGACATCCTAATCCTGAATCTATTATCAATATTTACATATGATACCTTCAAGACTAAGTTGTGTAACCTCAAAGTCTGAAACTTTTGGGCTCAAATTTTAGGCACAAGTTCCTTTCTAATTCCAATTTTCATATCTATATTTAGACTCTACATATTTGATCTAAAATCACTATTTATGCCAAATACTCTCAATTGTGCATCATTATTCCTAGTTCTCACTTTCTATCATCAAATCCAAATCATAAGCACAAATAATAATCAAATCATTAGTGCCCAACTCTTTCAATAGGTCTAAATTTGGGCCTATTGATTATTCTTCAATGTATTTATGTGGTAAATGAGTTTCATTCCTATTTTACATAATCAAGCTAGTAAATATTTGTTGGCATGATTGGCATAACTGATGCATATGAAGAATGATGACTGAATTGGTAAAGGACTATTTGTGATGACATTGTGATGAAGAGATTGAGATTGCATGACTTTGATCAGTTATTTGTGTTGTCATTGATGGCAACTGATGTTTACCAAGTCATATTTTGTCATCTAAGTCTTTTTGGTCTACTGAAAATGCCTTATCGGTATTGAAGACAATGAACTGGGAATTAGGACCTTAACCGCTAAACATGGAAATGTTTAAATTAGATTTGGCGATTGGTGATGATTGAAGTGTTGCAGTTTGGAATGTGAGTTTGTATCATTGTAATATGTATCTGGCCATAACTGCATCATGTTTTGGTTATCAAAAATCATGTTTATGATTTCTATTGTATTTTTTCTAGGGTTTAAGAAGGGTTTAAGGACCGGTAAAGAATTCTCTTAATCGATAATGATTTTTGGTTTGGTAGTGATATCAAGTTCAAATATTAGTGATCATGTGGCATAAACCGCGTGAAGTGTTTGAATGATGTTTTGACACGTTTGAAGGGTGAATTTCTTGGGAATATGCGAAGCGCTTAGAAGAGTGTTCTAAGGGTTTGACTTTGTATCAGATCAAGATGCAATGATCATTTAATGATTGTAATTGATTTGTAATTGATTGTAATGATCCATATGATGATCAATGATGATCTGTAATGAGTTGTAAAGATCTATGATGATCTATGTCGTAAGTCTTAGGGTTTTGTAACCAACTAAGTTGTAAAGGTTATTTATGTCAGTACAATTGATGTTTGTTGTGTCGATGGTTTTGATAAGAGTGTGAAGCCGAGCCAGAGTATGAGATCTGCTAGAGAGTAGCAGATTTAGAGCAAGAATTGGATCTGATCAAGCAAGCAATTAAGTGCTATACCCAAATCATTCATGATTGTTCTCTAACAATTACAACAATAAAATCTCTTAACCGAGTAGGTCCTAACATGCCTTACATTGTAAATCCCTTAACTGGGTAGCTCAACATCTGAGTGTTAAATCCTCTTACAAGGTTGATCCTAACAGGTCAAAGCTCCTAACAAGGCTCAATATCTAAATCCCTTAACCAGGTGACTCCTAACAGAGTCTGCTCCTAACAGGGTATCTTTGTAAGCTTCTAACTGGGCTAGGCTCCTAATAGGGTGCATTCCGAAAGAGTGCATAATTTTTGTAGGTACCAATTCCCACAGTGGTTTTTCCCTATTTGGGTTTCAATGTGAAAAAAATGGTGTTCATATGGTGAATGTTTTTATGTGCTGTTATATTTTACTTTCAGTTTATGCATGTCGATGAACACTTAATGAGCAGTTATGATAAACTGGTTTAACAGTTGGTTATTTGTGATTACCAGTAATGGTAAAGAGTTTATTACTGTTTTATGATTGATTTGGTGAAGTTTTGCAAGTTCAAGTTTTAAGTTTGAAATTGTTGTTAATACTGATTCACCCTCCTCTTAATATTAACTAGATCCTCTAAGATTAACATTACCCACCATTAATTCTGGAATCTAAGGCGTGTTACCGGGGTACCTGTTAAGCAGGATAGCAATTTGGCCTTTGTTAGGTTTCATCATTTAAGGGATGCTACCTCATGGCTCTTGACTAATATTTACGCCCCTAATAATAGACTAGGTAGATGTAAATTCTGGAAGAAGTTGGAGGCCATCCTGTCTCTTTTTAAGGATGAAATGTGGATGGTCATGGGGGACTTCAACACCCCTCTCCATGAAAAAGAGAAGTTTGGAGGTGTCCCCTCTTAGTTAGATAATAGAATGGATCTTTTGAACTTTATCAATAACTAGGGTCTGCATGATATTGATCTCCAAGGTGCTAATTTTACTTGGACCAACCGTGGGGTGGTGGAAGATCTTATTCAAGTTAGACTTGATAGGGCCCCTATTTCTAATGATTGGTTTAACCATTATCAGTGCTACCTATCAACATTTTATAGGATTGGTTCTAACCACTTTCCTGTTGTTTTTGCTGATGAGAATATAAGTTTTATAAGAAACTTCCCATTTAGATTTGAAAGGATGTGGTTGGACCATCCTAACCTTGAGAAGACCATTGAGAAGTGGTGGTCTATTGATGTCAAAGGTACCCCGATGTATAGAATGGCAAAAAAATTAAGGTATGTGAAAGATAATATAAATAAATGGAACAAGGAAGTTTTTGGGGGATCTTTTTGCTGCCAAGTCCAAAACCTACCTTGAGCTTAGGGAAATACATGATAAAATCCAAACCAGCGGATATAATGAAGTATCCATCAGGGAGGAAAATGAAGTGCTTGTTAAGTATCATAAGATTATTAGAAGAGAAGAATTTTGGAAACAACGGTTCATATCTCTTTGGCTTAATGTTGGGGACAAAAATACCAGGTTCATCCATATGACTACTATGAAACATAAGGCTGCAAATAAGATCTCAAAGTTGAGAATTGGTGGTATTGAAACCAAGAAGGACGACGAGATTGGGAATGAAGCCAGGAGTTTTTACTAATCTCTTCTCTCAGAGGATTGTGGTCTGGATGATCATTCTCAGAGGGCCCTCTTAGAGACCATTCCTTCCATCATTAATGATGTTTAGAACAAGGCTTTGGTGGCCATCCCCTCTAAGGAGGAAGTTAAGAAAATGGTTTTCTCCTTTGATGGCAATAAAGCCTTGGGTTTGGATGGGTTTCTGCTCTTCTTCTTTCAAGCCTTTTGGAACATTCTCAAATTAGATGTGGTTAAAGGTGTGCAAGAATTTTTTGTGGCTAGGATTATCTTAAAGGAACGCAATGCTACTTTTCTAGTCCTAATTCCCAAATGTCTTGCGGCTGATTCTATGGATAAGTTTCATCTGATAAGATTATGCAATTCTTTCTATAAAATTATCTCGAAGGTGGTTACTGATAGACTGCTTATGATTCTCCCATCTATAATATCGTTCCAATAGAGTGGCTTCATTCCTGGCAAACAAATCCTTGATTCTATCTTTACTATTCATGAAAACATTCACTCACTAGTGGAATCGAAGAAACAAGGCTTCTTGATGAAGTTGGACTTATCTAAAGCCTATGATCGTGTGGACTAGGGCTTCTTGGGTAAGGTGCTTGATGCTTTTGGCTTCTGTGATAGGTTAATTTAGTTGATTGGTCAACTTATCTTGACTCCTTCTTTCTCTATCATTGTGAATAGTGTTCCTTCCCCCTTCTTTAAAACTTCTAGGGGCATCAGGAAAGGGGATCCCATCTCCCCCATTCTCTTCATTATTTTGGCTGAATGTCTGGGTAGATTTATTAGCAAATTTGTTTCTTAGGGGCTTTTGTTAGGAATCTCCCCCTCTTTTGGTTTCAAAGCCTATTCCTACCAACAATTTGTTGATGATACCATTTTGATGGGCACCTCTTCGATCAAAGAAGCTTCTACTATGAAGAAACTTCTCAAAACTTATAGTTCTGCTTCGGGTCAAATGATTAATTGGGAGAAAAGATTTGTTTTCTTCTTCAACACCCCGAAGAACATACATATTAGGATGGCCCAGATCCTTGGTTTCCAAATTGGAAAGCCCCCTTCTATTTACCTGAGACTTCCTCTTGGCACGAAACCTATGGAATTGTTTTGGAACAGTCTTGTTGATAGATTTAGTAGGAAGCTGGCTGGTTGAAAAGGTACCCTTCTTAGTCAAGCTGGTAAAATCCATCTTTTAAAATATTCTCTCCAGAGTCTTCTTGTTTATGCTTTAATCCTTTTCCAAATTCTTGGAAAATTTGTAGATTCTATTGAGAAAATTTAGAAAGCTTTCCTTTGGTCTGGGGTTGAGGAGAAGAAGAGAGTTGCCCTCATTGCTTGGGAAAATATCTACAAACCCAAAAAGGTGGGGGGTCTAGGTTTAAGAAATATTAGAACACTGAACAAGACCCTTCTAGCCAAACAAATCTGGAGAATCTATTAGGGAAATGGAGAGTGGAATGATATCTGGAAGGCTAAGTACTTACGTGTGGTCCCTACCATGGAATATTTTCTTGCCTTTGATCAGATATCGAGTGACTCTACTATTTGGAACAATTTTATCCATGCTAAAGGTATAGTTAGTATAGGAAAAGTTTGGGCCATAGGTAATGGAAGGAAGGTGGATTTCTCGGATGATGCCTAGATTGGAGGAGCCCCTCTCAATAATTGTGTTTCTCAGATGATCATCCAGACATGTAAGGAGAAGTTCAGTGTTAAAGTTGCTGACTACTGGAGAGATCAAAAGTGGGTGGACCTCAACTCCATTGATTCCAACCTAAAGTAGGTAAACTTAGTGATCAACCAAGCAATTTTAAATCCTAGAAGGGAGGACCACATGGTGTGGAGTGGTACCTCTTCAGGGATTTATTCTGTGTCATATGTTGTCCTTATCTTGGCTCAATCTCAAGACCCTAGCCCCTGCTGGGCTAATGCCCAACATCAAGGTTTGACTCCTAAAATTAATATTTTTTAATGGATTTTTTCACAAAATAAGATACTAACCATAGATAACTTGAGAAAGAGGGGTTTCAACATCCCCAACAAATGCTATCTTTGTCTCAATGATGAGGAATCTGTGAACCACATTTTTATACACTGTCCTTATGTCCAACCTATATGGGCTATATTTTTTCAACATTGGGGTTTGAATTGGGTGTTCTCAGAGGAGATTCAAGACTGTTTCAGGAGTTGGTACTGCATTACAAACTATTCAACTATAAGAAATTTATGGAAGTTTTTCTTTCCACATATCCTTTAGGGTATTTGGAAAGAGAGGAATAAAAAAATCTTCAGGAATGATATTAAACCCTTTGAGGTGGTCTAGGCCAAGATAAAATATAATTTTGTTGTGAATGTGATGGCTAGGGGAGAGTATTACTGCAATAGTAAGGAAGAATTTAATTTTTCTCAAGAGTTGGAACATCCCAGCCTACACGGACACCAACACCAACCAAATCAAAAGGAGTATGTGCAACTGGTCTTTCCCCCCTAATGATTGGTTTAAGGCTAACTTTGATGGGGCTGCTAAAGGGAACCTAGGGCTAGCTAGTTGTGGTGGAGTTATCTGGAATGGTACTGGCTTTTTTATTGGGGTGGTGGCCTTTCCCTTGGGGATTCAGATTAATCATCTAGCTGAAGCTATGGGCGCCCTCCAAGCTATTAAATTAGCACATAATTTGGGTGTCAAACTGTTATTGCTGGAAGGGGATTCTAAAAAACTTATCAATTGCCTGCTTGGTAAATACCAACCCTTGTGGACGATTAAAAATATCATCAATTTGGCTAGGGAGATGCTTGAGGGGTTCGATCAGTGTTACATTTATCATGATTATAGAGAGGCCAACATGAGTGTTGACTGGGCCACTAATGAGGCAGTACAGAACAGGAAAATAAAAATCTAGAATAGCGAGGGGGAGATCCCCTGAGTGGCACATGACATCTTAATTTATGAAACATATCATGGTAAGTAAGGATGGATTTGAAATCATTTCTCGAGATGATAGGGGATATTGTGGTAGCAGGTTTCAGTTTTGTATGCAGTCGAGAAGGAGGTACATTAATAATTGTCGGATCACCTCACATGCTTTGTGGGTGCTTTTTTCCTTATCGAGCAAAAGTATTAGAAATATCCATTGGCTTCTAGTGGTTTCTTCCCTACTAATTAGAAAGTCCATAGTGAAGAGTGGTATTTGCAGGAAATCACAGTTGATAGAAATCGATAACTAAATGGATGGAAATCGCAAGAGAACAAAAAAATTGATAAATGGTGGGACCATCCTCAGGTCTGGGCTATGCTACAAGAAGCTAAGATGATTGATTTTATGGAGAGAATGCAAGAGAAATGACCAAAAATTACATGGATTTTTAAAAAGGGATGGAATAAAGGCACATTGACCATTGGCAGTAGGCAGGTCAAGGTGAATGAAACCATGATCGCTGAGGCTACGGGTCTACCGATGGATGGTATCAAGTTCTATAGGGATAGGAAGTTGTTCAATGCTGCAGTGAAGAAATTCCGTAAGGATGAGGAGGAGAAAGCCAAACTGGTGAAGGGAAGCCATACTTACTACTCGCCGAGGGTAATTAAGTTGATTTGGTGATGGGTATTATTTGCTATTATGGAATTTATCACATTAGATGGGAGATTTACTAGGGTTTACAACTATCATTTTGTTATTCTCAAAGATTTTCGGTATAAAGAAAAAAATTTCATCCCATATTATTTGTTCTGTACCCTCAATGTTGGGATAAAGGATGCTATCTCCAACCCCAAAACCAATCCTGCTATACATGAGGGTCTGATTGTGATTTTGTACAATCACATCAAGAATACCACCATCCATTTGAACATTGTAGAGGTTTCTGAGTTGCAAGAGGAATTGAAAGAATTAGATGATGATGATGATGGTGAAGGTTATGACACAGAAGCTGATGTTGAGGATGACCCCCAAATAACTAGGTCGAGCAAGAGAAGAAGAAAAACAAGGAAAGAGAATCAGAGAAAAGGGTCAGCCAAAATGAAGCAGAAGGGGGAGGATGATGATAGCTGGTATGAGGAGGAAGATGAGACTGGGGATGTTATGGATACTGAGAGCGAGGAGGTCCAAATCCTCTCCAGCCAAAAGCATAAAAGGAAAACTCTGAAAAATGAGGATGTGCAAGCTAAGAACCGTTTGCCCTTCTTGATTGGTTCTAAGGATAAGGTTCTAGCTAGGGAGGACATTGCCATGAAGGAAGCTAAGAGTATAGATGTGAGGGAGGTGGGTCTGGAGGTGAATTTGGATCCTGTGGGAGACAAGGTCCAGGAAGGCTCCCATCTAGATATTGACCTTTGCATCAAAAATGGTACGAATAGCTTCAACAAAGTTTTCCTTTGGGTTCAGAAGGAAATTGCAAGCATAAAAGCTAATCAAACCCAGGAAGCTAGCAAAATTGAGACTTTAGAGGCTATTGGCACTGGTAAATTGAACTCCCTCCCTAATTGTTTAAGTGAACTTACCAAAACAATCAGTAATGCTGAGGATATCATTAACGCTCAACATAGTAGCTTCCAAATCCTGGAGAACAGAGCTGGGGCTATTGAAAAAAGGCTGGAAGGGGTTGAGAACATGCTCAAGAAGATTGGGGAGCAGGGTCATAAGATCTTGAAGGCCACCTCTGCAAGTATGAAGGTTCTTATCAGTAAGATTGATAGTGACCAAGGGGATAAGGCCTTAGCAAACATTACTAAGGTGAAGGAAGACACTTTTGAAGATAAGGAGATTAGTCATGGTAGAAGAACTTGCACGAGCACCAGAAAAAAGAAAAGCCAAAGCAGGGAGATTGAGGAAATCAAATAGATTACTGATAACATGGAGCAACTAGAGCTGGAAGTTGCTGAGTTGCTGAAGAACTTTACCTAGCCTTGGCTTTTTCTCTGTTAGTCCTATTTGTTGTTTGTTGTCTTTCTATTGCTGGCCTTTTGTTTACTGGTTAGCTATCTTTTATATGTTTTCTATCTCTGGCTTTTTGTAGTGCTTTAATGCCTATCTTTTGATCTTTTGTTGTAATGGGTTTTAGGGGCCCATCAAAACCTATTTTCCCTTAATAAAAAACATTACCCACCATTACAAAAAGTATCTGATGATATAGAATGCCCTCATGAAGATACAATTTCACTTCACATTTGGGTTGCTCCAATGATACAATATATAATATATCAATTCTTGGACCTTAATATTTCTTACAACCTTTTCTTCAATTGTCCATGAATACATGCCATGAAGGCTATTCCCTCCACCTTCCATTAATGCCTTAAGTTTCCTTATGATGGAACTAAGACTATAAAAGTAGGCGATCTTGACCCCTTTGAATATTGTAAAAATTTGAAAGGAACTTCCGAATGTCAAGTTTCCATCAATGGTGAGGCATTCTCTTCTTGATCTACTTAGATCGACCCACTTTTAATATCTAAGAAATCCATCCCATCCACTTCCATTCTTGCAATCAAGGTCCAATTCCATAACAAGGGGTGTGGTGAGTAAGATATTAGTGAGTTCTTTTGCATTCACAAGCTACTCACCATCACGTAGATCATATGGGAAATCTCACCTAACACATCAAAATCTGAAGGTTGTAATACAATTTATACCCACTAGCTTCTCAAAATGGGATGACTAGAGAAAATATAGAAGAGGAAATATCCCAATGGCTATATAAATATGAGGAATATGAAGAACTTGATAAGCTACCCATTGTGAAATATGGTAAAGGCTTCTATATAATAGAATACAGGGGATATGATGGTCATAGTTGCTTTGGACTTCAAAAATAAGGCATCAAGGAACCTATTCAACCTACTAGCAATCCTAAGTATAAAGGGCTTGGGTGTGGATCATTTAAACATATGAACTCTAATACTAAGTTAATCCTTAGTAGGGAAGTTAATGCTTCTCCTATAGTCAAGGTTTATAATGAGGGCACCTACACAAACTCTTATGTGCACATCAATATATTCTAGGAATTGGAAGATTCATTTGTATTTACCTTAATTGCCACATCCATTGCTTGTACACAAACCAATGATAACCTCTCATTAGTCCACCCACAAATAATTAATTTGGATTAATGAGGACCTATGAGTATCTCAATATTACAACATAATTTGGTGAGTATGCCAATCCTTCTATTCACAAAAATCAAGAAGAGGTCTCCTAGTGAAAACTGAAAGACACTCTTAGACCATGAAATAGTAAAAATAAAGGACGTATTTGAAGGTGAAAACATTTCTAAGTTGCCTAAAGATGGAAGGATTTATACACTCCCTCCCAATAAATAAATATCACCACTTGTTGATAAATTAGAAGAGATCAACATCAACACATCAAACAGTATACATCTTTGCCAAAAAAGTGAGTAGACATTCCTTATTTCGAGTCCACAATTGTCCAACGAAGCTAAGATAATGTGGGGAGCATATCAGATTACGAAAAGAGAAAAAAATTAGTGGGATAACAAGAAAGATGAGAAGAGGTTTCTACTAGGGGAGATAACTTGGGATCTCTTTCTTTAACTTTTTAGGAAGAGGTGGTTACTCGAACTCTTCTTTGACTAGAAGATGACCGAACTTGAGAACTTGACCTAAGATGGTATGACAATGATACTATATTGGGGAAATTTCTTCCATTTCTTTAAGTACATACCACAATACCAAATGAATGAGTGATTTAGGATCTATAAGTTCATTATAGGATTGTGATCTTAGATTGGATCGTAGGTGGACATCCATAATCTATTGAATACGGATTAGGTTTTTGAGAAGGCAACCAAGCAAGAGTAAAAGATTTAGTGAGTAGCCAACTACCACAAGATAATCTAGGAATAAGAATTTCTAAAACATCCAACATGGTAATAGTCATCAAATTTAGAACATGAAGAGAGGCAACAATTCTTAGGACAGTGTAGAGAGGAATCATAATGGAGGCAACAACATGGTGAACAACAACAACAACAATAACCAAAGAGAGAGGTCTGAGGGACCTAGAGCACCTCCATGACAAATGTTATGTATGATGAGACAAATATTGTGCTAATACTTATCCTCAATGTTCCTTTGGGTGATGAACTTAGCAAGGACCACTACAACACCAAATTCATGTAGCTATAGATAACCATCAGGTTGAATTCAAAGTCATGCCTATTCAATGTATTAATAAGCTCCATGACCATGCAATTTTTATACTGATTGATACTAGAGCCACTAAATCCTTTATTGATCCAAGAGTAATATATCAATTACCAATTAGACCCAGTCATATGGCTAATTCATGGATCGTTTAATATGCTAATCAGGTAAAAAAGAGTATATATTCTTGTCTTGTTCAGAGTGAGTTAGAACTTCCTGGTTTTTTGACACAAGTCTATTGTGGATTCTGAGGATAAAATTGTGTTGGTGTAAAATTAGGGTTAGGATTAAATTAAGATAATTAAACCACTAAATGACCTAATTAACCATGACATTAAAAAAGAGAGGAATCACATAGATCTAGCCTTGATAGACCAAGATTCTGATCAGATTCCAACCTTTTGGGATAGGGATTTCTCCTCCTTTAAATAAATTGAATTATTGAAGAGTAAGGCAAGATAGTGAATTATCGAAGCAATCTGATAGAAATAATGAGCTACATATGTTATACGAAACCACCAACTTGGATCTGAGTAGAAGAAGATGATTTAGATTTGTTCCCAGAAGTTCCACTTGATTTTTTAGGACCAGGTAGTATCAATTCATCATGGTCCTTCAAATTTATCATGGTCAAAAGATAAACCTGTTCATCTCTATGAATCCTATTAATCCTCCTAAACTCAACTTTGTACCTATTCATGCATACAACAAAAAGGGGAAAATGTTGGGAATATGGGTTTGCCTTAGGTCAAACCTGAGTTTGGAATTAACCATGAATTTGAATTGAAAATATAAATGAAGTACTGCAGTAAAATAATTTCCTTTTGAGGGAAAGACTGGGAATGAATGAAACACTAATGATATACCTTTAATGAAGTTTTGTTTATCTCCACCTATTAGCACATATTTTTATAAAATATTTTATGCTATAAGGAGGCCTTTTTCTTTTATCATATGAGTATTTATTGTTGGTTTGCAGGTGCAGGAACCTTATTAGCACGGGTAAAATTTCTCTAAGGATCAGCTATTTCAGGAGTGTCAAGATATCACTTGGGCAATACTAAAGGCATGCACTAAGTATAGAATGCACAAGGAATCCATTATGGAAGCATTTGTCAGCAGAGAAGTCATTATGGTATGATCTAGGATTGTCCTCTAGTATGCACCAGACCATGTGGGAAAAAGTTGGGATCACCAATATTCAGGACGGAGGGCTCATTTGTGCTGGATTGCAAGATTTCAATTATCACCATAAGTAATCCCAATGAAGTAGTATCGACAAGCAAAAGAACAGTTATCAGCATGACTTATATCGATGAAACAAAAGGAGGATGCATTAGAACACTTAAAAGAGACTCAACACGGTGCACGCTTTTGAAAAGGTCATACTATCAGGATAGTTTGTTCCGATGAAACAAAAGGTAGTGGTTTTCTATCAACATGTATCGACTTATCGACAAAATGAAAAAATTGTTATACTGATAAGCCTATGAAGCCATCGGTGTGACTTGTGACGATAAGGAAAATGTGGATCATGGACTTATAGTATCGGGAGATCGAAAGCAATGAGAAAAGTCTATCCCGATACCCGATGACTAAAGGGAACCGAAGGCGGACCCATTGGAGAAAAAGACCATATCGGGATAAGGCAAAAATAGTTAGACCGATCCCCAATGTCATGGAGAATCAGAAGGTGGAACCATCGACATTACCTATACCAATAAAATAGACTTGGAAGCATAAAACATAAAAGTTCATCGAAGATGCATCGGGACTTCGGGAGGAATAGAAAAGGGCTATTCTGACCCCCGATGAAGATAGAAGCGCCTGCTAGGATATCAGTATAAATTATGTTGATAAAGTAAACATTAAGCGAGGACTCATCAGGACATCAGAAGAAGAAATTTTATGCTATGTTGAGTCCCAATACGACTGTTAAGGCGGATAATGAGTTGCTACGAGTTCTTTGGGGTAAGTTATGCCGATAGTGCGGGGGACTTAGTAAGAATGCAGATTGGTATATTGAGAATATCAGGCCATCAAAGGGACATGAAATAAACTATGTCAACACTCGATGAGTTAAATAGAAGAAAACCAAAGGTGAATTCATTGGGGGGAATTATGCTGATGGAACGTTAGAACAAAAAGAAAAGTCGAGACTGAAGGAATGCTCATCGAGATAAAGTGAACCATCCAGATAGGAGAAAAATTGTTATCCTAAGACCCGATAAGTTGGTCGGGATATCTTGTACTGATTAGAAGATGAAAAGCAGTAAGGTCATAACAAATGGCGCTAAACAATTGAATCATCGGGAAAAGTCTCGTCGATTAGCCGTTGGAGGTTTTGATGTAACTTCAATTAAATGCATCTATTGAGTAGGTCTATCGTCACATGAAGCAAATCCATCAAGATTGTGGTAATTGAGTACAAGATTGGATTTCCTGGATTATATAACCAGTGTTGCATAATAGTATTTCACACAGAGCTATTGCAGTAAGATATCAAGTGTTTATTGAGAGAATATTCTGAGTTACTGAGCATAGAGAAAAGAAATTTACAGAGATGGATGGGTTAAGCTCAAAAAGAAAGTGAAAGGTTGTTGAAGTATCCAGTACCACGATGAAAAAATCAATGGGTGACATTGGTGAAGCTCGAAGAAAATTAAACCAAGATATGATAGATCAGATGGGCTCTCTAGAAGCTAGGTCACAAAGAGCTAAGGCGAATTTACCTATTTGCGACCAGTTGGAGGATAGATATAGAGAGATTGGAGATGTACTCACAACAGTGCATGGGCATGGGTTTTTTCTCTTTCATTACCTCCGCAGGGATGAGCCTATGCCAATTTCAAACCCATGGAACACCAATTTAGGTAAACTTGTGGTACCTAATGTCTTTGTAAATATTGACTTATTGAAGCTCTTGGTAAGACATTATGATGCAAACAAATGATGCATTTTGTTGCTCGATGGGACTCCTTTCATTCACTTTGTAGTAGCCACAATTCAGGAAGTTTTTGCAGTGGATCTAGAGGTAAATGTGCCTTTATCATTTGTGGATTTGGAAGAGGAATACAAAAAGTTGGATACTACATATTAGGGTTGGAACCTCGCTATGCACAAAGTGGAAAAGGGGAGGCTAACCGAGGAGGATGGTCCTCCTTATGATATGATTATTTTCAAGAAGTATCTACAATATACATATATGGCTTGTGGCTAGGTTAGAGGAGTTGAAGCTCCTAATGTGGAAAACATAGGACCATTGGTTTTAGCAGTAGATATCCAGAGACATGAGCCTAGAGCTTTTGATTTTTCTTCATACCTGGTGGATAGACTGCATGAAGGATTTATGAACTTGAAAGATAATCCAGACAAGCATTTCAAGCATTATTCATTGTTAATGCATGTTATTTTATTTTATTTTATGGGAGATTCAAGGGATTATGGTCAAAGGGTTTGAATGTAAATACAGTAGGGAAGAATGGGAAGGATCAACCGGTGCAATTGTGGGTTTCTATCTGGGATTACAGATATGTGAATTCTCATTACCTTAAATTTGAGGAATTCTTTGTTAAACCAATTTTATTGCTCTTTGGTGAGCCTTTGTAGGGATCATTTTCTGAGGATGTCAAGAAGTTTCTTAGGCCTCACGAGCACAAGAATCCAAAGGTTAATCACAATTGGGGTGATTGATACTCATGCCAAAACTTCAATTTTGTTTGATGCTATAGATTTAAGGGGTATCCCTATGTGTTACCAAAGCTCACACCAGACATGATTACTTTTCTGGAAATTGTAAGGCAATTAAGTGTCTCTTATGCTAAGCATTTTGGAGGTGCACACAAGCAAGCCTTCCTCCCTTGTACACTTTATTTCCAGGATTTTAAAGTTGTATCTACCAAAGCATATGAAGTTATTGACATGAAGCTAGTGGATGAATACAACTTGTTCCAACACATATCTAGAACACATTATGATCCTGAGGGTTACATCCATGCAAGTAGGAAGAGGCAGGAGTTGGGAGATTATTTTCATCAGGAGGATGAATTTGAAGACGTGTAGAAATAAGGAGGTGGAGGAGCTGACAGATGTTATGGAGACCTTGGAGAAAAAACTAGAGGAGAGAAGGAAAATATTAGAAAACATGGAGAAAGAACCAGCCCAAAGTGATTCAGGGGAGAATGAGGTGGTTTCCAAGCTCTGAGTACCTGAGAAAGAAAAGGATCCAGAGGCACAAGATAAGCTCATCATTGCACTGAATGCAGAAACAGATGAAAGAATGACAAAGAATGTCTCTTTTGTATCAGATGATCAATTTATAAAGTCTAAGGAGTTCAAATTATTCCTGTACCATTTCAAGGGTAAGAAATTAAGGGAAGCAGTACCAAATATGACCCCTGAGAATGAGGTAGAAATGAAGAAGAGGTTGTAGGAAGATATCGACACAAAAGTTGAGACTATGACCCCACAAAAGGGGAGGCATCTACTAGTAGAGGCTAGAGTAATTGTGTTTCCAAGTTGGGACCTAAGTGCCTCATTTATCTTTGATTCTTTGCTGCACTCGGACAATAAGGATATGAAATTGAATATCCAAGGAGTAAAAGATATTTTTATTGGATCAAGGTATGATCCAAATGAGGAAGAAATGTTGTTGTGGGCCTTATACCCTACCAATAAAAGGCCAAAAATCATAGATGTGGATAAAGATTTTGGTCACATGATGACCCTGAAAGTTGTAGAGGTAGACCCTATGGTCACAACCGACATAGGTATTAATAATTCAAAATTCAACAAGGCCCAGATGAAAGATGAGATAACAAAGAAGAATAAATATAAGGCCTTATATGAAGAAACCCTTAAGAGGAGTGGGCATCTGATCCCTCAAATTACTGATTCAGGAGGTCAGTGGAAGAAGGAATTTGAAAAATTAGCTTATGAGCATACTAAGTTTAAAAGGGAGATGAAGAACATCAGGGTTGACACTGCTTGTGTTTTGCTGAGTAAGAGATATGACAATATGGAGAAGGTGTTGGATGAGTTATGGGGTGTATATCAGAGGAACATGGACAATATGGTTTCACACACCAGAATTCGAGATAGGCTCAACCTACTGTTACAAGATGCATCAACTAGAGAAAAGGTAAAAAGGAAGGTTCAGGGTCTGCTTGTCACACATTAGGAAGCTACAAAGGAATTGAAGTCTAAATTTGACAAATGCCAGTAAATTGTTTAGCGTGGGGTTCCCTGTTTGGTAGATGATGCAAGAGTAATTAAAGATAAGACCATATAACTTTCTGAGTGTAAGTCTTTACTTAGTGTAGCTCAAGCCATTGCCAAAACAAATATCCTTGATATGAATGACATTGCCGACCAGTTTGAGAACTTTTACACAATCAAGAATGCAGCCAGGGATGCGATCTTCAATGCTACAATCTACAAGGATGCGGGCTATTTGTGGCATATTCATAAATGTGGATAGAGGCTAGATCGAAAGTCTTAGTCTTTTGTTTTAGTTTCTATAATGTAATTGATAATTTAGTTAGGTTGTTTAGTTACTGTTTAGTTAGTTGTTAGGATAATGGAAGGGTGTGTCCTTCCATTCGTATCTCTTAGCATATATATTTATAGTGAGTCATTTTGTATGAAAAGGAAGCTAGGACTCAGAAAATAGATATTGCCTGGCAGGACTGCAAGTCATATGTATTAGGGAAGTCTATAGAACAAAGAGGTATCTTTTTATGCAAAACAGATTGTAATGGATTATTGTCATGTGTAGCGTGTATATGAAATCATCTCTTAAGGATTAATATATGAAGGTTCATTGTTTCTTTTCCTAAGTATTGTGCATACTCTAGTGTTGATGAGTTATTTATGTCCTCTTGATAAATTTGTTACATGATTTACTATGATGTGCCATCACATGTTGTTACATTAAATGTGATATTGGGTTCTTCATTGATGTGTAACACATACTGAAACCTTCATAGTTGATAATTAATATTGTCTCAGGAGTTGATAGGATTTTATGTCTGCAAAGTATCATAATATCCCTGGATAGAGGCACTAGTCTGCTATTTATCTTTTAAGGTTTTGGTTGGTCATGCATTCAAGGTCCTTGATAGAGAAACATTCTTCCTGAATTCTATATGAACTGATCCTTACATATTTCTTTTAAGTCCTGAAAGCATTCTTATTCTTAATATATTCTTATAATCATTTTCATTTCTTTTCAAAGGCATTTTACTTAAAGCACTTAATAAAGCATAAATTACATAACAACAGATTGCTAGTTTTTGTAATTTGCTAAAAAGCTTAAATCCACTTTAAACAATCTCTTTTGTGCTTGGGAGAAATAGGTATACCCACCTAGGTTTAGTGGAGCCTTAAGTGCAGAGGGATTTGGTCTTTGATCATCCTTGTTCGTTGGCCAAAGCTTGTTGGATTAGTTGAGGAATTGGCAAACCCTTAAGTTTTCCAATATTTGGTTTTGGGAAGAAACACCACCAAGGAATTAGGGTTTCATGTAGATTGTCTTTATAAAACATAAAACATAAATGTAATCTCCAATTTTTGAATCTTGACTTCACTTATGCTCCAATGCTTGATAGAAGACTGATTGCTTACTCGCTTGAATGCAGGATCTCATTTTTTTATCTCTTGAGATAATTAGTTATTTGAATTGGGTTTGAAATGAGAGGGGTAGACCTCCTTTTATACTTTCTTGTAAAAAATTTGAATTAAATTTTTGACCTAAACTAACATAGGATCTAATTTCCCGCTCTCAAAATATGACCAATGAGAGGGGTCAGTTTGGGGCCCAATTGAGGAGACCAAGGCATATATAGTTGTAATTAGGCCCAGGGCGTGGGCACCATGGTCCTATGCCTTGGTCCTACAAGTCAAGGCTACAAAGAAGGGGTCAAACTAGAAAATAGGTGAAAATATGATATGAATGAGGGGTGTGAGTAGAATCAGTGCTTCAATTGGGCCTTAAAAGATGAAACATCAAAGTGAGGATAAAATTGTAGGCGAGTATAATTTAGGACACTACATTTAGCCTCCACTTTAGTGGGAGTATGAAACTAAGCATACTCATAGTAAAGTACAAAGTTTTGCATTGAAAAATTTCATCAAGACATCAAAGAGACAAGACACACTAAGCCCCCAAGGAATTTAGGATCTTACTACTTTAATATCAAGATTAAAGGGACATCATTAGAAAGATGAGAGAGAAAGAGAGAGAGAGAGAGAGAGAGAGAGAGAGAGAGAGAGAGAGAGAGAGAGAGAGAGAGAGAGAGATTTTCTTACTATGTCATGGAAAAGAAAAATATAAAATTACAAAGAAAAAGACTCAATTTGAAAAGTAACTTGAGTATCAAAACATGTCATGGTGTGTGCATAAAGTGAAATATTGAGTGGAGTGTATTCCCCCACATAAAGCTATTGCATACCCCTTATTAGGAGCAATTGCTTTAAGGTAGCTTGCACCCAAAAGACAAGCATGTTAGCACAATGAGATGCCCCCAAGAAAGGATAATTCAAAGGATAATAGTCACAAAACATAAAAATACATAAGTGATACACCAACTCTAGGGTCAGTATGCTCTTATGATAAATAATGTATATCGTGAATATCTGCATTGAATTGGCCTCATCTCCCAAAGATAGTGGAACCACAAGAACAATGGAAGAAGGGAACATGTGTCCTTTGAGTCAACATAGAAGAGACAAAAATAGATCTCAATTCTTTGCATCTTCCCCAAATAGACAACACAAGGGACAACATATAGAAGAATTGAGATACAAATGGAGGAATGCCACAAGATACCTCTTTATTACCTTGCACCAATGGAGTAACAAGGGTAATCAAAAGAGAACCTAACAAAACACAAAAACACAACATGGGGGAAAAAATTATGAAAAAGCAAGAGAGGAGAGAGAATATACAATACAAATGAAGATAACCAAGAAAATCATCTACCTCCCAAACTTGCTGAGCATTGTTTTGGGAAGATGGACAAGATGTAAGAGGAGCAACTTCAAACACGATAGATGGAGCTACTGTAAGTTCCAAACTAGGACCATGCTCTAATGACAAGTCACTTTGTTTGTCATTGGGTGCTAGGGTTAATGCTTTTGATTTTTTTTTTAGATAGATCATTATTAACATCAACAAGCTCATACATATCATCATAATCATTAGAATCAACATTATTAGCTTGAAAAACATCACCATCCATTTCATCATTTAAATTAATAAAAATGGGTTCTCTCACATGAAAAGAGAATGAACCATCATTTTTATTAAGTATTTTAAATCTTGGTGATTAAGGTTGAACTTCCTCCCTAGAGTTAGGCGAAGGCTATACAAATGGGACCAAGTCAACATTTGGTGTCTTCAAGGAGAAAATTGTTTGAGAAGCAAGTTCACAAGACTTTGCATGATGTCTTCATTAACATTTTCTCGTGCGATGGTTTCTTTTAGTTTTAGCCGAAGGTTATGAAGGTTGAGGATCAATGGAAATAGGTTGCTTTTCTTCCTTTGAAGGAGGAGGAATGGGAGAAGCCACATTAGGTTGAGATATAGAAGATGCCAAGTGATTTCCTTTGTAAGAAATAGGAGGTAGGACTGTGACACATATGGAAGGAATGGAAGGTGTGGGAAGGATACCGGGTCCATCATGAGGATGAATAGGTCTAGGGTCTCTAGGCTTACTCAAAGATAAGATCATCTCATTCTTTCACTTTTGATAAGATAGAAAAAGAGCATCACTTCAAGCCTCAAGAGGTTCAAGTTGTTTAGGCCAAAAGTAATCAAGGGTAATATTTTCACACTTTGTTGTGGGTTGATACATGTTATGATTAATTGTTATGATAGTGCATTTATGAGGAAATTTTAGACATTTATGAATAGTAGAAGGGATCATTTTCATGGAAGAGAGCCAAGGATGTCCCAACTTCACACGAAATTGATCCGATGTAGGAATGATAGCAAAAGTCACATCTAAGCACTTAGTACCAGCCTAAATGGGAAGAGTAATAGAGCTAATAGTAGGGAAAGAGAAGCCATCATACACCTTGACCATAACATCATATTTATCATATGTTAATTGATGTAATTGTAAAATGTAAATATATTCTTCAATGATCACATTCACCATACACACTAGATCAATGAGCACTCCTCATGAGAGTTTATCTTTGATCTTCACAGTGATATATAGTGGGCCATCAGGTGCAACAATAGCCTCACTAGGATCAAAGGTAATCCATAGGTCCTTAGGAGGTGTAGGTTTGACAACAAGATTCACAACATTGTTAGACTCAACACCAAGGCCATTGGGAGAAAAGGTGAGAGACTCAAACTCAACCACATTCGTAGAATGGGAAGGCAAAGGATTGGTGAATATTTAGAGATTTTGATTAGGAGAATCTTGGAATTTGTTTCCCTTGCCATTCACATCAACTATGGATATGGTATTATTATCAATCAAATCTTGAATCTTATTCCTTAAAGTATAACACTTTACAATATCATGACCAACATGATATTGGAAAAAGGATTTGGGATCATGTTAAGATGGAAAAGGTTTGGAGGTATCAATTGGTTTGATGGAAGGAAGTTTCAACAGATTATTATTTATCAATCTTGATATTATACTATGTAAGGACTCAGAAAGAGGAGTAAACTCTTTTCTAAAGTATTTGGATAAAGGGGCCACATCTGATGTCATGGTTGCCACTTGAGTATTGATGATGTCGTTTATCTTGATGTATCCTTTGTTCAGTTTAAACTTCACAAAAGATTGTCGAGCACTCTCATTCTTATCAACCAGAGCCATTGAAGGAGATGATTCAAATTGACTCACTTGAAGTTAATAATTATGAAGCATTGTACACAATTGTGTAAAGGAAGTAAAATAAAAAAATTGAAGCTTATCCCTAATGTCTTTTTGTAAATTATAAATAAAAATTCTTTGAACATCTGGATCAGGCATAGGATAAGAAATTTGAGAATAAAAATGTTTATATCTATCAATAAAATCAATCGCTTTTTCATTAACACCTTGCTTACAATGAATAAAATTAGTCAAAGTAATTTTAGGACCAATACCATTGTGAAATTATTGAATTAAAGCATTAGCTAATTGTTGTAATGATGTTATAAAATAAGGAGACAAAGAACAATACCATTGAAAAACTTTATCCCTAAAGGTTCGATTAAACATTTTATCCATGTCTTTGGTCATGAGCCAAATCACTACACAAAGTTTAAAATGTTTTCACATGAGTCAAGGGGTCACCTTTTCCCTCGTACAACTCCAATTGACGGGATTCCATATGTTTAGGAGGGACAACATGGACAATCTCATCAAATAATGGGCTTGCTACATTAAATGTGGGCACGTTAAACTTAGGTTGGGTCATGGAATCCAATTATTGTTGTAGGGATGTAACAATTTGGGCAAGGTTGTTAATGGTTTCTTCAATGGACAGATTGAAATTGGACATATTGGATTGTGATGGAGTAACATTGTTGTATGTAGTTTGAGGTTGAGTATAAGGAGGTGGAACACTATGATATGTGGGTATGGGAGATGATTAGGATCCAAATGGAAGACTCATTGGAAGGAGGTATGTAAGAGTATTGATTAACATGATTGCCCCCATGACTAACATGTGTAGGATTCACATTTTGTGTGGAACTAGTCATGAGAGAAGATGTAAATGTAGGCACACTAGGCAAGGATATAGGCATAGGAATAAAATGGTTAGCTTGACTAGTGGATTGAGAACAACCAAGGACTTTGGTACAACTTTTTATTGGCATGATATTAAAGTAAAAAATATGATCTAGGCCATGCAACATATCAAAACCAATTTTATCACTTTGCACCATTATTTTTAATCCTTCAATCAATGGGATTACCTCACTTTTTCAGGTATTGTTTTAATTAAGTAAAAGCAGGTTTTTGAAAGGAACCCTAACCTTTTACAAAGGAGGAGATATCATAAGAACTAGAAAGATCCATGCCTAATCACTTCAATAACTAAAAGAGATCCCTATCAAACAAAAAGGGATCACAACCCGCAATACATAACATTACATAAAAACCCAGCAAAAGACAACTTTCGGAAAGCAAAAGATAGAAAAAAGACAGAAATCGAGACCACTTCCCAAACAGAGATAGAGATAGCTATATAATTTTCATGATATCCTCAGCATGAACAACCATCTGCTTCATGTTATCCGTCGATGTCTTTAACTCCTCCAGCTCATGACCTTTGATGTCACCCTTGATCCTGGTATTGGCTCTGGTCCTCTTCTCATGACCTTTTTTGTCTTCCTTGTCACCATCCTTCTCTGTGTTGTTCTTAAATCTATTGATTAAGATGTTCATGTTATCCACTGATACTTTGAGGATCTGGAAGTTTTGTTCTGCAATCTTCTTAATAGTGAGTTCCATCTTATCAATTCTGCTACCCAGATTGTGATAACTTAATGATGCACCACTAATACCAAACTGGTATTGAGAGGGGGGGGGGGTGAATCAGTACAAACGCAAATACAGTCCAAAATCGGTTTGATAGCAAATGCTCCAAATGACTGACAAATAGGGATACCTTTTCCACATAGACTGCAACCAGTAAAGCCAAGAGTGTCTAAAACAAGCATTGACCAGTTGATCACTTAGCTTTTCACTTAACTCAAAACAACACTACCATTTCACTTTTATGCATGAACAGGTAAACTATCATATGATCATTATAACAGTTAGTTCAATATGTTTTATAGACAAGCATAAAACACAAAACCATCATATGCTCAACAGGTAATAACAAAACATCACAAGATAGAAGCATCACACATGACACACATATTTTTCACGTGGAAACCCAAATGGGAAAAACCATGGTGGGGATGAATACCCACAAGTTGCTTTTGAACTCTTTTGATGTCCACTCTATTAGGAGCCTTGTTCGGTTAAAGACATTACAATAGGTTCTGCTAGGAACCGATCTTATTAGGGATCACCCAGTTAAGGGATAGCTATAATACCTGGTTAAGGGTTAAACCTGGTAGGGTCACCTTGTTAGAGGATTTCAAGAACTCAATAGCTAAAGGATCTCTAGAGCACTATAGCTTCTCAGAAATTATTAACCTCGAGTTACCCGGTTAAGGGATTTGAATCAAGCCTGTTAAGACCACCCTGTTAAAGGATTTTGCATCAAGCCAGTTAAGGCTACCCTGTTAGGGGATTTTACAACTGTTGAAGTGGTTAGAGATCATCAGGAATTACAATGATTTCTTAACAACACTAAATGCTAATGCAGATCCATTTAGGCTCCTCTTCTCCTTCTGCACATTCACTTTGCAGGTATCTCTTCTCTCATAGGAAAAACATTTCAAAGGGAGCTTACCTTTGTATTTACCAGTTCCTTTTGGAAATTTCCTGGCAAGAAGAGCTTCAAATTCCATCACAAACTCCTCATCATTCATTTCTCTACTCTGACTAGGTTCCCCACTAGTACTAGCCTCTTTTCTTTTTCTGGATGGTATAGCAGAGGCTTTAAAAGCTGATTCCATCTTTTGAACACTGCCATCAAAACTATTCAGCTCATAGGCTGTCAACTTGGCTATAATGGAGTCCAAGGACACCTTAGACTTGTCTATTGATCTCAGCTCCTGAATAGCAACAACCCTTATTGCATAGACCGGCAACAGGGATCTCAGGACTTTTCTTACCACAGTGGAATCTTCTATTTTGCCACCTACACTCTTGATATCTCCACCAACCATTTTGATTCTTATTCCATACTGCTGAATGGTCTCTCCTTCAACCATCCACATGTCTTCAAACTTCCCTCTCAGGCTTTCTTCCTTAGCCTATTTTACATGCTCATCACCACCATAGATATTTTCAAGAGCATCCCATACCTCTTTGGGATTTACCTTGTCCTAAACATCAATAAACTCGATGTCAGAAAGAATACTAATAAGGGCTTCCATGACTTGCCCATTTTCTTGTATCTCTCTCTTTTGGTCATCAGTGAGAATACCGGTAGGAACAACATATACATTTTCAACATAACTCCAGTGTTGAACACCCATGCTTTTGATGAATAACTTCATCCTGTCTTTCCATATACCGAAATT
This sequence comes from Cryptomeria japonica, assembly GCF_030272615.1. Lineage (NCBI taxonomy): Eukaryota > Viridiplantae > Streptophyta > Pinopsida > Cupressales > Cupressaceae > Cryptomeria > Cryptomeria japonica. The sequence continues at coordinate 322,253,374 of NC_081410.1, forward strand.
TTCCCTGTTAAACTTTGGACCTTCCCTCTTCATCATTTGACTAGGATCTTTTCCTCAAGTGGTTAAGCTTACAACACAGAGGACTTGGAGAGCTCTGATACCAATTGATAACTTAATGATGCACCACTAGTACCAAACTGGTACTGAGAGGGGGAGGTGAATCAGTACAAACTCAAATACAGTCCAAAACCAGTTTGATAGAAAATGCTCCAAATGACTGACAAACAGGGATACCTTTTCCACACAGACTGCAACCAGTAAAGCCAAGAGTGTCTAAAACAAGCATTGACTGGTTGATCACTTAGCTTTTCCCTTAACTCAAAACAACACTACCATTTCACTTTTATGCATGAACAGGTAAACTATCATCTGATCATTACAACAGTTAGTTCAGTATGTTTTATAGACAGACATAAAACACAGAACCATCATATGCTCAATAGGTAATAACCAAACATCACAAGACATAAGCATCACACATGACACACATATTTTTCACATGGAAACCCAACTGGGAAAAACCACGGTGGGGGTGAATACCCACAAGTTGCTTTTGAACTCTTTTGAAGTCCGCTCTATTAGGAGCCTTGTCCGGTTAAAGACATTACAATAGGTTCTGCTAGGAACTGATCTTGTTAGGGATCACCTGGTTAAGGGATAGCTATAATACCCGGTTAAGGGTTAAACCCGGTAGGGTCACCTTGTTAGAGGATTTCAAGAACTCAATAGCTAAAGGATCTCTAGAGAACTATAACTTCTCAGAGCTCATTAACCTCGAGTTACCCGGTTAAGGGATTTGAATCAAGCCTGTTAAGACCACCTTGTTAAAGGATTTTGCATCAAGCCAGTTAAGGCTACCCTGTTAGGTGATTTTACAACTATTGAAGTGGTTAGAGATCAATAGGAATTACAATGATCTATTAACAACACTCAATGCTAATGCAAATCCGTTTAGGCTCCTCTTCTCCTTCTGCACATTCACTTTGTAGGTATCTCTTCTCTCCTTTGGTCTGGCAAGAATCACGTATCACTTCCCTTGGATACACATTCTCAACTTTTGCCAACAACCCAAGAAAGAAACACAATATCGACCTTATAGGAAACAGACAGGTCGGTAGCAAAAACCCTAAACCCTGAACCTGTTGGGTTAAGCAATTCAAGCGGTTCAATCCTGACCGTTGAATCATACTGCATTAAATGCAACAATCTTGAATCGATCTCAAGACATTCTCCGTCATCCATTTTCCACCGATTTCATGGTGGCTGATAACCCATCATGCGTTATCACCGTTTGACAGACTTTGCACATTCCCGAGGTAGATAGGAATAGTCTTCTTCATGCAAGATCCTTCACATGCATAGAGCTTATGTGGCAACATGATCTGTTCTCCATTATACTGCTAACTCATCACACAAAGATCACTGATTGAGTCACACAAGCTTGAGGTGCTCCAACCGGAAATCCTGAAGTGTAAACTACCTACCAACCGGTAGTCACACAATGCTTCCATGTGTCGGTTCCCGTAACTGCATGCCAGTTCATCTTGAACAAATATGCCACTTCACTTTGGCATATAAACCGATTCATACATATGCCAGTTCCTCTCTCTTTTCACCTATATGCTGGTTCACTTCATAACACATATTGACATCAATGACAACATACAATGTCATTATGTCTTCATGCCAGTTCTCATAATGCCAACCAATTGTTCATAGCAGTTTCCATCCCTTTCACCTGCTTATTTTCTTCCATCTCGTTAAACTTTTTTTCAGTGGCAATAATTTTACTCACCATACTTTCAATGGCTTCCACATTATTAATTGCAACTACCAATTCTTTAACATTTTCCATTAGTGGTTTCTCACCTACCATTGCTCTTTTGATAGCCATCATATCTTTCTTCAAGTTTTCTATGTCCTTCACCATTATACCAATGGTCTCACAGAAGCCCTTTATAGTCGCATTTCCACCAACACAATCACTAAGCTTACCACTTTTGTCCTCTTGATCCTCTTTCTGCATACCTTGGGTGTTAAAACCGTCAATGTTGCCCATTACTAGATTCTCCTCCCCGTCCTTATCCTGTCCGTTATCCTTTTTATTCTCCTCTGCCTCCTCATTAGAGTCAATCAGAATTTGGCTCGTATCTTTATTTCTTCCCTTGCTGGTCTTCTTCCTCTGCATTTTCTTTCCTGTAACTTTCCCTTTCTTTTTTTTTAATGAATTTCCCCTCGAAGGATTTGGCCTCAGACTCCAAAATATATGAATCCACCATAATCCTTTTCCTCTTAGCCTTGTTCCTACCTTTTTTACTAGTCTCCTTTGAGTCACCCTTAGTCTCCGAATCAAAGTTTTTCAGGTATTGTTGACTCATCCATTGTTGAAGATTTTCAAATTTATTGTCAATATTCTCCAATTGGTCAATAGTAACCCTAGTTAATGATTCATCCTTACCATGAGAACTATGAAGAGAATGGGGATAAATGACATCATTTGTTTGGTAGGAGGAAGCACCAACATTCTCATGAAATAAGTTATCCAAATTAGGCTCCATATCCTTACTAATTAAACCTCGGGAAGCCTTAATTATACAACTTATTCTCCTGGGAATATTGTAGGTAGGACTAATAGTAAGAAAAAACATGCACAAAGGAGAGAATTTTGAATGCACAAATTAAAAATTATGATTAACAAATGCATTTTTTTTGTAAAAGATTGATTAACCAATTAATTAAGCAATTTGATTTATGAATTTGAAAGAAAAATGCCTCTAAATCCGATGCAGGAGCATCCTTGGTTCACAACAATCTTGCATCAACCGAAAACATTTCCTTTTTGTTTTCTATTTGCAATTTCAATTTTCCTTTATGTGTGTTTTGGTTTTGGTTCACTGGATCTCGTGGAGTTGGATTCTACTTGAAGACTTGATCATCTTTCTTTCTTTCAAACTGCATCTCATTTGGATCACTTTTCGGCAAGATATCGCTACCGGTTTTCTTGACAGTTTCTTGTTACCGGTTGCCTAATACCTATTCTGGTGATCTACTAGAACCCATTCTGAAGCTTGCAGAGCCTTGGACATTGATCTCGATGTTTCTTGGCATGTGGCTGACCTTCTACATTTCATCTTTTGGATTTTTTGGAGGAATCTCTTGGCGGAGGTCGACCTTGTTCATTTTGCACGTTAGGTCTTGTTCTTCAGGTTTTGATCCCTTTTGGGTCGACTGGATCCTTTGGATTGATATATAAATTTGTAATCATGCTTTAGAATGTAATCAATTAGAATCAGTTGAAGATCAATTAGGATCAATCAGAGATAGACTGTGCCTAGAAGATAGATCTTTCGATTCAAGGTCTCAGTGTGACCTATTCTACCAGGCCTGTGTGCCGGTATGTTGTAACCTGGTTGGATGTAATCAAATTTCATGCAATAAAACTATCTATTATGCATTGCCTCCATCATGTCTATGTGTTTCCGTTGTGTTTACTCTTGCTGACCAGTTTGGACTGATCTCCTTGAGGTCCCTCCTCACTAGTGACTACTTCAAGTGGTATCAGAGTGAAGTTTTGTTCTAGAGATTGTGTATCCTGAATTTTGTTGTAGGGTGGTGGATTGCGGATCTGACTTGAAATTGCAGAGGACTAGCATGAATCAATGGTACAAAGAGGAACTAGGAATGGTGGAGCGCGTGCGAATGCAAACCTTGCTATGATGGAGATGTTGCGAGGAATAGCAGCCCGGTTAGAAGCCGTAGAGATAGCCCAGAGAAGAGGTAAAAATATTGGGGATTTGAGCGAAGATGAACGAGAAGAAGTCCCGACAGAACAAGTGAACCTACCAACAGTTGATCCAGATGAAGAGCATTTTTAAGGGTTTTGAGTAGGGTGAACACTAAACCTCATTTTACCGCACCGGAATATGATGGGAAGTTAGATTGAGATGAATTGATGGATTGGATCTTGAAGATGGAGAAGTATTTTGATTTTGAAAACACTGAAGAAGAGAGGAAGGTGAAATATGTCTATACCCAGTTGAAAGGTCATGCATCTCTTTGGTGGGAGTATTTGCAAGTTGATAGACAAAGAAGAGGTAAAGAAAAGATTAAGACATGGGATAGGATGATTGCTAAGTCAAAATCAAAGTTTGTCTTGATGAATTATCAAGTGGATTTGTTTCAGAAGTTGTAGAATCTGAGACAGAAAGGATCTAGTGTGAAGGAGTACACCGAAGCATTTTACAAGTTAAGCATCATATCCAGACATGTTGATGATGAAGCTAAACAAATTGCAAGATATTTGAATGGATTGCAGATGTCTATATAAGATGAACTCAGTATGATAAAATTGGAGAGTGTTGAAGAGGCTTACCAGGATGCAATAAAGGCTGAAGAGAAATTGAACAAATGACATGAGTAGAGACAGAGAGGTAGAGGTGGAAGGTTTATTGGAGGAAAACCAATATAGATTAGAACTAGGACAAGGAAGTGAGTAAAGAAGGTAATTCATATTGGAAGGATGATATAAATTTCTACCAAAGGAGAGAACTAGATGGTTACTAGAATGAGAAATTTGGAAGACAAGACAAGAGGACATTTAGAGGAACCTGCTTTAAGTGTGGAGGAGAAGGACACCATGAATTTGAATGTAAGAAGACACAGACTATTAGAAGATCAATAGTGGTGGAAGAAAACCCCACTAGATCAAACAATAAACCAAAAGATGGAGAACTGTTGATGACGAGGAGAGCTTTGTGTCATACCAGAGGAGATGAAGAACCTTTGCAGAGGAAGAACTTGTTTAATACCAGATGTAAGGTATTCGGTAAGTGTTGTAAAGTTATTATTAATAGTGGTAGTTTAGATAATCTTGTTTTAGAAGAGATGGTGAATAAGTTGAAATTGGAGAGATTGAAACACCCTAAGCCTTATCAGATAACATGGATTCAGGATGAACATAAGTTGTTAGTAAGTGAACAATGTGGTAAAATTGAAAATTGGGAATTGTCATGATGAATTTTTGTGCGATATTATACCTATGGATATTTGTCATCTTTTATTGGGAAGACCTTGGCAGTTTGATAGACATGCAATAAATGATGGGAGGAAGAATACATACACTATTGTGGCCAATGGGATGAAGCAAACCTTGTTACCTTTGGAGAAAGCTTTGAAGAATAAAGTCTGTATAAATGCCAGAATCTATTTAGTAGATGGAAGGAAATTCATGGATGGACTGAGACATGAGAATGTGTTTTGCCTTAATTCCTGAGAAGACTGAGAGACTAGAACCGAAAGGAGAATACCCAACAAAGATAAGAGATTTGTTGACAGAATATGAGGACATCATTTCAGATAATGTACCTGATGGATTTCTACCTGCTAGAAGTATTAGTCATTGCATGGACTTGGTTCCCAAAGCTAGTTTTCCTAACAAATATGCACACCGGTTGACATCGGAAGAGAATGAAGAACTGAATAGACAAGTGCAGGAGTTGTTTGAGAAAGGTTTGATCATGGAAAGTTTGAGCCCTTGTGTAGTACCAATAATATTAGCACCTAAGAAGAATGGAGAATGGAGGATATGTCCCGATTCAAGAGCAATAAACAAGATTACAATGAAATACCGGTTTCCTTTACCTAGGATAGATGACATAATGGAATATTTGAGTGGCACAAAATACTTTACAAAGATAGATTTGAAGAGTGGATATCATCAGATCAAGATCGGAGAAGGCAATGAGTGGAAGACAACATTTAAGACAAATGAAGGACTATATGAATGGTTCATGATGCTTTTTGGATTGTGTTGTCCTCAAAATTTGATTCCCTTCAATGTCCTTAAGATAATATGGTCTAAACTGGGTGCAGAGAAAACATCAAAGATAAGGAAATTCCAGAGACAACATATGACAAGGTTTGATTAAACCTTCTACACTTCGGGCTTCCTTAGAGCCCAGGTGGGTATACCTTTGTGAATTAACTTCACACTTTTAAACAATAAACCCACAACAAACCAGTCCAGAAAACCAGTGGATTTATTCACCTTGAAATCAACTGAAAACAATGAATAGAAACTGTACTTAACTTCAGCATTTTTGATCAACAAAGTATGCAATAAACAACCTCGATTAACACCAGTGCCTTATCCAAGATTACAGAGTCACCTGAACTCAAATAAAATTCCTGAAAACAATATATCTTTATGCTTCCCGTCGGCTTGGTTTCCACTAATCCTGATATATGCCTGACACATACAAGAATTCAATCATTCTAGACTAAGCTATGGTCCTCAAAATTCAAAGTTCCTTCCAAAGAATTTACTGGTATGAGTGATCCCGCGTATTTAATTTCCCTCCTAAAGAGAAAAGCTAATACACACTTATACTGAGATTTCTTTGCAATTCCATTCAAACTAAACAACCCTGGATTATTCAGAATAAAGACAGTAAATAAATTTGTGAACAAACGTGAAGACAACACATAACTTTTACTCAAAACCGATGGCCTGTATATTGATATTCATTTCAAAGAGTATTACAATAAATTCTGATTCTCCATTAGACTTAGAAAAGCTCAGATAAATTTCTGCAGCGTTTTCTTACAAAATTTTGTGATCCCTTTCCCTCTAGTCCTGGTATCCATTTATAACAACATGGATGCACAAAGCTTCAGACTTCTCGAGGAGAGTTTGTTACAATTATTTCCAAAATTGATGAGGTTACAATTTTTACGTGAAACAGTTATGCGCTCTTTTCAGCCTTTGCAGTCTGTTCAACAGGTTGTTCAGTTGCAACCTCTTCTGGCTTTTCAGGGGCGCTCTCCAACTGCTCCGGATCATGGGTGGAATATTTAACTTCCCACTCATTATATGTCTCTTCTGTCGGCCATGAAAAATTAATCACATCATCTTTACTTTTAGTCAACCTTTTCCAAGAATTTCTTAGTTTGTTGACTTCTGAATTAAGAAAACTATAGTGTGATTTAATTTTTTCTATTTCCTGTATTGTTATAACAAAGAAAGAGGTATCATCAAGATCAATGATTCCCTTTACCCTTGCTGAAAATTTGACTTCTATCTCTTTAAGCCATATTTGCTTATCTTTCAACTGATCCGGATTGGCAAAAATTCCTGGGAGCAACTCACAAACTTGATCAGTGTATTCCTTCTTAAGTAATTTAACCCTTCTTTCCACATTATCCACTTCTGCTACCAATTGCAATAAGATCTTAGCGATATCAGAAGTGGATTTGATAATGGGATTAGCTCTTGCTTCATCACAGGATACACACATGAACTCTAGATCTTGCTCCCTAGGCCTCCATCTGTCAAAAATGGGTGTCAAAATGGCCTTATCTCTCCTTAATTCATTCCATATCTCCATGACCTTTCCCACACTATTGTGAAGCAGTGAGGCATTTATAGTATCTGCAAAATTGGAGATTGTGGCTTTTATTTTCTCCTCATACTTCCCTGCATAAAAGGCCTGAGCTTGCTTTAGGTTCTCCAATTCTTGGGGAGTTATCTCAATCATTTGGGATCTGGAAGGTGCAGGAGATGGTGGGAGCTCAATAATGGGGCTAGTAGGTGGAGGTCTTGTAGGAGAAGAGGCAATCATCAATGTTGAAGACTCACCTTGTTGGTGTTGTCCCATCAGCTGGCTCTGCAATTTGGCAATGATGCTATCCTTGCCTCTTACCTCCTCCTTGACACTGTCATAGGCCTTCAAAACTATTTCCAATTTAATCTGGAGGGCCTCCTTTTCTTTAGCTTCCTTCTCAGCCACTGCAACACTAAATTTTGTAGTTTCTAGCACAGTGCTAGGAGCCTCTACTACCCCTGTACTCTATACTCTTTTGACCATCAATCCACCAAGGTGACTTGACCCTGAAGTGTCTTTACCTTTCTTGTCCTCATTTCTTTTGAGGGACCACATAACTAGTGCAACATTGTCCTTACTGAATGTAACCCCTTCCATGGGTTTAGTCTCTTTTCTTACTGCATCTAGCACCAGAGCATCATCAATATTCCATTCTGGTAAAATGAGCACTCCAGCTTGTGCTACTAGATCCCTTCCCTGTTCAGGAGTGATGGTTTTGAATTCTTCCATCATCTCCTGTTTTATTTCTTCTTCCACTGAGGCTGGATCTTTGTTAGGCTGCTCTGCCTTTCTGGTTTCACATCTAGCATTATATGTATCTATATGCTGCTTCCAGACAAATTGCATGAATGCTTCAGATGTGACAAAGTTATCATCAGCTAAAAAGGCACTACTGGCCTTCTTTATCTCAGGATCCCACTCTTGGCCTTTAAGTTCAGTTGAGGTGATGTCCATTTGTGCTTCAGTGGGCTCTTCTGGCATCCCTTCTTCCACTTCATCATAAGTGTACGCAATTTCCCCCGAGCTGCCCAACTGCGAGAGGTATTCAGTTGCTGCTTGTTCATCTCCTATGTGGATAGGGGATTGGGATGGGGAATACAAGGGTGTATCTGATTGCACTTCCTTCCCCACCCTTTGCTTCTTTGGGCTGTCCTGGATGTCAATGACATCTTGCACCTTCCTCTTTCCTTTGGATGAAGAGGGCTCCCCTGTTGTAGGCACCAACACACTGTAACCTGATTTCTTATGTAGGGTGTAGTCACTAGGAGGGATTGCTTTAGTGGAAGCTGACTTGCCCAAAATCATTCTAGCCTTTTCAGGGTTGCTCTTAATTACAGCTTCCCTCTTTTCCTTTAGTGTTTGCATCACATCTTCAAAGCAAACAATCAAAATTTTTATTTTTTCTTCCAATGGGAAGAAGCTAGACAATGGGTCATAGCTAGCATCAAATTGATGCACAAAATCCAAGGCTTTCTTGTAAGCCACCCATTTTTCTTTCCTCAACTTCTGTTCATCTAAATCAAATTCATTCTTGATGAGGTCTTCAAGAAAGTGGAATTGATGAGGCCTACCTCTGCATGCTACCTTCTTCCTGAACACACCATTGTAGAAGTCCTCTGGATCAGCACATCTGGACACTGTAGTGGATAAATGGTAGGGTTTGAGGAAATCCTCAAAACAATTCCAGCCTCCCTTTGTAATTACAAATTGGTGGGCTATTGTTGCTGTAGGGAAAATAGTCCCTTTACCTCTGCCTGTTAGCTCTGCCTCTTGTAGGCCACCAATTTGTCTAAGGATCTCAGCTATTCCCACTTTGAGAGGGACCTGGTATGGTAACAAAAATGGGGTGCCTTTGAAACCAAAAACTTTGAAAACCATGGAGACTGGATATAAGCACATGTCACCCCAGTTATGAACAATTTTGATGTTCTCTGTGAATTCTTTTGGCCTTAGGAATTCCAGAAGAACCTTGGGGACTCTTGGGTTATCAGAGCAAAGAAGGGTCCTTATTTTGGATGCAAAATATTTATCAAACTTTAGGAAACTAGCATCCTCTCTGTCCCGTGACAACACAGTGCTCCATAGTTGTACTGGCATCTTCTCTCCTTCCTTCTCTTTTACCAGGTCCATTCCACTAGCGAAATAATCACCACCTTTGAAGAGGAAAAGGTGCATCAAGAGTGAGTACCATCCGAATGGCCTATCCACCTTCCCATTTTTTATTCCTATCAACCCTCCATGGATAGCATCGACAATATAAGAAGCATAATCAAATGTAATAGCAAGAGAAGGATTCAAAATTTGAACAATCATTAACAAGTAATGATTTGGCATATTTGCTTCAGCATCCTCTCCTAGAACTTGGCAAAGTGCCCAATACATGCCTTTAGCCCTTAAGGTAAACATACTCAATGAAAAAGGCTCTTGTGTGTTGGGCCCTACAACTGCTAACCCTCCTATTTTTAGGAAAAGTTCTTTAAGAGGCCCATTCCTAAGATGACTCCTCTGTGCACTGTACACTTGGGCTAATTGTGTGAAATTTATGGGTTCCAGGAAGTTTGTGAACTCATTGAGCCCAAACGCTGTTCTCAATTCCTCTGCCTTGATTTCCACAAGGGTTTTTCCATTAACATCTTGGATGCATCTCGTGACTGAATCATAGTTCAATGCCATTTGGGTTAACAAGTCTGTATCCATGAACACCCCTGGGACTACCAATTTCCCGACATCTAGTTCCCAAATGCTGTTTTGAGGAGCAGGAGAATTCCTCATCCCAAATCCGATTCTGAACAGCCCCAACCCAGACAGTCCAACCTGTGGGTCTCTTAACCAATTACCTTTGTCATATAATCCTTCTCCTATTTTCAGACGGGGTGCCCTGGGCACTAACTCTTTGGCCTTTGATGCCTGGTTAGTTGACAATGTCAACTGTTCTAAAAAATCATCACATACACTTCGTTCTAAATAATTAACCTTGCTAGAAAATTCCCTTTTAGGAGCCATTGGAAAATACAAGAAAATGAATACACTCTTAAACAATCCTACAATACGAGAATGATTTTATCTAAAAGCACCCTACAAGAATTGCTACAAAATATGAGCGAACCTGATGCTTGCTTGAAGGAAATTGCTCTGCAACTGAACCGCTTGCTCTGTTTCAGAAAAGGATAACTCTACGTCTGCTCTTCTGCAAAAATCTTTTAAAAGATATCCTTACTTGGTTGTTAGGAAATAAAATGCTTGTACTCTGGGCCTTAACTATAACATTGATTCCGCATGCTTCGGCCGTCCTTTTAAAATCGAATTCATACGAGAATTCATATTTTAGCTCCAACGGGTCGCAACCTTCCTGCAAGTGTCTCACTGTTAATTTCATTTTGACGGCTTTGTCTTTAGTCTGGGTCCCGTTATTCTATTGGCTACATAATACCACGCGGCATCCAACCATTGGCTTAGAAAATCCCTTCACATTCCATTTTGATACTGGCCGAATGCCTCCCTTTATACTGTGACGGGCCCACATTTTTCCCTTTTGGCCATGTTATCATCATGACACGTGGACGACCCTCGTTAACTCTCGCTATTTTGTGGGCTTAAAGGGGAAGCATTTTACCCTTGCGAAATAGCGTGGGCCGTTGGATCATCCTTCAAGTTGATCACTAATTAATCCTTTGAAAAGGTTCTCAGGAATGGTGGGCCCGCTGAGTCGTCACTAACACCTGGCACCTAGTCACCTGCTGCGCTGATTTGTCACTTTGTCACTTGCCAGAAGAAAAACCATGGGGGCCCCACTTTCATTTCAACAGGTCTATCTCCCACATCATCATCAAGACACGTGGACGGCTGACACTCATTCTCGCTATTTCGCGGGCTTAAAGGGGAAGCATTTTACCCTTGCGAAATAGCGCCGACTGTCAGATCATCTCTGCAGTCGATCGGTATTTAATCCTTCGAAAAGGCTCTCAGAAATGGTGGGCCCACAGACATGTCACAGACATATGGCACTTTGTCACTTTCGAAGCTGACTTGTCAATTTCTCATTTGTCAAGTAGGAACCATAGGGACCCACAGTTTCCTTTTAGACTGCGTGTCATCAAGACACGTGGACGGTCCCTATTCATTTTCGCTATTTTGCGGCCTTAAGAAGTGAGCACTTTACCCTTGCGAAATAGCGCGGGCCGTTAGATCATATTTCAAATTGATCAGCATTTAAACCCTTTTAAAGGTTTTCAGAAGAGGTGGACCCATGGACATGTAATGGACACCTGGCGCCTTGTCACTTTCGGATCTGACTTGTCATTCTGTCATTTGCTGGAAGGAGCCATGGGGTCTCAATAAATTGTTAAGAGCTGTCCCTACCAGGTCATCTCCACCTGCGACCTGACTCATCTTTGGGGCCCACTTTTGAACCTTTAATCCTGACTCGCTGACTGTGGTGACTTGTGCCATGTGCTACCTTTTAATATGCCAAAAGAAAACCACGGGGGCCCCACTTTCTTTGACAACCACATCCTTTACTTCCTCCGTCATGACACATGGATGGCTGACATTCATTCTCGCTATTTCGCGGCCTTAAAGGGGAAGCATTTTACCCTTGCGAAATAGCGCCAACCGTCGGATCCTTTCTCAAATTGATCGACGTTTACTGGGTCCGACACTTTAGAACGAAATAAATATAAGGCGAAATTTTTTCAAATAATCAACGTAACCGCCTAGGTTAATAACAAGGGGGGACACTTCCCATGACCCTGCGACCCATACTTAAGTGAAATAAAGTAACGGCAAAATAGAAACCAGAGGGTTTAAAATAAAAAGATAAGGTCTGAAACTTAAAAAACCCTTAAACCCTCTAGGTTTAGAATAAAGTTGAAGCACTTGGGACTACACCCTATTCGAAAAATTTCAAGGTACCACAACCAATTATGGGGAAAGAAGAACCCAATTTTAAAACAGTGATAACAGATTGACTAATGCACCAAGTACTTTCATGAGGCTTATGAATGAGGTATTAAAGAAATTCTTGGGTAAGTTTTTTATTGTGTATTTGGATGATATTCTGATTTTTAGTAAGACAAAAGAGGAGCATTTGTTGCAGTTAGGACAAGTTTTGGAGAGGTTGAGAGAAGAGAAGTTGCTGATCAATATTAAGAAGTGTACTTTTATGAAGGATGAGTTAGTCTATTTGGGCTTTGTGATATCTAAGAATGGTTTAAAGATGGACCCTAAGAAATTGAAATTCATTATTGAGTGGCCTACAATGGAAAGCATTGGAGAGGTAAGATCATTTCATGGATTGGCTAGTTTTTACTAAAAGTTTATCAAAAATTTTAGTTCAATTTGTAACCCTATGACTGAGACCATGAGAGGAGATCAAAAGGAATTCAAGTGGACCACCAAAGCAAACACAAGTTTTAAATTGTTGAAACAGAAAGTTACTGAGCAACCTGTATTGGCTTTACCGGATTTTAGCAAGGTATTTCAAGTGGATTGTGATGCAAGTGGAACAACAATAGGAGCAATTTTGAGTCAATAAGGGAGAGCAGTAGAATATTTCGCTGAGAAATTGAATGATGCTCAGAAGAGATATTCAGTGTATGATCAGGAATTTTATGCCATAGTTCAAGCCTTGAAGAAATGGAGACATTACTTGTTGCCTAAGGAGTTTATGTTGCATACAAATCATCAAGCTTTGCAGTATTTGAACAGTTAGAGTAAGTTGAATCAGATACATATGAGATGGGTAGAATTCTTGTAGAGTTACACCTTTGTGTTGAAGCATAGAAATGGGAAATCTAAGAAAGTCATTGATGGATTGAGTAGGAAAAGGAATTTGCTGATAGAGATGAGAGTGACAGTATTAGGTTTTGAAAATTTGAAGACCTTTTATGATGAAGACCCAGGTTTTGCAGAACCTTGGAAATCATGTAGAGAACCGGTTGTGGTTGATAGGAGAAAATGATTTGACTATTTCATTCAGGATGGAATGTTATTCAAGGGAGTTCAATTATGCATACCTAAGAGTTCCATGAGAGAGAACCTAATCAAAGAGAAGTTTAGTGGAGGTTTAGTTGGACATTTTGGCATTGATTAAACATTTGCATTGGTGAGTGAGCAGTACTTTTGGCCCCAGATTCATAAGGATGTTAAAAGATATGTGCAGAGTTGTAGAGTTTGTCAAGTTGCAAAAGGTAGTAGTTAGAATGTGGGATTGTATAAACCTTTGACAATATCGGTGAGACCTTGGGAGGATATAAGCATGGATTTTGTACTTAGATTGCCTAAGACACCAAGAGGGAATGATTCTATATTTGTGGTAGTGGATAGATTTTCAAAGATGGCTCATTTCATACCTTGTAAGAAGACATCAGATGCATTGGATGTAGTAGACCTATTTTTCAAGGAAGTGGTGAGATTGCATGGATTACCTAAGAGCATAGTTTCAGACAGAGACACTAAGTTTGTTGGCTATTTTTGGAGAACACTTTGGAAGAAGATGAAGATATATTTGAAATTAAGTTCTACTTTCCATCTACAGACTAATGGATAGACCAAAGTAGTTAACCAGAGTTTGGGAAACTTGTTGAGATGTTTAGTGGGAGATAAAACCGGAAGTTGGGATTTGATCCTTGCACAAGCAGAGTTTGCCTATAACAATTTAGTGAATAGAAGTATCGGATAAATAACTTTTGAGATTGTTAACAGAGTACATCCTAGAGGAATAACATAATTGAGAGATATTAGTAGTGAAGACCAGAAGAGTTCAGAAGAATAAGATTTTGTAGATCACATGGCAGCATTGCATATTTAGGTTAAACAACATTTGGAGGGCATGGATATCAAATATAAGGGGAAGGCAAATGAGAAGAGGAGACATAAGGAATTTGAAGTTGGCAATGAAGTGATGGTATACTTGAGAAAAGAGAGATTCCTGGTTGTAACTTATAATAAGTTGTAGATGAAGAAGTTTGGACCCTATAAGATTTTGAGGAAGTTAAGTTCTGGAAATGCATATGAAGTGGAGCTATCGGATAGTCTAAGTATTTCACCTATATTCAACATTAAAAATCTTCATGAGTAACATGAACCTGAATTCGATGAGGATAGTCTTGTAGACCTTGAGAAATAATTTCCCCGAAAGGAACCAGACCAGATTGAAGAAATTTTGGACAGTAGGATTGGGCGTAGTACCCAGAATAGTCGGTACAAAGAATACCTTTTGAAGTGGAAGAGAAGACTAATTGAACATTCATCTTGGATTTCTCAGGCAGAGGTAGACCACCTTGGTTTCCCTCTGACCCCAAAAAAGTGAGAGGCTCTCTTTTCCATTAACTCTAGATGTATGATGTATGAGCATCCGCAGTTCACAACAATCTTGCATCAACCAAAATATTTTTTTTTTCTGTTTGCAGTTTCAATTTTCCTCTCTGTGTGTCCTGGTTTAGGCTCACTGGATCCTATGGAGTTGGATTATACTTAAATAATTGATCATATTTCTTGTTTTCAAAACACATCTCATTTGGATCACTTTCTGACAAGATATCGCTAACAGTTTTCTTGACAATTTCTTGTTACCGGTTGTTCCTTTGTTACCGGTTGCCTGAGACCTATTTCTGGTGATCTACCAGAACCCATTCTAAAGCTTACAGAGCCTTGGATGTTGATCTTGATTTTTGTGGTGTGTGGTTGACCTCCTACGTTTCATCTTTTGGATTTTCTGGATGAATCTCTTGGTGGAGGCCAACCTTGTTCATTTTACACGTTAGGTCTTATTCTTCGGGTTTTGATCCCTTTTGGGCCAACTGGATCCTTTGGATCGATATATATATATATATATATATATATATATATATATATTTGTAATCATGTAATCATGCTTTAGAATGTAATCAATTAGAATCATTTTAAGATTAATTAGGATCAATCAGAGATAGACTGCGCCTAGAAGACAGATCTTTCAATTCAAGGTCCCTGTGTGATCTATTCTTCCAGGCCTATGTGTCGGTATGTTGTAACCCGGTTGGATGTAATCAAATTTCATGCAATAAAACCATTTGTTCTGCATTGCCTCCATCATGTCTGTGTGTTTCCATTGTGTTTACTCTTGCTGACCGGTTTGGACTGATCTCCTTGAGGTCCCTCCTCATCGGTGACTACTTCAAAATCATAGCATAACATGTCATAAAGATCAGACTTGAAAATAGATTTAAAAAATTATATAACCCACAAATGAATTTTAGAATTATAAAATAGGGTTTTTGTGATGTATTCAATTGAAAATGAGATATATGAGTGCAATTTTGAATTTTAAAATGCATAAATAATAAGATTTGAGACAATGAATATAAATTATGCAACCCACAAGTTCAATTTTAGAATTATAAATTAGAGAGTGTGTGTGAATTTAACCTCTAAATTTATGTATTTCAATTGAAATAATAACTTATGAATACAAATGTAAATCAGAGTTGAGATCACAAATAAAAAATTAAGGTGCAATAAGCTGGGTTCACAAACATGTGTTGGTGGAAAATTAGGGTTAGGGTTAAATTAAGATAATAAAACCACTAAATGACCTAATTAACCATCACATTAAAGAAGGGGGGAATCTAATAGATCTAGCCTTGATAGACCAAGATTTTGATTAGATTCCAGCCTCTTGGGATAGGGCTTTCTCCTTCTTTAATCGAATTGAATTGAATTATTGAAGATTAGGGCAAGATAGTGGATTATTGAAGCAATCTAATAGAAACATTGAGCTATAGAATTTGTATGGAGCCACCAACTTGGATCTAAGTAGAAGAAGATGATTTGAATTTGTTCCTAGAAGTTTAACCTGATTTTTTAGGACCAAGTAGTATCAATTCACCATGGTCCTCTAAATTTATTGCAATTGAAAGTTGAACTTGTTCGACTCTATGAATTCTAATGATCCTCAAACAATGAAAAGGGAAAATATGTTGAGAATAGAGGTTTTCCTTGGGTCAAACCTTGGTTTTCAAATTAACCATGAATTTTAATTAAAAATGTAAATGAAGTATTGTAGTAAAATACTTTCCTTTTGAGGGAAAGACTAAGAATGAATAAAATACCTTTAATTTTTTATTGTCTCCACCAAGGAATTAGGTTTTCATGTAGGTTATCTTCATAAAACATAGAACATGAATGTCATCTCCACTTCTTGAATCTTGACCCACTTCTGCTCCAATTCTTGATAGAAGAATGATTGCTTGCTCACTTGAGTGTAGGATCTTAATTTTTCTCTCTTGAGTTGATTAGGAAGTTGAAATAGGTTTAAAATGAAAGGTGTTGACCTCCTTTTATACTTGCTTGTCAAAAATTGAAATAAATTTCTGACCTAAGCCGACATAGGATCTAATTTTCTACTCTTATAATGTGACCATTGAGAGGGGCCAGTTTGGGGCCCAATTAAAGAGCTTAGGGCATATACACCCTAGTCTTGATTAGGCCTAGGGCATGGGTTCCATGGTCTTGCACCCTTCTCTTGCAAGACAAGGCTCTAGACAAGGGGTCAAACTAGAAAATAGATGAAAATGTGACATGAATGAGGGGTGTGAGAAGAATCAGTGTTTCAGTCAAGCTTTAGAAGATGAAACACCAAAGTGAGGACAAAATAATTTTACATGAGTACAATTTTGGACGCTATGATTGTTAGACATTTAGATGATTTTGGTAATTAGGAATGAAGGAAGGGTTGTTCTATATATGTCGTCTAAGTTAGTGATCTTGACAACATGAGGCTAATACTTCATGACTACCCTTTTCTCAAGGAGTTCCAAGATGTCTCCTTAGTAAAGTTGACAAAATTGCCACCTAAGAGGGAATTATACTTTTCAATTTAAGACACTATTGTAAAAGTTATTGAAGAAAGGGTTTATTAAACCTAGTGTGCCTCCATGGGGTGTACCAATGATCTTTGCGAAGAAGAAGGATGGGACATTGCACTTGTGCATTGATTTTAGGAAGCACCAACATTCTCATGAAATAAATTATCCAAATTAGGCTCCATATCCTTAGTAATTAAACCTCGGGAAGCCTTAATTTTACAACTTATTCTCATGGGAATATTGTAGGTAGGACTAATAGTAACAAAACCAATGCACACAGGAGAGAAATTTGAACGCACAAATTGAAAATTATGATTAAACAATGCAATATTTTTGTAAAAGTTATTGGTTAACCAATAAATTAAGCAATTTGATTTGTGAATTTGAAAGATAAATGCCTCTAAATCATAGCATAACATGTCATAAAGATCAGATTTGAAAATAGATTTTAAAAATTATACAACCCACAAGTGAATTTTAGAATTATAAATTAGGGTTTTTGTGATGTATTCAATTAAAAATGAGATCTATGAGTGAAATTTTTAATTTTAAAATGCATAAGCAATAAGATCTAAGACAATGAATCAAAATTATGCAACCCACAAGTTCCATTTTAGAATTACAAATTAGAGTGTGTGTGAATTTAACCTCTAAATTTATGTAATTCAATTGAAATAATAACTTATGAATACAAATGTAAACTAGAGTTGAGATCACAAATCGGAAATTAAGGTGCAAGAAGTCAGGTTCACCAACATGTGTTGGTGGAAAATTAGGATTAGGGTTAAATTAAGATAATAAAACCACTAAATGACCTAATTAACCATCACACTAAAGAATAGAGGAATCTAATAGATCTAGCATCGATAGACCAAGATTTTGATCAGATTCCAGCCTCTTGGGATAGGGATTTCTCCTTCTTTAATTGAATCAAATTGAATTGTTGAATATTAGGGAAAGATAGTAAATTATTGAAGCAATCTAATAGAAGTATTGAGCTATAGAATTTGTACGGAGCCACCAACTTGGATATGAGTAGAAGAAAATAATTTGAAACTGTTCCCAGAAGTTCAACCTGATTTTTCAGGACTAGGTAGTATCAATTCACCATGGTCCTCTGAATTTATTGCAGTTGAAAGTTGAATCTGTTCGTCTTGTGAATCCTGATGATCCCCTTGAAAAATTATTTGTACCTATTCCTACATACAATAAAAAAGGGAAATATGTTGAGAAGAGAGGTTTGCCTTGGGTCAAACCCCAGTTTTGGAATTAACCATGAATTTGAATTGAAAATGTAAATGAAGAACTGCAGTAAAATACTTTTCTTTTGAGGGAAAGACTAAGAATGAATAAAATACTAATGATATACCTTTAATGAAGTTTTATTTGTCTCCACCAAGGAATTATGTATTCATGTATATTGTCTTCATAAAATATAGGACATGAATGTCATCTCCACTTCTTGAATCTTGACCCACTTCTGATCCAATGCTTGATAGAAGAATGATGTCAATTTTTCTCTCTTGAGTTGATTAGGAATTTGAATTAGGTTTGGAATGAGAGGGGTTGACCTCCTTTTATAATTTCTTGTCAAAATTTGAATTAAATTTATGACCTAAGTCAAAACATGATCTAATTTCCTACTCTTAGAATGTGACTGTTGATAGGGGCCAGTTTGGGGCCCAATTGAGGAGCCTAGGGTGTATACACCCTGAACCTGATTAGGCTTGGGACATGGGCGCCATTGTCTTGCACCCTACTCCTGTAAGTCAAGGCTCTAGACAAGGGGTCAAACTAGAAACTAGGTGAAAATGTGACATGAATGAGGGGTGTGAGAAGAATCAATGTTTCAGTCAGGCCTTACAAGGCAGAACACCAAAGTGAGGCCAAAGTGGCGAGTACAATTTAGGACGCTACAAATTGTTAGATGTTCAGATGATTTTGGTAATTATTTTGAGATTCATAGTTTTTAAAGACCTCTCGAGCTTAGAAAAATTTAATGTATACAACTCAAGAAGGCATCAAGGAAGGGTTGTTCTATATATGTCATCTAAGTTAGTGATCTTGACAACATGAGGCTAATACTTCATGACTGCCCTATTCTAAAGGAGTTCCAAGATGTGTCCTTAGTAGAGTTGATAAAACTGCCACCTATGAGGGAATTTAACTTTTCAATTTAAGACACTATTGCAAAAATTATTGAAGAAAGGGTTTATTAAACCTAGTGTGTCTCCATGAGTTGTACCAATGATCTTTGTGAAGAAGAAGGATGGGACATTGCACTTGTGTATTGATTTTAGGATGCTAAATAAGTCAACTATTAAGAGTAAGTACCCACTTCTAAAGATTGATGAGCTCTTAGATAAAATGAAAGGAGCTACAATATTCTCCAAGATAGACCTTAGATCCAGCTACCACCAATTGTGGACTAGGGAGGAGGACATCTTGAAGACAACTTTTAGGACTTAATATGGTCACTATGTATTCATAGTAGTGTCACTCGGGTTAACCAATGCTCCCACAATATTCATGAATTTAATGAGAAATATTTTTATAGATTTCCTAGATGATATTGTGTTCATATTTCAAGATGATTTCTTGGTTTAATCAAAAGTAATTGAGTAGCATGATAGACATTTGAGGATAGTTTTGTAGTGCTTGATAGAGAAAAACTATTTGGCAAGCTATCTAAGTGTACCTTCTACTAGGACAAGGTGCATTACCAGGGCCATATAATTTGAGCAGAAGACATTATCATTGATGTAGAGAATATTAAGGCAATTGTGGAGTGGTCTACATCATAAAATATGACTAAAGTCCATAGTTTCATGGGGCTTATAGGTTGCTATAGGAAGTTAGTAGATAGGTTTTCCAAGATTACATTTCCAACCACTACACTCCAAAAGAAAGGGAAAACATTTGAGTGCAATGAGAAGTTTTACCAAGATTTTCAACTTTTTAAGGAGGAGCTCACATCAGTGCCTATCTTGACTATACCTAATCCTAATGAGCAATTTACAGTGATAACATATGCATCGAGAGATAGTGTAGGAGTATTTATGTAGAATGGGCTAGTAGTTGCATATGAGTACAATAAGTTGAATCAATATGTGTTGAACTATACACCACATGATCTCTATTTAGCAGTCATAGTTCATGTACTTTAGTTGTGGATGCATTACCTTTTGGGTAAATCTTTTGAGTTGGAGACTGACCAACTAGGACTCAAGTATATATTTACTCAACCTAATCTCAATTCTCACCAAAGGAGATGTCTATAGTTTCAAATTGAATACGACTTTGGGATTGAGTACATTAAAAGCAAGGAAAGCAGAGTAGTGGATTCTCTTAGTAGAAAAAGGCACCTAGGAGACATGGTCACTACTAGATTCAATTTGATACAATCAGTGTTTAAAAATCTACAAGGGGGTGAGCATTATTCTAGAGTAAAGAAAGATTTATAAAAAAACCTTAGCCCATAAATTTGATGGTTATGTGTTTGAGTCAGATGGATTATTGAGGTACTAGGGAAGTATTTACATTTCAAACTCAGGGGGTTAGAGGAAATACACAACACACCTTATTTAGGGAACCCACGAGTAACCAAGATGGTAGTAGAGTTGGTATCTTTATTTTTTTGTCCAAGACTTAAGAATGATGTGATTGAATTTTTGGATTGATGCTTGGAGTTCCAACAAGTCAAGGCTAAGCACATGCATCTGACAAGGATTTTTGGCAAGTGATTAGCATGGATTTCATTCAAGAGTTATTTATGTCAAAGAATAAACACGATTTCATCTTGTTAGTTGTGGACAAGTTGACTAAGGTAGCACAATTCATCCTCAAGAATCTTAAGGATGGATTGTTAACATTAGCTAAGAAGTTTGCCCAGGAGATCTTTGGTTTGCATGGAGTACTAGAGACAATCATTTCAGATTGTGACATTGAAATGACTTCCAAGTTTTGGATAACCTTGAATGCAACTTAGGGGAGAAGATTGAACTTTAGTACAACATTTCACCCTCAGACAAATGGGTAGACAGAGAGAGTGAACCAAGTAGTGGAAGACCTCCTTAGGATGTATTACATGGATCAACTATATAAGTGGGCAAAGTACCTTCCATTGATAGAGTTTGCAAATATTAAGTCCTACCATGCATCTTTGGGTACAACGCCATTTGAAGCTCTTTATGGGTGTAAGTTTCGTACACCTATAAGTTAATATAAAGTGGATGACACAATTATGATTGGTCCTAAGATGCTTAGAGAGATGGAGAATAAAATGAGATTGATCAAGCAGAGGTTCAAGGAGGCAACAAATAGACAGGAAAGCTATGCAAATAAGAACAAGACATTCAGACAATTTTTCAGTGGGGGATAAATCCTTTTTGAGCCTGAAGCCTCATAAAGGTTTCATATTGTTTATAAAATCATCCAAACTTGCTTCTAGATTTGTGTGTTTGTTTGATGTGTTGGAAGTGATCAACCTAATAGCATATAACTTAGTCTACCACCCACTCTTTCCTGTATCCATATTGTATTTTAGCAAATTATTACTTACTTAGTGTAAAGAGAACCAAACAATTTCAAAGCTCCAATCTTGAGAATTGGGAACATAAACATGGCATCATGATATAACATCTCCTAAAAGAAGATATTATACTCCAAGTGAAAATATCATTCTCCCAAGAGCATCCACATCACACCAACATTCTAACCAGTAATCAAGAGTACATCATGATATAATACAAAACCATTTTGTATGACCTATAAAAAATAATAATGCTTAAACTGACACCTCAACGGAAGACTTCCAAGAGTCCTTCATGGCTAACCAAGATGCCAACAACTCTAATCACATGAAGATAACTATCTACTAAAAATTGAAACTGTGAATGTGAAATAACTCTTGTGTAAAAACAAGATCTAAGAGCTCCTTCAAATATCTGTAAACATTAAGGAAGATCATCTATCAGCAAGTGATGAATTTACAATCAATACAAATATCTCACTAAACTATAATAGCTATGAAATGTAACCAATCTTAACATGACATCGAGATATCCATCTCCTAAATGAAGATCATCCATGGATCTAACACAATCAATACTATACATGAAATATTAGCAACAATAAGTAGAACCAATATCTTCAAAACTCGAAGATAAATAACATGCTACAGGTCCCAACAACTAGATATCCAAGTACTCAAAAAAAATTCATCCTCTCATCCCAAAATGGAATACTAATGTACAAATGACCAAAAACAAGGCCAACTAGAAAAGTATACATCAACATTGAATCAAACTCAGGGGATATAGATAATCTATATCCGAGTCATCCCATTGCAATCAAAAGGTTGCACATACCCGCCAATCATATAATTCGTAGATCCAAACACTAAAATATGCAAACCCAACATCACATTGGTAAGATAAAAACCAAGATATCAAAATGGATAAGTAGATTTTAATACTTGAACAATGAATCACCAATAGATCCGATTTTCCATACAAATCCATAACTGAGCACCATAGTCAAGGAATGAAAAAATATTTTTGTAAAACTAAAATTGTTTTCATCCAAAAATCTGTAAGAGTCTAAATACAATATTTCTTACATATCTACAAACCACGGGTTTTATCAACATACTGTACATTCAAAACCATCATTGTGCAAATAAAATCCTCCAAGAATACTCCAAATATACACAAACCCATAACTTTTAGTAGAATAGGAAAATTGCAAAAACTTCAAAGGAAATAGGATGTCTAGAAGCTTTAAATATATAACAACATACCAACTTCACAACACATAAATAACCAGTGGCAAAATATGTACCAATATTTCCTCATTAAGAAAGCTACAAACCTCCTCATAGCATGCATGAAGCTTACATGCAAAACTAAAACTATCTTGCGTCTAGAAATATTCCCAAAGAAATCATAATCTGAATAATTTCTTATCGATAAATCTACAAAACCATAAGTTTTGATGGACTATGTAAAACTTGCAAAACCACCATGCCATGTGACACACATGCAAATCCATATCTACTTATCATCTAGATGATCCATAAGTATGAAAATCACCAAAATAGTTAAACTAGAATAATGGAATAGCACAAATAAGCACAATCATATATTTTGAATGAAAAATCTACAAAACCCTCAAATTCAACCAACATAAAATTGAAATATACAAGTATAACCAACCAAAAGGAAGAAGAGGTCTAGGAACTCCATGCCCATTTGTGAGCAAAATTCATAACCACAAACAAGTACATGCATATAGAGGGGATGGGCTATTCCAGAAGCTTTTAGATCATCTAATGAACAACTCCATAGCCTACATGTATTTAGACTAATAAAACAATGTCTTCCAATACCAAGGACTAAAGACAAGTACGTAACATAAGCACATCAAACCATAGCCATGACAACCCAAGTTTCTCCATACTATCGAGGAGCCACAAATAGACACCCAACATGAATACTCTACTAGAATGAATGCATGAGAGTTATAATGCACTATCAAATAAGAGCTCTAGATTAATTAATATTAGATCAAATATAACTACATGATCAACTCCATAAAACTCTATCTTCTCCATTATTTTTAAATGCAGGTAAGATCAACTACAAAACTTACATTAAAACAAGGATTAAAAATCAATTGATTCCTTCAAATTTTTTTTTTATCTAGCTTGCAAGGCTAAGAAATCACTACATAAGAAATACCCAGAACCTTAAACACCATGAATCTTCTCATGCGATGACATGCAAGCACATGAAAGCACCATGCAAGTACTTGAAACACACATGTTAGTACATGCAACTCACATATATGCATATGCAAAACATGGATTTAATCTTTGATACCAAATGAAAGGTAACGATGAACCTAGAAAGACCTCTGAGAACCAGTATGCACCTTCAATATCCTATGTTTTTCTTTCAACTAGATTTTCGTAACATGATACAAGCATAAAATACTAACCATATAAAATGAGAAACATGCATTGTTAATTTCCTATCCATTAAACCTTAGAGGAAAGATAATGTAGTTAGAAAACCTAAGTAAATTTAAGCAAAAACAAGCATAGTTAATTTCTCATCCATTTACCCTTAGAGTAAAGATAATGTAGTTATGAGATCTAAACAAAATTTAATAGAATAATGACATGTAAATCAACACTTTAAGAACATGAAAGAAGAATAATAGAAGATAGATAGATGGAAGAGAAGAAATACAAACATACACAGGGAAAACCCTTTCAGGTAAAAAAACCACACTCAAAGAATCAAAGCAAAGTATTGATCTACAACAAACTATTACATTACACTTGTAGGCACTTAGCCTTAACATGGACTCTACATCTTGCTCTTCTAGAGGAAATATGACAACATAACCCTACAAAGAAATATTCTCCCCACTCTTCTCTTAAACCCACATAGAAGTCTTGTAATATATAGAGAAATACAAGTATGAAGTAGCTTCTAAATTGGGTCTTCCAAATCCTTTTGGCACATTTTCCAACCACGTTGCGATTGTCATAAAATATGTCATATATGACAATATTTATAGTTATAAGATAATATTGTTGGCAACAATGCAACAAACTGAGAGGGGGGGGGGGTGAATCGGTTTG
This sequence comes from Cryptomeria japonica, assembly GCF_030272615.1. Taxonomy (NCBI): domain Eukaryota; kingdom Viridiplantae; phylum Streptophyta; class Pinopsida; order Cupressales; family Cupressaceae; genus Cryptomeria; species Cryptomeria japonica. The sequence continues at coordinate 322,278,252 of NC_081410.1, forward strand.
CTCACAAACTCTACACAACTCAAACTTAGATCTAGATCTAATTATTAACAATGAAAAAACAAATCAACACTACATCAATAACACACATAACACCAAAAATTTTGAGGTAGAAAATCGGGTTTAAAAAAAAACCACGGTGGGAACCTACCCACAATGAGATAATACCCTGTTAAGAGTAAATGGAATCTTATAATGGGGAATGCACATGCATTTAGGAACACTGACTAGAGTTCACTTCTCAAATCACAAAATAAGAAGGGCTATGACCCTAAGGAAGACTCACTTTCTTACAAAAATATTTGGATTACATCTAGAAGATTATTTATTAATGAAATAACATCTTCTCATGCCTGGTTATAGTTTTGGTTTAAGCACATTGTCACACCATCTTCTCTTTCACACTTCTTCATACTTCTTCGCACTTCACCTCTACTACTGAAAGATCAAATCATTGTTTGCACATGTAGATACATCTCTCATATGACTGTTATATATATTTATACAAATCATCAACCTATATGTCAAGGCTAGCTCAACCCTCAACACAAATTACAAGAATATAACCTCACAAGCTACAACAATACATATAGACCAAAACAATGTCAGCTAAGACATAGTCTAGACCTAAACCAATACCACAAGAATTACGCCTTGAACATCCACAAAATGCTACAATCATCATGAATGACACATAACATGAATAACACCACTGGATCACAAAAATGATCAATAATGCACACACCAATAAATGCAGACCATCAACACAGATATAACACAATCTAGAAACATCCACAAGCATCATGAATTACCACAACAACAACCACAACATTACCACGTAGTAGAAAATTCATCATCATTATACTAAACCTCAAGAACACACACAAAATTGACTATCAAACTAAAAGTTTCACTTACGGACCTCCAAATCACAAACCATTTGAATTGAGGATACATATGAATGTCCCAAACACTTTGCCAAATCTGCAAACCAAGATATTGCAATTCCAGAGCAATGTAGAGAAAAAACCAGAACATTGAACAACACAAACAATTGAATAACCAACCGCAATACTGACTCTCATAACTTGATCAAATCATCATGTAGATCACTGAAACTTTAGCTGAATCAACTAGAGATACTTATCTAGAAACCAATTAAACCACAATAACTCAAGTGCAACATACTATCCAACCCAACTCATTTAATCTGACTACAACACTGGAATACATAGAAGAATATGTTGACATCAATGACAACACATCATTCCTGTAAACTTCTAAAAAATATCCAACAATCTCCCCCTTTGGCATTGATGGCAACATATGAATGTGAAAAACAATCAATGCAAAGAAAGAAATCAACAACCAACAATCTCCCCCTGAGATTATGCACATAACTGAACATAGCTCTCTCCCTCATAGGGTTTTTCACATGACTCTCCCCCCCTTTGACATCAATGCAAAATGCACATACTGCAAAACATGATTCTCTCCCCCTTTGAACAAGCTCAAAACTGAACATCTAAATCACAAAACTGACTACTCCCCATGAGTAGTAGCCTCACTCATCAATCTAGATCACAAGATATCTCTATGAAATCCACTGGACTGATTCAACTCAATGAATCTTAGTTCTCATTAGGAGGGGAAATTACCCCTAGCTTCTCTATGAGATACTCAAATGTATCTTTAGGCAAAGGCTTTATGAAGATATTTGTAATCTGTTCCTTTGTAGATACATTCTCTAATCTGACTTCCTTCTCATTCACCTTCTCTCTCAAGAAATGAAACTTGATTGATATATGTTTGGTCTTAGAATGCAACACTAGATTTTTAGAAATATTAATAGCACTTGAATTATCACAATATATAACAGTAGGCTCATAGAAAATAACTCTGATATCCTTCAAAATCTACTTCATCCACATCACCTAAGTACAATTGCTAGCAGTAGCAATGTATTCAGCTTCCGCAGTAGATAAAGAGATTGCATTCTACTTCTCACTCATCCATGAAACCGATCTCTTACCCAAGAAAAATGCACCACCACTAGTACTCTTTCTGTCATCAACATCACCTTCCTAATTAGCATCTGTAAAAGCACTCAAAGTAAAGTCATCATCTCTAGGATACCACAAACCAAAATCAACCGTCCCTTTCAAATATTTGAAGATTCTTTTCATAGCAACAACATGAGATTTTGTAGGATCAACTTGAAATCTAGCCACAAGACACACATCATTCGTAATATCTGGTCTAGTCTGAGTCAAATACAACAATCCACCAATCATATATCTATATCTAGTTTGATTTGCTTTCGGGGAGTCATCATCCTTTGTCAACTTACATCCGATCACCATAGGTGTACCAATTAGCTTTGAATCATCCAAACCAAACGTCTTCAATAATTCCTTCACATACTTAGATTGAGATATAAAACACCTTAATCCAAGTGAGTAATTTGTAATCCCAAAATGAATTTCAGCTCACCATTCATAGACATCTCAAAATAATTCTTCATATCATCAACAAACTTCTTGGACAAAACATCATTTCCACCTAAAATAATGTCATCAACAAAAACTTCAATAATTAAGATATTATCATTATCAATCTTAAAGTACAAATTACTATCAATAATACCTTTATTCAAGCTTCATCAAATACTTATCCAATCTGGCATACCAAGCTCTTAGGGCTTGCTTCAATCCATATAGTGCTTTCTTCAATCTGCAAACCATATCTTTCTGATCTGTCAATTGAAAACCATTTGGTTGCTCGATGTAAACTTCTTCCATCTCACCATTAAGAAAGGCTAACTTGACATCCATCTGATACACTTTAAAATCTTTGTAAGAATCATAAGCAAGAAATAATATAACAACTTCAATTCTAGCTACCAGAGAAAAAGTCTCCTCAAAATCAATACCTTCCATTTGAGAATAACCCTTACAAATAAGTTTTGCTTTATTTCTAATAACTTCACCTTTTTCATATAACTTATTCCAGAATGCCCATTTAGTTCCAATTATATTTTTACCCTTAGGTCTTGGAACAAGAATCCATGTATTATTCTTTTCAATCTGATTTAATTCTTCTTCCATTGCTTTAACCCAATTTTCATCTTTGCAAGCTTCATCAACATTTTGAGGTTCAATCTTAGAAATCAAGCAATACTCTTCAACAATTCTTATCCTAGTCATTACACCTCTATTCTTATCACCTATGATTTGGTTCTCTAAATGATTCAACCTTACATACCTGGGAGTCTTAGGATTTTCATGATTTTTAGACTCTTGAACTCTTTCATCTGCACTAACACTTACCTCTCCTTCATTTTTCAGGCTTTTTCGGAGCATTCTGAACTTGATTTTGGGTCTGTACTTTCTTTCCTTTATCTACACTAACATCCTGATCATCTGAATCATATCCATAGCATTTGAGCTGATACTCATTTCCTTCATCAACTTCCACATTAGCACTCTCAAGTATCTTTCTTAATCTCTTATTATAACACTGGTAGACCTTGCTCTTAGTAGAATAACCAAGAAAGATTTATTCATCACATCTAGCACTGAACATCCCCAGATCTTCATCTCTTCTAATATAGCATTTACTACCAAAAATTATGAAATATCTAACTCTAGGAACATGACCAAACCATAACTCATAAGGAGTCTTACTGGTATCACCTTTGATATGCACTCGGTTGAAAGTGTATACAACAGTACTCACAACTTCTCTTAAGTAGATATGGTGGACATTTTCTTCAATCATCATTGTCCTAGTAGCTTCCAGAATTGTTTTGTTCTTCCTCTCCATAACACCATTCTGTTGAGGGGTCCATGAAGCAGACAACTATCTCTTCACCCCATGCTCTTCACAAAAAGAATTGAACTCTTCGGAAGTAAATTCACCACCATTGTTAGACTTTAGACACTTTAGATTTAGACCAGTCTTAGTCTCAACCATAGCTTTGAAAATATTGAACTTCTCCAATACTTCAGACTTCTCCCTTAAGAAAGTAACCTACATCATCCTTGAATAGTCATCAATCAACAACATGAAATACTTTCCACCCTGTAATCTTCTCACTCTAGAAGGACCACCTAGATCAGTATGCACAAGATCCAATATTCCATTAGAAGTTATTGTTTTCTTTTCAAAGAAACTCTTGTCTGCTTCCCAAATTGACATTCCTTACATACTGAATAAGAAGGCTTTACCAACTTAGGAAGATCTCTCACTGCTTGAGTATAAATTATCTTAACCATGCAGTCAAAATTTACATGACACATCCTTCTATGTCATAACCAACTTTCATCAATATGAGCAATCAAACAACTTCGACCACCAACATTCAAGTGAAAGATATTACCTTTAGTCTTTGTACCTGATGCAATCTCAATTCTGGAGCTACTTAAGATCTTTCATTTTCCATTATTTAATTGAAAATCATAACCCTTATCAATCATCTATCCAACACTCAAAAGATTATGCTTTAGACCTTCAACATATAAGACATCATCAGTGTTATGCTTATCATCAAGAGAAATAGAACCTCTACCATGGATTATACTAGCTTTGTCATGTCAAAATATTACTACACCACCATCATACTTTTCCATAATCAGAAACTTACTCTTATCACCTGTCATATGATGAGCGAAACCATTGTCAATAACCCATTCATCTTTCTCTTCAACTTTAGCATCCAAAGCTTTCTCTTCAACAACGCAACTAGTAGAATCAATAGTCACCAGATCATCTCTCTTGATAGCAATGAACACCCACTCATCTCCTGAATTTTATTTATCAAGATCATCATTTGTCACACCTTCATCAAGAACAAAGTAACACTTCTTTTGATATTTAGGCTTATATGGCTTCATTAGCTTCTTAGAAACTCTTTTCGGAGACCTTGAGGCAAAATGTCCTATCTTATTGCATGAAAAACATTTAAGAGGCAACTTCCCTTCATACTTACTATCACCTTTATGCAATCTTCTTGCAATTAGGGCTTCAAGATCTCCAATCTCTCTTTCTTCCTCTTCAAGCTCTCTCATCTCCTTCTCATATCTAGATACTCTTATGGAACTTTCTCCTAGATCATGTTTCTACTTCCCAAAAATAGTAGCTTTGAATGCAGATTCTAATTTAGGAAGATATTCACCAAATTCACTCAACTCAAAAGCAACAAGCTTTCCAAACAACTTGTCTCTAGTCACATCTATCACCATCCAAATCTCCTCAATAGCAACAATATTGTTCTTGCAAGCAGGAGGAAAGGATCTCAACACTTTAGCCACAATCTCAGATTCTCCCAACACTCCACTGACACATATGATGTTCAATACAAGCTCATTCACTTTTTTCATAAAGGAGGTAATGTTCTCATCTTTTCCCATCTTTAGCATCTCATACTTTCCCTTCAAGCTCTGCAACTTAGCAACTTTCACATGAATGTCACCTTCATACAAAGTCTCTAGCTTCTTCCAGATCTCATGAGCAGTCTACAAATCCATCACATTAGTCATCTCAGAATCAGACAAGGCACTTAACAATGGTTCCTTATCTCTTATATTGAATTTAGCTTCCTTTATCTCATCTGGAGTGGTAGCACTATTCGAAGGAGCATTATACACATTCTTAGTAATCTTCCAATAATCTTCACTAATGCATTGCAAATGAAATTCCATCCGGTTCTTCTAGAGTGTGTAATTCATTCCATCAAATCTCAGACTATCCTTCTTAAAAGAAAAGGTTGCCATCTCAGATCTCCTTAAGTGGTCAAGCTTCTTACAAAGGATCCAACTTTGATACCAATTGTTGGCAACAATGCAACAAACTGAGAGGGGGGGCTAAATCAGTTTTCTCACAAAATCTACCAACTCAAACTTAAATTCAGATCTGATTATTAATAATGAAAGCACAAATCAACACCATATCAATAAAACACATAACACCAATATTTTTGATGTGGAAAACCTGGTTAAGGGAAAAAACATGGTGGGAACCTACCCACAATGAGATAATACCCTATTAGGAGTAATAAAAAATTACAATGGGGAATGCACATGAATTCAGGCACATTGCCTAGAGCTCACTACTCAAATCATCAAACAAGAAGGGCTACAACCCTGAGGAAGACTCATTGTCTTACAAAATTATTTGAATTCATCCAGAAGATCATGAATTGATGAAATAACATCTCTCATGTCTGGTTATAGTTCTGGTTTAAGCACACTGTCACACAATATGCTCTTTCACACTTGTTCACACTTCTTCGCACTTCACCTCTGCTACTGAAATATCAAATTATTGTTTGCACACACAAATACATCTCTCATATGACTATTACATATATTTATACAAATCATCAACCTATATTTCAAGGTCAACTCAACCCTTAACACAAATTACAAGAATATAACCTCACATGCTACAACAATACATTAGGACCAAAACAATGTTGACTAATACATAGTTTGGACCTAAACCAACACTACAAGCAAGAAACACCTCCAAGAATTACACCTCAAACATCTGCAATACGCTATAATCATCATGAATGATGCATAACATGAAAAACAACAACGGATCAAGAAAATGATCAATAATGCACATGATGATATATGAGGACCATCAACATAGATAGAAAATAATCTAGAAACATCCACAAGCATCATGAATTACCACAACAACAACCACAACATTACAACTTACTAGAATCTTAATCATCATTATACCGAACCTCAAGAACACACACATAATTGATTGTGAAACTGAAAGATTCGCTTTCATACCTCCAAATCATGAACCATCTAAATTGAGGACACATATGAATGTCCCAAACACTTCCAAATCTACAAACCAAGATATTTCAATTTCGGAGCAGTGCGGAGCAGAAACCAGAACACTGAACAACACAAACAACTAAATACCCAACCGCAATACCGGCTCTCATAAATCAATTAAATCATTACGTAGACCACTAAAAATTTAGCTAAATCAACAAGAGATACTTATCTCAAAACTCATTAAACTGCAATAACTCAACTGCAACATACTGGCCAACCCAACTCATTTAATTTGACTACAACATTGGAATACACAGAAGAATATGTTTACATCAATGACAACACATCATTCCAGCTAAATTCTTAGCAATATCCAATAATCCCATCATAAATGACTACAATTAACTCATTCTCTTACAACTTGTCATAACTCAAGATCCCTTTTAACACTTTTCCAACCTATCATGAGAATATGTCATGACTTATCATAAGAATATATCATACAATAATGACTTACACATGTTCCCAATATACTAACACATGGAAAAATATCTCAACCAAAGTAGGATGCCTACTTTCCCATATAAGGACAAAATACATTGTCATCCTTCATGTTGCCTCCCAAGGTGATTACAACTAACCGTTCCATGTCCACCAGATGAAAAAATATGGTGGGAAATAAATCACAATTAATGTGCATTAAATAAATAAATACAATGCTAGGATTGGCTAAGATTCAGACACCTTAATTCCCAACAAAATGGACCCCCAACAAGACCCCTACTTCAATCCTACAATTGTACCAATATGGGATGCCTTCAAATTCATTTTAGAAACTACAACAACAACCACCTCAACAACCATCTATAGAGAACAAACCTATTGGAAAAATGACATAAGATGAAATTGAGGGGCCCCAACAAGATCCCAATGTTCAAAATATCATAGATGCACTCCTAATTGCAGACCCAAATCATTAATTTTTGTTTCTAGCACAATACAGATCTAATTTACCATTAGATGACATTTCCAATGTCAAAGAGACCACACAAAACATCCCATCACAAAACGTAGGTCCTTCCAATTTAACACACCCACATTACAACTCAATATTATAACTAAAACCAACACAAACATACCTTAACCCAACACATCACAAAATACAGTACATGCCTCCATACCTCTATTGACTTCATATAACTAATAATTCAACAATTCCATTTACAACATACCATTATCACCTCAAACCTCCATACCATTGATAAATATCCAATAAAACACCAATCCTAACTCCATCTCATCTAGTCAAAACATAACACCACCCAACCTAAACTGACAAAATATAATACCTCCTAACCATCAACATACCATGACACCACCACCTAACAACATGAAAACCAACCCAACCACTAATACCATAATCTAAAACAACATACTTGTCACTCAACCTCAAGCTTACATCTCGCTAACAAAAACTTAAAGAAAAATATTATACCCCCACTTCAACATCAAAACACATTTTCAACTAACAACACCTACAATAGGAATTTAATGTCCCCATTTTAGCTTGACATTAGATGATGTGTCATTACCCCATTTTTCCTTGGTCTTGAGGGCTAACCAGGACTTTCTAGGGATCGGTGAGGGATTTGGCCTACTTGATTTCAGTTTCAGGTCTATTGGAGGTGTTCTGACAGGGTTTCTAGATACTTACTATTTATAGTAAGTTAGTTGTGACTCAATGGCGGGAAATATTTTATCAATTTTATAATGCTAGTATTTATAGTGATCAGTATTTGTCATCAGTTTTGCAAATTTAATGAGCCATTAATTAAATGGGTAGTTTAATTAAAAACTCCTAAAGTTAAATTTAAATATTAGACTTTAATGTTTAATTAATGTTGGGACTAATGTTGAAAAAGAAAATATTAGTTCCCTTTAAATGGGAGACATAAGGAGTTAATGTTATACTATTATAATATTCTTTTGTCCCACATTCATGACGAAATGAAAAAGGTGCCCAAATGAAGTTATAAAAGGGAGTTTTTAGAGCATTAATGGCATCTTGGAAATTATGTATCTTGGAGTTTGAGTTTTTTTTTTCAAGAGATTATCTCTAGAGTTTGCAGGTATTTGAGGATGTAATCCCTCATATGTGACATTTCCTATGCCCATGAGAGACCAGGTCTAGGAAATTTAAAAATAAATTAGCATTGGAATGGTTTGATGGATGTGGATATTTATAGTTAAGACTGTGAATGCTCAGTTTGGGAAAAATCACAAAATGTGTGATAGGCAGTCATTGTACTTTACAACGCTGTAATATGTTATTACAGATTATTTGTAATTGGAAAGGAGGATTAGTCACACCACCACTCAATTTTTGTGCAGGCCTCTCATTGAACACAATGAACTTAGAAGCTGTTGTTGCTTATAGCATTCAGGTATGGGAGATTCGTGGGTTTGGCATTAAATATGCAATTAGAATTAAAGAAAATCAGATAAGTTTGGTAAATCACAAGACATTATTGATTGAAAATTAAGTTTGGCAAAACACAAGACTTATAGGACCAATTATAGACTGAAGTTGTTTTTCCATTAGAAAGGGAGTTATACCACTAGCTAGGCCAGCAACTAACATTCCAATAGCTGCAATAGTCACATAGTGTTTATTCTAGACCAGAAGTGATGGCTGTGAACATCCTACTTGGGCTACATTAATCTGAAACTAGTCCCCTATTAGTTGATGGAAAATTTATGTTGTAGCAGATATGTGTGGTATTGTAGTCGCCTGAGTGTAAATGTGGTTGGTCGCTTCAACATAGTATTGGGTGTGAGTGCAAAGGGACTGCTGGACGTGTTCTACATCAGGGAAATCGGTACCGACGATACCTTGGCCATTCAACTCCACTTCATGAGGAAAAATTATGTTTGCTAAATTTTATGGTTCATGATAGATATAAGTTCAAATGTTGGAATTAGTTTTCTGGAGTTGCTATGTACTAAGATTAATAAGTTATTAAATTAGGAAACAATTACCAATCATGGTTCTCATATTGATGATCCATAGTTATTAATTCTAAAGCAAATTCTTACATGTATTATGACCTCTATCTGAAGGTGCACCAACTGTTTGACATAATTCTTATGAGCTTGGATAGTCCTTGTGTGAACATATTGTATGCTCAAAAATATTCAAACAATTAAAATGGACCAGGTTCAACTAAACCACATGAACATTCAAAAACAAAAGAAATCAGCCACCTTGATTCCCACTAGGGCAGCCCATTACAGTGGTTTTAGAGCATGCATGCAAATTGTTCGACAAATTTACATTGAATGTAAATTCAAAGCATTAGACCAGAACAGGGGGTGCTATTAGACACTTTCAACTAACAACACCTACAATAGGAACCCCATGAATAATTTCTAAAATAGCATTTTGCAAAACAACATCTTATCAAACTAAAATTCAACCTACCAGAATATCAACTTGGTCACACTTTAAAAAAACCTAGGACACTATCAAAACCAATCATGCACACCACTTCCAAACCAAACATTCCAAGCTATAATACATAATCAGTATCAAAAAATTTCACTCACAACCAAAACCTTCCACCATTAAACCAACAACACATTTTTACCAAAACAAAAATCTATTTTCTGACCCACTCTTGGGAACATCACACAACAACATCTACGTACCACAAAATCACATTAACATTCAACCATCACCCACAAATACCTTAGCTCAAAAATTGTATAATCTTCAACAACAAATTAAAAACATGTAGTTAGGAGGAACAAAGAAGAGACACACATTGGAGGAGATTTGTCTTTATTTGTTCAACAAAACCATATACCTATGCCACCCATTTCTCACAACTTTGAAAATTTAAAATTTTGTTGTTTTCTTATTTTTTGGATTTGAACTATGTAAACTTATTTGCATCAATGTTTCAGATCATACTCAATGATCCATCATCAAGATGAAAGAGATTTAGGATGAGAATGATTCTACATCTATCTCATCCTAATTATGGATCATTGAGTATGATCTAAAACGTTGATGCAAAAAAGTTTACACAATTAAAATCCAAAAAAACAACAACAATTGTAATGAACTTTGGAAATATATATAATCTCTCCGATTTTGAAATTTGACAAATATAAAGGGGTGATCAATGAGGACACATTAGAGAATTTTACAGGTGGACCCGACTTTAGGGCCTGTGGGTTTTCTACTATACTATGCATCACACTTTGTCCCAAGTAACTCGGCCTTTATTGGTTTCATCAACTAGTCACCTCAAGTGTTGCTCATCGGGGCTGAACCCATTGATGAAAGCTTAACCTATAAATCTCTATTCCTGTCCACCTTGATCGATCAATCTCTATCGGTTGTGCTAGAAGAGCCCTATATGCTCAGCCTTAAATGTAAATGCGTATGGTTAAGCGTTATGAGGGTATGAGAACCTATCACAAGTTTTGAGAAATAGGCAGGAATAAAGCAACATTGAGGGGGAGTACACAGTGAGGTGGCCATTACTATAGAGGTGACATAACAACCTTTTTGTGGACATGGGTCGGGTATTTATTTGCATTAATTTTTTAGATCACACTCAATGATCCATCATCAAGATAAAAGAGATTTAGGATGAGAATGATCCTACATCTGTCTCATCCTAATTATGGATCATTGAGTATGATCTAAAACGTTGATGCAAAAAAGTTTACACAATTAAAATCCAAAAAAATAACAACAATCGTAATGAACTTTGGAAATATAATCTCTCTAATTCTGAAATTTGACAAATATAAAGGGGTGATCAATGAGGACACATTAGATAATTTTACATACCATTCTTAGAGGTTGATCATAATGATATATATCTTATGTGCCTCTTTCCATGTAGTATAGGTGGACAAGCCATTGAGTTTCTCATCTCCGACATGGCATTATATCTTTTCATGGAAATGAGTTTATTGCACACTTATTTTACAACATAGAACATGTAATATCAATGTTTGATCTCTAGAATATCAAGCAAAAGAATGGTGAATCCTTTGCCTCCTTGCAGAGATGGAGAAATATGGCTAGCAAATGCCCATGTCACATTCCTGAAAAAACAACTCATGCAAATATTTATAGAAAAATTGAAACATGAAATGATGTTTCACTTACAAGTTCAATGTTCAAACATCTTTGATGAGGTTATCAAAAAGGGTGTTTCCATTAAAAATCTCTTTTAGCTAAAGCAACTGTCAAAATTTTCAAGGAGATAAAAACTATCCTGATACATATACTAACAAATCTCAAATTTGGTCTAAAAAAACATAGTCAAGGATGGTGTCATAGATACTAAAGTGATTAATAAGGCTAAACCCATGAATAGCCTTCAAATCCTAATGTTAAAAGACCAAACATTGCTCAAGAATCCAACACTATACAAACCAATTCACAAACGGGACCTCCTAAGACAAATAAAAATATTAGACACAAATATACTCGCTTGGGAGAATATATCGAATTAATATTAATAAAAAATGGTACTATCTAATGTAATCATGCTTCTAATAGTTAGACAATACGAACTACAAGTCAAGCCCACATGGAAAGATACCGACTCTTACAAATATTTGTTAGGAAAATAGTGTCTCAACCTTACAATAATAAAAGGTTATTTTCAAATGAGCATAGGGGATTTCAAGGGGGGTATCCCCCTCCCTTGCAAGGTCCAAAGGAGATGACTTCCCCCTCGACAGGGGGTTAAGAGGCCACATGCCTTGGTAGGGGGTTTCGAGGGTAATACCCCCAACACTATATTTTATGTGTAATTTGTCATTGTAAATATTGTCAGTTTATCATTAGGTTATAGATCTAATTGTGGATATTTTATTCACTTTGTTTTCCCTAGAAGCAACCCTATTTTGTGAGGGCATTGTTTTACAACTACATATTATGATGTATTTGAAGAGTCTGATAGTTGTTGAGTTGCCTTTGGATCTCCATTGGTGATAATCCTATAAGAAGATTGCTCTACAAGTATCTTGTAATATGTTGATTTCTAAATAAAATATTAGGCAGCTTTTAGAGTGTGGTGGTTTTGTCCTAAAAGTTTTTCCCCATGTAACTTATTGTGTTGTGGTGTGCATGTTATTTATGGTTATATCTATTAAGTTTATGTAATTATTGTAAAGAGATAACGTTTTTGCATTACCCTTCTCTCAAGATTAGTATAGAAAGTTGTTCTGCTACCTTAACTTCCTTACAAGCACTATGAGAGCCGGATCACCTTTGGTTTCAATTGTGGGTTGTTGGGATTTTTAAAATAATCTAGTTTTGAGTGGGAGTTTGCGTAGAAGATAATTTTTGATCTTGTTTTAGGAATTTTCCAATGGAAAGTTCATGAAGAAGAATAGAGGTGGAGGAATTTTCTAGAAGTAATTTGACATGGGGAAGCTGAAGATGGAGGATCTACTAATAGATCAAGATCTATGGGATGTTGTTGATGAGAATGTCTCAAGACATATAGATCCTACTGTAACTACTTAGTATGATGTTATGGATCATAAAGACAAGGGTATAATCATATTGTTCTTGGTGGAATTTGTTCTAAACAATGTCCATGAAGAGACCTCTACAAAGAAGCTATGGAAAAATCTTGGTGAGATGTATCAAGCCAAATATTTATTGAATTAGATTTTCTTGAGAAAGGAATTGTATTCCTTGATAATGGAAGAGAGTGGAAGGATCACAAGCAACCTAGAAGTAATCAATATGGTGGTGGGGTATGTGCACCAAGATGTGGTACCAAAAGGGGTCTTAAGATACCACATTTTTTCATAAAATCAACAATGTCTGAACTTCGATGATAAATTGAACATAGTTAGACTCCAAGTTTGAAGATACAACAACAACATGAGTCAAATTGCTTTGAGTCTACTTTCTAAACTACTAATTTGTTTTTAAAAATGGTGGAGATTAAGGGTGTAAAAAAAGGGGGCCAAAAAAAGTGGTCATGTTTTATGCAAAAAATATAACATAGCATCTATTGTGGCCCCCCTTAAATATTCTTTTTTAAATTTTTTTAAAAATTACTCTAGTGAGAAATTAGCTAACACCTTGTAGTTTATGCTGAATTTTTTGAGTAATTTTTTAATGATTATATGATTTTATTACTAATTTTCGAAGTGGACACATCCTAAAAACTAGAAATTTGAGCATGCTCCCCCCTAAAATAATTGTAAACTAATAAAAAATCAAAACTTTTTTTCAAGGTGTGTAGAATGGAGTCTAGTTTCTAAAAATGTAAGTTGTTTCAAAATCTAATGAACGTGTAAAAAATTGTACCCAAAATAGTACATGTTGGTTTTTGATTAAAAAATGAAAACACTAACAAAAGAAATTAAAGATGAAAGCCTTGACAAAATTAAAATGTGAAGCAAATTACATGGTTGGATATATAATATATAGCTTAAGGACGTTATGGTATTTTTTTTAATTTACATTGAAACACATGTAAACTTGATGGATAGCATGACCAAAAATATGTGAAATTTTTAATCTTCTTATAAAAACAAGTCTCAGGCTTGAAATGGTCATCCAACCCTTTGGGTTGGATTACCAAGTACAATCCAACCCAAAGGGTTGGTGTTTTCTAATGCAAACCATTGGGCGAGTGCCAAATATGGTGCTTGTGAAATTCAAAATTTTTACTTTTCACATTTTGGCTCTTGCCAAAAGTGAAAAGTGAACTTTTTGCATTTGTGAACTTTGGATTGTAGATTTTGTGTATAGGAAAATGTTCTAGTTTGGACACAAGTTATACCCAACCCTTGAAGAAGAATTTCATGAAATATAACATTTGAGTATAAGTCACATTTCAATATGTCTTTTTTCTTTCTTATACTTTAAGTTATATTTCGTGTGTATTGAGGTAGGATGTTTGAGAGTGGTTTCATCTCTATAAGAGTTATAATGTATATTATAGATTTTAGAGGATCATATAATTTTTTAAATAGTTAAATTTCACTAATCAACATGTTAAATTACAGTAATCAACATGCTCCTATTAGCATTCTTTAGCCCTGTATCTCACCCTCTTTATCTTCCCAAAAAATATAGACCTCTCCCTCTCTTGTCTCTCTCACCTCTCTCTCCCCTCTCTAGGTATATCCCACCCTCTCTACCTTTCATTCCTTCCTTACCCCCATTTCTATCCTTGACTCCCTCTCTCTCTCTCTCTCTTCTTCTCTCTCACTCTCTTATTATTTCTCTCCCCTCCTTCTCCATTCTCTTGATCACTACCTATCCCTTCCATTATCTCTCTCCCCTCATCTAGATCTCTCCCTCCCTCCCTATATCATTACCCACCTCTCTCTCCCCCTCTAGGTTCTCACCTCTCTATTTATTCACTCTATAGTTCTTTCCCTCCCTCTCCACCTTTATCTCCCTCCCCCCTTACCCATATCCATTTATGAACTCTCTCACTCTCTTCTCTCTCTCTCCAAACCTATCTATCTTCTCATTCCCTAGGTCTCTCACACCCTCCACATATAACTCTCCATCCATCCCCTCTTACTCTCTTTGTTCTTCTATCTCTTCTCTTCTCCCTCTCCCCCCTCTCTAGGTCTCTCCCTTCCTTTCTTCCCCTATTCATCTCTATCTCCCTCCCCCACTCTCTCTTATTATCTCTTCCTCTCTTATTCTCTATCTTTTTTTTCTATGTCAACACCTCTCCATCCCACCCTCTCTCTCTCCCCTCTCTAGGTTTCTCCCTCCCTTCCTCTCCACCTATATACCTCTACATATAGGTCTCATTACTAACCTCTCTCTATCCCCTTCTCTCTATCTCAATCCTCTATCTCACCATCTAGGTCTCTCATCCCTCTTTCTCCATCTAGTTCTCTCATCTATCTATATGTCCCCTGTCTAGTTCTCTCCATCAATCTTCCACTTTATCTCCCTCCCCCTTTACCCCTATCTCTTTCTAAACTCTCTCCTCTTCTCTCTCTCCCCTCACCTCTCTATCTCCTCCTCCCCTAGGTATTTCACTTTCTCCATGTCTACCTCTTCCTCAATTCCCTTTTACTCCTCTCTCTATTGTTTAATCTCTCCTCTTATTTCTCCCTCACATTTCTAGGTTTCTCCCTTCTTTTCTTCCCTCCTCCCACTTTATCTCCCTCTCCCTCCTTACCCCCATCTCTCTTTCTTCCCCACCAATTCTTATTATCTCTCTACTATCTACATCATAAAATTTCCATCATGCCTTTTCCCCCCCTCTAGGTTTCACCCTCTTTCCCTCTTTCCCTCTCCACCTCTCTACATCTCCATCCATATATCATTACCAACCTCTCTCTATCCTCCTCCATATATCTCAACTCTCTCTCTCTCTCTCTCTCTCTCTCTCACACACACACACACACACACACACACACACACACACACACACACACACACACACACAGACACAGACACACACACACTATCTAGGTCTCTCACCTCTCTATCCCCCTCTAGGCATCTTATATCTCTATCTAATCCCTCTCTAGTTCTCTCCCTTACTCTCCACCTCTGTCTATCTCACATTTCCATTAAGGCTTAGAGTTTAGAGTTTTTGATTGCTGATGTATAGTTGATGTTTTACCTGTCACTTCCTCACTACCTCCTTTCCTCTCTACCTTGCCTTTCCTCCTTACCCCATCTCTATCCTTTCATCCTTCACTCTCTCTTCTTCACTCTCCCTTTCTTATTATCTCTCTCTCTCTCTCTCTCTCTCTCTCTCTCTAAGTCTCCCCATCCTCCCCTCTTTACCTCTATACTTCTCCATCCCTATCTACTTACCCACTTATCTCTCTCAAAGATCTAGGTCTCTCACCTCACTAGTTATTTGCCTCCCTCTCCACCTCTTTCCCTACCTTCTTACCCCTCTCTCTCTCTCTCTTCTTGAACTTATCTATCATTTTATTCTCTTTCTCCCTCACCTATCCACCTCTCTAGGTCTCTCACTCCATGTATACCTCACCCTCCCTCCCTCTGTAGCCCTATCTTTCTCTCTATTCTCTCTTCCTCCTCTTCTCTCTTATTCTATTAAGTCATCAACTCTCCTCTTCTATCCTCCCTTATCTATCTCACCCCTCCCATCCCATCTAGGTCTCTAACCTATCTCTCCCCCTTTAGGTCTCTCATCTCTCTATGTGGACCCTCTCTAGTTATTTCCCCCCCCCCTTACCAATCCCCCTTTATATAATCTCTTCTTTTCTTCTCTCTCTTCCATCACCTCTCTATCTCCTTCCCTAGGTCTACCATTTCCTCCACCCTATTTCCTAAAACCTATACATAGAGAGAGAGAAATGAGATAGATAGGGAGAGAGAGCAGTGAGATAGATAGAGGGGCATAGAGAGAGGTGGGTAATGATACACCGATGGAGAATTAGAGAGATATAGATAGAGGAAGGGAGAAACCTAAAGAGTAGAGAGAGGTTGAGAGAGAGATGTGATGACTAGGACATTAAAGAGAGAGAATAAGAGAGGGAAAGTTAATAAGATAGTGAGGAAGGGAGATAGGTATGAGGGTAAGGAGGGAGGGGGGATGAAGAGGGAGATAGGAAGAAAGGGAGGAAGGTGGAGAGATAGAAGGAAGTATCAATACGACCAGTTTCCTTAACCCTATGTACTGTAAACTATGTACCATCAATCTTGTACCCTATACCCTAAACCTTATATCCTACAACCTATTATCTAAATCCTATACAAGGGAGGGAGAGATTATGACCTATAGAGAGGCGGGAGAGATAAGAGGAGAGAGAGAAGAATAAAGAGAAAGAGAGAGCTAAAAAGAGAGGGAGAGGTGGGCAGGGAGTGACTATGAGACCTAGAGAGGGAAGCGGTAGATAGGTGAGGGAGAGAAAGAATAAAATATGAGATAAATTTTGAAAGAGAGAAAGAGGGGTAAGGAGGTGGAGAGAAAATTATTAGAGAGGAGAGAGCTATAGAGGTGAGAGATCTAGTACCTAGGAAAAGAGAGGTGAGAGACCTAGAGAAGAGAGATAGGGGGAGGGAGGTGGGTAATGAGACAAAGAGGGAGAGGTAGAGAGGTAAAGATGAAGGGAAGGAGAGACATAAGGATGGGGAGAGAGGTTGGGAGGGAGAGGTATTAATCACAAAAATTAACAAAGAGTGGATAGAAACAATAAGAAGAGAAGAGAGATGGAGGGAGGGAAGGATATATATGGAATTAAGGAGGGAAGGCAAGAGAGAGAGGGAGAGGGTATATGAGATACCTAGAGAGGGGAGAGAGAGGAGAAAGATAGAGAAGAGATGGAGAGTAATAGGTCTAGATTTAATAGGAGATAAAGAGGTGAGGGGAGAGATAATAAAATGAGAGAGTTCATAAAGGGAGATGGGTAAGGGGTGATGGAGAGAGAGAGGTGGAGAGGAAGGGAGAGAACTATAGAGGGGATAGATAGATAAGTGAGATACCTAGAGGGTGTGAGAGAGGTTAGATACCTAGATGGGAGAGAGAGGAGAGAGATGGATAGAGGGGAATAGAGAGATTTTCCTAATGAGACATGGATGAAGAGGTATAGAGGTGAAGAGAGAAGGTGGGAGAAACCTAGAAAGAGGAGAGAGGGGGAGAGAGGGTAGGAGGGAGAGGTGACGACCTAGACAATGGATAGAGGGAATATAGATCATAAGAGAGAGGAGGGGAGGAGGGAGAGGTGATGACCTAGACAATGGAGAGAGGGAATAGAGAGCATAAAAGAGAGTAGGGGAGGGAGATATATATGAGGGTAATAAGGAAGGGGGAGATAAAGAGGGAGGGATAGACCTAGTGAGGTGAGAGAGAGAGAGAGAGTATTTGTTGGAAATGTGCCTCTAATTCACTTGACATGTTTGGGTTGATTGGGCTAGCCTACACCAATGGAACAATAGAGTGGAAGACTACATCAGAGTTGTGCTGATGATTCGACAGAGCTATCTTAGGTGGTTCGAGTTGACATCGGCTATCGGGGGTTCCAGTCTGGAGTTTAGCCGATACTCGATGAAGTAGCCTTAGGCGATCGGGTCGATATTGACTATCAGGTTAATATGCTGAAGGCTATGCCGAAGTCTCGATAAGTTCATTTTGTTCTGTCTTGAAGTGCTTCACTCATCGGGATATCATTTTTGGGCTTGATCCAATGAGCTGATGAGACCGCTCTCTGTTATCGGAGATCGGGGTAACAATAAATCTGTCTGGCCGATGACCTGATGGATTCACCTTAGGCGATCAGGTTTCATTAGGCGATCGACTCTACCATTTGAAGGCTATATCGATGGTCGATGGAGCAAAGACCGACATTGGTGTGAGAATGAACCAAGATCCAAAAAAGGTGACCACTCTGACACTAAGGATAAGATTGTTGGTGTATATGAATACGAACCGACCCGACTCCCTACTGCATGTGGGATAATTGGTTTTTCTTGAATGCGGACCAACGCAGGAAGACGGTTAGACTTCAAGCCGTTGCTACAGTTGCTCAGATGAATGATCAACCAGTTTGGTATTAGAAGACAAATGTCAACCGAATGTAGAGGGAGTTATGATAGCCATTGAGTATGCTATAACTATTATCTAAGTGTTGTATGTTACGTCTAGAACAACTGTTTGACAGAGTGAAAAAAGGAAATCTGCAGACTAAACTTTATTGTATTTGACATAATGATAATAAAGTCCTTTTTGTTGGTGGTGGGTTTTTCTCCCGAAAGGGTTTTCCCACGTTAACTCTGTGTGTTCTGTCTCTTTGTTGTTTAATTGTGTTTGCTCATGCTTATGCCATATTCTATAAATGTTGAAATTTTGTATACACTAGTCTATTCTCCCCTGCAAATTGACATTAGGAAAGCGAATTTCCGCACTTGCTTTCCTTACAAGTGGTATCAGAGCTTGGCCCATTTTTTATCCTTGTTGGGTATGGTTGGTTTTTTGTGTCAGTTCTATTTCAGTGGGAGTCTTGCAAAGTGTCTACTTGTTTTACAGTTTGAGATGGCAAGCACCTTAGGGCGCATAGACATGGAGAAGTTTAATGGTTCCAGTTTCAAACTATGGAAACTAAAAATGGAAGACTTGCTAGTCGATAGAGATCTCTGGGGTGCTATGCCTACAACTTCTAAGGCTTCAGGAATGAAGCAAGAAGATTGGGATGTAGCCGATCGGAAGGCAAGGGGTCTAATAAGGCTATGTCTTGCTGATTTTGTTCTGTTAAACGTCCATGAGGAGAAGATTGCACATCTTCTCTGGAATAAACTGGGAGATATTTATCGAGGCAAATCCTTGGTGAATAAACTTTTCTTGAGGAAGAAGCTGTACTCTCTGAAGATGGATGTAGGAACACCTTTGGCAGACCACTTAAATGCATTCAACATGGTTCTTTGCATAGTTAACTTCTATTGGTGTGTCCATCCAGGAAGAAGAACGTTGCATGTTGTTGTTGTGTTCATTGTCGGACTCTTAGGAACACTTAGTGATGGCTGTCGGTAGTACTACGACCCAGTTCAAGATGGATATTGTGGTAAATACTCTTTTGTCAAAAGAAATGAGAAATAAGTCTTTTGAGATGACAAAAGATTCACTCTCTATTCGAGGCAGACCGAAGGACAAAGACAAGAAGAAAGGCAAGAAGTCCAAGTCTCAAGAGTGATTTAAATCTCTAGGCAAGAAGTCAAAGGTGAAATGCTAGAACTGTGGGTAGAAAGGGCATATCCAAAAGGATTGCAAGGAGGAGGAGAAGAAGAAGAAGTATTTTAAAATTGAATCTTCCCAAAGTGATGCGGATGCATTTGTAGCAGCCCTAGTAGTACCTACCTCAGATGACACCTGGTTAGTAGATTCTGGTGCATCTTTTCAAATGACCACCCACAAGGAGTGGTTCTTGAAATATGAACTGTACGCTGGTGGAAAGGTATATTTGGCCAGTGATTCTACATTGGAGATTGTAGGGAGAGGCAAAATTAAAATTCAATTCCCAGACAGTAGAGTGAAGGGGATCAATGGAGTTCTTCATATACTAGATTTGGCAAGAAATCTTCTCTCTGTAAGTAAACTTAATGATACTAGAGTACAAGTTACTTTTGTTTCTGGTGGTTGCAAGATGACTAGGGGCAAAGGGTGATCATTTTGGTACTTCATATAAGTTAAATGTTGAACCTATATGTTGTAATATGGCCTTTGAAAAGTCAGTTAAGACAATTGTAATGATGCATAATGCTAATTCATTGCAAGCTAAACTTCCTGCTAAGAAAACAATGCTCTGGCATAATAGGTTAGGCCACATAGGTGAAAACTGATTAAAAGCCTTGAAAAATAAGAACCTGGTTGAAGATTTGGATGATTGTAGTTTTGAGTTCAATTTCTGCGAACATTGCATATATGGAAAACATAACCGTGTTAAGTTTTATTCCAGTTCTCATAAGTCTTCTGATATTTTGGATTATATTCACTTTGATGTGTTTGGTCTAGTGGATGTACCTTCTTTGTCTAAGTCTAAAGACTATGTATCTTTTGTAGATGATTATTCAAGAAGGGCATTTGTGTACTTTCTTAAAAGTAAATCAGAAGTGTTTAGTCGGTTTAAGGAGTTTAAGAACCTTGTTGAAAATCAGTCTGGGAGAAAGATTAAATGTTTAAGAATAGACAACGGTGGTGAATTTTGTATTGTAGATTTTGACAAGTACTGTGTTGATCATGGAATTAAGAGACATAAGAGTGTACCTTACAATCCATAGCAGAATGGAGTTGAAGAAAGGTTGAATCGGTCCCTAATGGAGAAAGCAAGAAGCATGTTGAGTGGAGCTGGGCTAGAAAAAAAAATTCTGGGCAAAAGCAATTGCTACAACGTGTTACCTACTGAATCGTTCTCCTACTTCAGCATTGGTTGACAAAACACCTATGAAAGCATGGTCTAGTAAGAAACCTTCTTTAAGGCACCTTCATATTTTTGGTGCAGAGACATATGCTGATGTGCATGATGTTAATAGATCTAAATTGGATAAAAAGGTGATGAAATGTATCTTCAATGGCTATGGAGTTGGTGTGAAAGGATACAAACTTTGGAATCCAGTGACTAGTAAGGTTGTATACAATAGAAGTGTGATTTTTCATGAGCTGAAGCCTATGTCACTAGATCATAATATAGAAAAGAAAGAAGAAGCTGAGGTTGAAATTCCTCCAGCCAAAGAAGAGTCTCCAAAGATACTTGAAGATGAGGAGAGTTCGAGTAGTTCTGAAGAAGAACATGTTGATGAGCCTCCTATGGAACCATAAGAAGCCCCAACACCAGAGTTGAGAAGATCTACTCGAGAGAGGCGAAAACCTAATAGGTATACACCTAATAAGTACAGTCATTCTATGTTGAATGTTAATTGTGCTTATGCTTTACTTGTAGATACTGATGAGCCTAATACTGTCAAAAAAGCAATTGAAATGCCTGATTTAGGTTCCTGGTTGGAAGCCATGAATGATGAAATTTCATCATTGGATAAAAATGGAACTTGGGATTTGGTGCCATTGCCTAAAGGCAGAAAGCTTGTAGGCTGCAAATGGGTGTTTAAAAAGAAGTACGGTCTAGATGGCAGCATTAACAAATACAAAACAAGACTAGTTGCAAAGAGGTATTCACAAAAAGAAGGTATTGACTATGGGGAAATCTTCTCTCTTGTAGCTAAGTTGACATCTATTAGATTTCTCTTGTCACTTGCAGCCGCATATGATTGAGAGATTGAACAGATAGATGTGAAGACAACATTTCTTCATGGTGACCTTGAATTTATATGTCCCAGCCTGAGCATTTTGTGGGAAAAGGTAAAGAACATGTAGTATGCAAACTCAAAAAGTCTCTGTATGGTTTAAAATAGTCTCCCAGAATGTGGTATCAAAAGTATGATACATTTGTTTTGTCCTTGGGATTTGTGAGATCAAAAGTTGATCATTGTGTTTACTACAAAACTGATGGTGATAGGATTCTTATCATAGCTTTGTATGTAGATGACATGTTGTTCATAGGAAACACAAAAGGTATGATCTTAGTTTTAAAATATCAGCTTTCTATGAAATTTGAAATGAAGGACTTAGGACCAGCAAATTACATTCTGAGAATGGAAATAAAAAGAGATAGATCTAAGAGGAAACTTTGGCTTAGCCAAAGGAAGTATATAACAAATGTTCTTGACAGATTTCATATGTCTGATTGTAAACCACAGGTTGTTCCCATCTTGCATGGAACTAAGTTGTCTATGTTTGACAGTCTGAAATCTCCAAAAGAGATTGAAGACATGAAAAGTGTACCTTATGCAAGTGCTATAAGCTGTCTGATGTATGCTATGGTTTGTACAAGATTAGATATTGCCCAACCAGTGGGAGTACTTAGCAGGTTTATGTCGAATCCAAGGAAACCACACTGGGATGCTGTAAAGAGAGTGTTCATATACCTAAAGGGTACTTCAGACTTTGCATTGTGTTATCATGGTAATTTGAAGGATTCAAAGAGAGCTCTCAATATTTGTGGTTATATGGATTCTGATTGGGCAAGGGATATTGATAGCGGGAGATCCATTAGTGGATATGTTTTTGTCCTGAATGGTGGAGCAATTAGTTGGATGAGAAAGTAGCCAGCTGTAGTCGCTTTGTCCACTATCGAGGCAGAAAACATGGTGGCCACACATGCTTGTAAAGAAGCAGTCTGGCTTAGGCGTTTGAGTTCAGATATTGGTTTGATGCAGGGCAGGTTGAAATCTGTAGTGACAGTCAGAGTGCCATATGTTTGGCAAAGAATCCTACTTTCCATGCCAGGTCAAAGCATGTTGACGTTCAGTATCACTTCATTCGTGACATGGTGGAAGATGGAAAAGTTTATCTTAAAAAGGTAGACACTCTGGAAAATGTTGCAGATGCATTGACAAAACCAGTGAGCATGCACAAGTTCAAGTGGTGTTCAAATTCTATGGGTCTTCATACCCATGTTTCTTAGTAACGTCTGATATGGTATTCGGTCTAGTGAATTCCTTGTCAAGTGGGAGTTTGTTGGAAATGTGCCTCTGACTCACTTGACATGTTTGGGTTGATCGGGCTAGCGTACACCGATGTAACAATAGAGTGGAAGACTGCATCGGAGTTGTGTCGATGATTCGATGGAGCTGTTGTATACACCTAAAAATGGTCTGAAGATAATTAATTAAATAAGCAATTATCTAATTAATCTCTCCTTCCCAATTTAATTGAATTCACTAAGCAATTTGATTAAGTCTCTCTTTCATCTACTTATTAATAAATCTAAGGATTTACTGAATAGGTTCATTTCACCCCTTTAATTAATTAATTCAAATTAATTAATTCCCTCCATGCAAATTATTTCTTCTAATTCCCTAATTAATTAAAACAAATCAAATTATGAGTTGTTGAGATTAATTAGTCATTTTCCTAATATTTGAATTTCTAAATTCAAATTCTCCTAACTTCTACCACTCCTAAACCTAACCATTCCTAAACCTAACCCATTCTACCTACCACCATGTCCCCTTTCATCCAACATCTTCTAGAACCTTTGTGACACTTCTCACTAAGTGTTCCCTTTCATCCTACCTCTTCTAGAAGCCTCTTGACACTTGTCACCAAAGAGATGATAGATGTTCCCTTTAATCCAACCCCCTTTGCCAACCTCCAATTTAACCATTGATATCTTCAAATCAATCTCAACCGTTGATTCATGCCAACTCACCCCTAGCCTTGGAAAATCCTATAAATAGACCCTATTTTGGAGAACAAATAGCCAATTCACGAATTCAGCCACTTTACTAATTCATGCTCAATTTTAGCTCATTTGCATTATTACTATAGGCATATAGCTTATAGTTTATCAGTTTTAGCAATGTTATCATGCTCATTTCAGCTTAACTCTTAGCTTAATCATGCTAGGATAATCATGAATTCATATAGCGTAATCATGCTATCATGCTAGATCATGCATCTTAATCATTCAAATCCTCCATCTAAGTGTAGTCAAGTCACTGGAATTTGCATACTAAGATCTGAGAGCAAAATCCACACTCGCATTTACTAGGAGGCAATAAGTCGATTAGCTATGGTTTTGTCTTTCATTGCTTCAATTTACTAACCATTGCTTGTAATGATTTATTGAGTGCATTGTGGTTGCAGTACAGGTACACTTCATAGAGCATGAAATTTTGGCACCCACCGTGGGGTAGAAATCATCATTTTCAGCCTCCCAAGCTTCCTCAAACTTCATCTCTGCTGAATCAAAATCAGATTGTCGTACGAGTTTCCTTTCTGGTTCGTACAAAATTCCTTTTAGTCTCGGACAACACCTCATCTTGACTCGTATGAGGTATAATCCTAACTCATACGAGATTTTAGACTGCAAATTCTTTACTCGTACTAGGCTGATCCTGTGTCGTACGAGTTGATTTTCACACTCGTACTAGAGCTAATTTTGTGTCGTACAAATTTCTGGCTGTTAAATCTTATGTCGTATGAGTCAATATTGGTCCTTGTGCATAATCTAATCATTTGTCGTTCAGTTTGATAAATCATGTCGTACGAGTTTCTGCATCTGTGATTTTTTTGAAAAACTGCAAATTAGAAATTTCAAATTTGTCTATACATCGGTAATCTGCATTTTTGAAGGCCATGCCCTTTGAAAATTGCATCTAGAACTCTTGGAGACCTTTCCAACGAGGTAAATGGCTTGTAATTTTGAGTCCTGAGCAGAAAGTTATGCCTATCTGAAGTTAGGATAAAATTTCATATAATTTTTCTGAAAATTTCATAGTTTGGATCACTAATGTTAATCTTGTTGTCTATGAGATGTTTGCAACCTAACTCTTTCTTGCAGATATGCTTGTCAAAGATACGCTTGTCAAAGACAAAATTCAAAACAATGACTACTAATGAGTTTTTGCAGGTTGCCTAAGGATTCAGCTGAAAAAACTTTGTGTATTCTTTAAAGATTTTTAGGCATACTTCAATTTGGGCTTAAAGAAATGAACTATCATGTCTTATGTGCTTGTGATGATAGGCGAGTATGCTCTCACCTTTCTTAGGTGATCAGAGAGCTAGACTCATCTTTTTTGCTTTCATTAGTGCATCTGTTTAGCAAGCCTGCCCTCCCGAGGAGTTATTAACTCTTAGCCATTAAGGCCGGTGAGAGGGGAACAACCTAAGTGGGAATGGCTAACGCCAAGTAATTCAACCCACTATAAAATAAATGTGTTTTTGATGAAAATCAAAGCAACGGTAGTGCTCGGGAATAGCTCTCCTCCGTACCTTCGGGCATATCAAACCTTGGTTTTCAAGGCTGGGAGACCTCTTAATTGAGTTTATACCCCGACGCGCCGAACGGATCCCTTACTAGTGCTGGTTAAAATAGAAGCTACCCGATTCACCTCTGAAAGGGTGATAATCTTTGTGCAAGAGAGATAGTAACTCTCCCAAGACACTTGCCATATCGTGCCCCCATTAGCGTTTGGAGTCGGATAATACAACGTTGAGAATCCATTGCGTGAGACTCAGCGGCCGTATTCTGATTAGCTATTGGGTGTGTACCTAAGTCAGCAAGCAAAGGTTTTCATTCTCAGCCAACTTCCTTAGGGTTTAGCTTTATTGAGAGTCATGTATCACATCATGTGTTTGCTATGTATTCATCCCCAAATTGCAAAATCAGACACTTAAAACTGAAAAACCAAAGTAAAACATCAAAATTCAGTGATCAAAACTCAAAAAAAGCAAGCACTTTTTATAACTGCTCAAATACCTATCATACGAGTCAGGAGTCTCTGTCATATTGCTTGATCTTCTGTCATATGAGTCAAGGTTCTATGTCATATGAAAAACTGCTATTCACATGAAGTCACTAGTCTGTCGTTCTGTCTTGTATCTCTTGTCATCCTATGCTGCATAATCTGTCGTACGAAACTCTGCATTTGTCAGTCCAGAACTGAGTCTTACATACCTATTTCAGAGTTGTCATTTCTGTTTGGTCAAATTGTAGTAAACATAAACGCCTGGTCTCTGTTATTCTGTGCTTAAATCATCACGTGTATGCCCATCCTAACTAGATCTCAAAGATGAAAAATTGCAGAGACTGAAATTGAAACATTAGAAACAACTAGAATCATGGAACATGAAGATGAAATACAAGGGGAAGGAGAAATAACAAAACAAAAAATCAAAGACATCAAAAAGGACCCTCAATTTGACAAATTTATGCGAAAATTGTTGGAGGAAGAAAAAGAAAAATATTTTCTAATGTTAGCCAAATCTGGTGCTACACTTCCCCAAGATTTTGATGTGAATAAACTGACACAAAATAAAAGTGACCCTCCCCCTAATAATGAACAACATGAGGACATATTTGGTATCAAAATTAATAACATGTCAATCCCTATTAACACCAAAAACAATGAAGAGACTTACATCCCCAAAAGAGATGAAGTAGAAATTTTGAATAACATTCAATTCAATGAGAATACAAGGACTAGGGATGAAACAAGACAAGATCCAGATCCTACTAGAACGCAAAATCATGGTCATGCAAGAACAAATCATGTTGATAATCCTATCATGACTCTCACACAACAACTGCAAGCAATGCAAACACAAATCCAAGAGATGCAAAGAGGAAATGTTAGATGATATTCACTTCAAGAAATCTATCCTTATCCATTCGACAAAAATCTAAACATGATAACATTTCCAATAGGTTTTGAAACTCTGAGATATGAAAAATATGATGGAAGCTCTGACCCTCAAGATCATATAAGAGAATTTTGTACCATGAGTATGGAGTTTGCACATGAAGATACCTACTTAATGAGACTATTTCCAAAAATCTTAACTGGACTAGCTATGGAGTGGTTTTCCAAACTTGCACCTGGAATAAGATCATTTTCAGAGTTGGTAGATAAATTTATTTCGCAATATTCCTACAATATACAACATGAAGTGACCATGCTAGACCTCTGTAGCACTAAACAAAAAAGTGGAGAACCCTTCATGACATTCTTACAACGATGGAGACTCCTAGCATCACGGTATCCTCGCACATTGCCAGAGTATGAAAAAATGGACATATTCATTGACAACTTAAATGATCAAATGAGTTATTACTTAAAAATGCAAGGAAATCAAAACTTTGGAAAAATGGTTGATAATGGAATTAGAATGGAGGAAGCTATGATAAAGAAAGGTGAGTTGAAAATATACAAAGAAGGAGTCCATCCACCTAACAACAATAACAACAATCACAATGATAAACCAAAGTTTTGGAATAGAAATTGAAATGTCATCAACGATAGAATAGTAGATAATAATAATGTAAAACCAAAATAACCGGTTTTCAATTTATCCACTCACTCGGCAGCAACACAACAAAATAATAATCACCAAAGAGCAACTATCAAAACATTCTTTCAAAGACAATTTACAAACATTGGTGAACCCCTGGGGTCAACATTAAAAACACTTATCACTAACAAATTGATTTCTTTGCCAGAAGAAAGGAACTATGAACCTCAAATAAAACCACACTGGTGGAATGATCATCAATATTGCGATTTTCATCAAAACAAAGGACATCTCACAAACAATTGTCAAAAGTTAAGACATGTCATACAAGATTTGATTGACAAAGGGGTAATAACGGTGGATGGACATACAACAAATGAATCTCATACAGCTTTTAAAACTCTGCTTCCCAACTATGAGAAAGGTGAATCATCAATAATAAACAATGGTAAGGGTAAATCAAAGGTAAATTACACTCATACATATGATAATGTGGTAAACATGATTGTAGTTAAAGAAAAACAAGATCAAGAACATGCTCAAGCTATAACAAGAAGCAAAACCAAAGTTATTTTGCCAAGTCCTACAACAAATGCATCATCCACAACAAAACAATACAATTTGGTGGAATAATTGCAGAAAACACCTGCGCAGATATCCATCTTGGAGCTTTTAAAACTTTCACCCACACACAAGGAAATTCTTGAACGAGCATTAGTAGATACCACCGTATCCAAAGATCTTGATATTGATCAATTCCAAACCATGGTGGGACACCTCACAACCCCTCACTGCTTATCATTCACTGAACAAGATGACATGTCCTTGCAACATCCCCACAATGCTCCCTTGCATATCGAAGTCATCATTCATAAAATGTGCGTTAAAGATGTCCTAATAGACAGAGGAGCTGGTCTAAATATCTGTTCATTAAGTCTTGTTCGTGCTTTAGGATATTCAGAAGATGCAGTTGATGCTTGGAAAAGGATCACTATAAAAGCCTATGATGAAGAAGAGTGTTCCTCCAAAGGAATTGTGATACTACCCATCAGAGTGGGACCTTTGCAGAAAGATACATCATGCCAAGTTCTAGACTTGGATCTATCATATAATATACTCCTAGGGAGACCATGGATCCATGACTTGCAAGCTGTCCCATCAACATACCATCAATGTGTAAAATTTCCATACAATGTGTAAAATTTCCATACAATGGAGAGGAAATCACTATCTCTGTAGATTCAAATCCTTTTCAATATTGCAACAATCTCAAAATAGCTCAAGAAGTCACCGTTCCTCATAATAGGGAGGCATCATCTTCAAACACACAATCCAAGGAACAATCATTTTCTTCTATTCTATCAATTATGGAAAAACAAATGCAGCTAAAAGATCAAGGAAACGGAGAATATTCAATATCACAAATACCACACTCTACTAAATTCTTGGGAAAACCATCAAACTCTACACAATGACTAGTTGTAAAACATCTTGCAATATTTAATGGAGCATTTATTAGTGCTGGGAACTTATTAGAGGAAACAGAAGACAAAGATGTACTACAATGGCTATACAAGGATTAAGAGGTCCAACAAAAGATCAACAATGTTCGTATACCTACAGAAAAATATGGAAAAGGATTTAGCATCCTCAAAAAGATGGGATACATTGGAACTAGTCCTATAGGGAAAAGAAAAGAAGGTATCTCAGAACCTATCCAACCTTATACTCAGCAAGCTATAGACAAATCAGGCATAGGATATGGACAAGCTAATTTAACAAAAGATACACTTTTTAGTCAACAACAAGAGGAATATGAGAATAGACAAGAACAACTTGTTATTGAAAGGGAGCAACAAGCACAAACAATGAAATGGGAAAAGCAGCAAGCTTCAGATCAACAAGAAAAACAAACCAAAAGTACCTCTCAAGCAACATTAAATATTGATCAAAACAAGCATGATCCTAGTACAAATCTAGGAGAGCTCATAACAAGGTTGACAAAACTCAATCTCAGTCCTGAAGAAGCTGAACATGAAAGAAGACAAGATATATTAAGAATAACAGAAGAAATGTTGTATGATAAAATCTGTAGATTACAAGCTGTTAGTGAGACAGATTCTAATGAGTGGGAATGGGATTCCTATCATTCTAAAGACTCTGCTGAAGAAAGTTGCTTTGAAGGAGATTTAGAAGTTGATATAGTTCACACGTATGCAGGGCAAACGTCAAGAACTAGTTCACTTGAATTAGAACCACATTTGACTAACTTGGACTTAATCAAGGACGATCAGGATTTTCTTATACAAGGTCATTCTGATGAGAGTACTGTTCTAGACATGAACCTACGTACTAAAAACTTTGAAACATATATCATGACCCTTAATACCCTTGAAACATCTCAACCTAACGATCCCTTACCTCTACTACATCCTGAGCTTATTGATTGGGAAAATGAGGGACATACTGCCATTGATACCTTTCCAAACGACCATGCCATATCTGTATATCTTAATGCAATCAAAGCTGAAACAACTCTCACCAGGAATTTCAGCAACGCATCTTCCAGTCAAGTGGGTGCCAAATCTCCTAGTCACAAAAATGAACATAAAGAAAATAGCATCAGGTCTAATGCTGAAAACCATTTATTGGCAACATTAGATCAAGAAAAAGTAAAAGCAAAGGATGCATCCAATGGTGAAAACCTCCTTGAGGCACCAGAAGATGGGAGATTTGACACTTTACCTGAGCATTATCAAGAAAGATCATCCATTTTGATCGAACCAATAGAGGCAGTTAACATTGGCACAAAAGAGCAACCAAAGATTCTTCATCCAACAACTTCTTTGTCTGAGCAAGAAATGCAACAATATGTGGAATTCTTCAAACGAAAACAAATCAATTTTGCCTGGTCATATGTAGACATGCTAGGGTTAGATCCAAAGCTTATTATGCATCACTTGAATGTTAATCCAAGAGATAAACCAGTCAAATAGAAGTTAAGGAAAATGCATCTGCATATCACTCTTCTAGTCAAGGCAGAACTAAAAATTTTTTTGGATGTCAGATTCATCAGACCTATAGCATATCCTCAATGGGTATCTAACATTGTTCTTGTTTCAAAACCAGATAAAAGCATCAGAATATGCATAGATTTCAGAGATCTTAATAACGCATGTCCAAAGGATGACTTTCCTTTGCCTAACATCGACATCATTGTAGATTTAATGACATGACACTCCATGTTTTCTCTAATGGATGGTTTCTCTGGATACAATCAGATCAAAATAGCACCCGAAGATCAAGAAAAGACAACTTTTACATGCCCATGTGGTACTTTCTGCTGGAACGCCATGCCTTTTGGATTAAAGAACGCATGTGCTACATATCAAAGAGCTATGACAACTATATTTCATGACACGATGCATACATTCATGGAAGACTATGTGGATGACATATTAGCTAAATCATACAACAGAGAAGAACATATAGACATACTGGAAAAGATCTTTGACAGATTAGAACAATGCAAGGTAAGGCTAAACCCTAAGAAATGTGCCTTTGGTGTTACTTCAGGAAAGCTATTCGGATACATTGTTTCAGCAAGAGGAATCGAAGTAGATCCAACTAAGATAAAAGCAATCATGGAAATGGCATCTCCCAAGAATATCAGTCAACTAAGATCACTACAAGGAAGTCTCCAACCAATTAGAAGATTTGTGGCTCAATTAGTAGATAAATGTCAACCATTCACTCACCTATTGCACAAACATGTTAATTTCAAGTGGGACCATCACTGTGAAGAAGCATTCAACAAGATCAAGGCATATCTCACGGAACCACCTATTCTAATGTCACCAATTCCTGGAAAACCATTATTACTCTATGTATCAACTACCGAAGCATCATTGGGAGTTTTGCTTGCACAAGAGGATAATGAAGGAAAAGAACGAGCCATTTACTACATCAGAAAAACACTAGTGGGATATGAGGTTAACTATTCATCAATAGAAAAAGCATGCTTGGCAGTAGTTTTTGCTTCTCAAAAACTACGACACTATCTACTATCTCACTCCATCAAGTTGATAGCTAAAATCGATCCTCTGAAGTATTTGCTCAGCAAAGCCATATTGACAGGATGACTAGCAAAATGGATCATGATTTTAAGTGAGTTTGATATCAAATATGTTGACAGAAAATCTATCAAGGGACAAGTCATCGTAGATCAACTAGCAGAGACACCACTTCAAGATAATCATCCTCTACAGATTGAATTTCCTGATGCTGATATCTTAACAGTTACAACAAAGGCATGGCAACTATACTTTGATGGTTCATATACACAACATGGATCAGGAGCTGGAATTCTTTTCATCACACCACAAGGGCATACAATCCCGAAAGCATACAAACTAAGCTTTCCATGTACAAACAATATAGCAGAGTATGAAGCATTGGTAACAGGTATCAAAATGGCTGTAGAATGGAACATAACACAACTTCAAGTCTTTGGAGACTCTCAGCTCGTCATTAATCAAATCAATGATGACTATCAAACCAAAGATGACAAACTCATGCCTTACAAAAATATGGTGGATGATTTCAAGAAGTACTTTATAGAAATAACTTTTGAACAGAATCCAAGAAATGATAACAAAGCAGCAGATGCCATGGCTACACTTGCTTCTCTATTGCAGACATAGGAAAATCAAGAGCATTATGAATTCTTGGTTGAAGAGTTGTTTCATCCCACCTATAATTGTCCTGATTCCCAAACTATCTGTCAACTCATTGGACATGATTCCTCCCGCTATGGCCAAACTTACACATACTTGAAAGATAATATCTTACCTCTTGACCTATCCAAGAACCAAAAGAGAAATTTTATTCGCCAATCCTCTCATTATACTCTCATCGCAGATACCCTGTATAAACGAGGTCTAGACGGTACTCTCTTAAGATGTCTTGAACAAGAAGAATCTGAGAAGGCCTTACATGAAGTCCATAATAGCATTTGTGGCACTCATTCAAGTGGTCTTACCCTTTCGAAGAAACTCATACGCTTGGGTTACTATTGGCCAACTATGGAACGAGATTCTTTTAAGATAGCAAGAACATGCAAACAATGTCAAATCCATGGGAATTTGATCCATGCACCAGCACAAGAACTACATGCTTTAGCAACATCTTGGCCTTTTTGTGAATGGGGACTTGATCTAGTAGGAAAGATAAATCCTTCCTCATCTAATGGACACAAATTCATCCTGGTCGCTACTGAATATTTCACAAAATGGATTGAAGTGGTACCTCTCATCAATATCACAGGAAAACAAATTGTTGCATTTATCTTAAACTACATCATCTGTCGCTATGGAATACCAATGACCATTATCACTGATAATGGGTGACCATTCAAGAATCAAGATGTACAAGAACTCTGTGAGAAGTTCAAAATCCAGCACAGATTCTCCACACCATGTTATCCACAGTAAAATGGGCAGGCAGAAGCATCTAACAAAACTATCCTGAAAATTCTTAAAAAGACAGTGAATGATGCTGGGAAAGATTGGCATATCCAACTAAACCCTTCTCTATGGGTTTACCGCACCAGTATCCGCACACCGACAGGTGCCACACCTTTCTCTCTTGTATATGGTTCAGAAGCCATATTGCCAATCGAAGTAGAGATACCTTCTCTACGTGTATCACTAAAAGGACTCATCCTAGATGAAGAACAAAGAGTATCTAGACTGCAAGAGTTAGAACTAATCCATGAATGCAAACACAATGCCTTTGATCATCTAAAGGTATACCAGAAAAGAATGTACCGGAGCTATAATCATAAGGTTAAACCAAGAATCTTTCAAGTGGGAGAACTAGTGCTAAAAGAAAATCCACGCAACCAGGCAGATCGAGAAAAGAAAGGAAAATTTGAGCCAAACTGGTTAGGTCCGTTTGTGGTCACAACAGTATTTGGGTCAGGAGAATATCAGTTATCAACACAAGATGAAGATCAGCTCGAGGAACCTATCAATAGCATGCACCTGAAAAAGTTCTATGTCTGAAAAATCAGAAAAAATAAAAAATAGTGAAAAATCAGAAAAAATCAAAAACAAGGAAAAAAAAAAAAAAAAAGTGAAAAAGCAGAAAAAGTAAAAAAATCAAATATCAGAAAAAGTGCAATAAAAACAAACGGTGAAAACCTGGCAAACAGGTGCTATTTGTCTGCTGGCTCTTCCATCTATTAGTTCATGCATTCATTTTTGCATTAGCACTGATCATCATGAAGCCTTTATACATACGCAGACATCCCAGTGGCTTCTTACCATGGTTTGGATCATTGGATATATCATAATGAATTTGTTTCTAGGCTTGGAGCAAAATCCTACACCTAGCTGGGGGCAAAACTCTTGACCATTTTGAGCTTAATCAAACAAGTAGAACAAACAATTAGACAACTCTTATCAAGCAAAAAGTGAGACACATCCAACATTGAACACAAGATCAGACTATCAACTATCAAGCTATCACAAAAACAATCTAAGCACATCACACACTTTTCAATAGATAATATCTTTTTGAACGATTGATTGTAACATGATTGTTCAACTTTTCTATATTGCTTTTCGCTATCATGATTTCTGAGTGACTCTAGGATGTCATTGACTAGAGGAACAAGGAAGAAACATGATATTTTTCTTTTTTGCTATCTAAAAATTAATCATTAATATGCGCAAATTTGTCTTGGGACATGATAATCAGAATATCATTGAAGACATTTCCGATTTGCATATTGAAATGATCAATACTGCCCGTTTTACGCAAACAACACTCAAGTCATCTCGGTTCAATTATACCTCGATGCTTGTGTTAACTTGCTATATCAAAATCTAGGAAAGAAGTGCTCAGGTCATCATGGTTTAATTATACCATCAATGTTTGCACTCACTTCCCACATTTCAAAAGCTCAATGATGGAAAAAATGCAAAATAATCTAGTGACTAGTCCGGTCATAGCTTTTCATTCCATTGCATTTCATTTGCATTTTAGCTTGCATTTCATTCTTGCATGGGATCAAACCAAGCTCCTTTTATCCAAGGTTAAATCTATCAGAGGAATCAAAAAAGTATCATCAAAAGTGTATACGGAATCAAAATAACTCATCTCTTTCATGATATTGTTAACTCAACTCAAATCTTATGCTATCTCCCTCAAATGCATCAACATCAACATATCCAAAAATTTCTGCAACTGATATCAACAAACTGGTTCTTTATCTAATCAATCTTATCAAATGAAATCAATCAATCAAACCTAATCAACTCATGTCTTATACAAGATGTATCCTTCCTGAAACTAGACGTGATCATCAATGTCTTATACAGGATGAATCCTTCCTGAAACCAGATGTTATGATCATCTATGTCTTATACAGGATGAATCCTTCCTGACACCAGACAAATTGATTCTAACTGATGTCTTACACAGGATGTATCCTTCCTGAAACCAGACGTGATCATCAATGTCTTATACAGGATGAATCCTTCCTGAAACCAGACGTTATGATCATCCATGTCTTATATAGGATGAATCCTTCCTGACACCAGACTGAATCTAATCAATCAAGATTTTTCAATCTTACCAATCTAGGCAATCAAGCTAATCAAAGAACTCGCACTTTCATCAAACAACATTTGCAGAAATCAAATCAAATCTAGCAGGATATCAATCTCGCAAAAACTGCAAAGATCAATTATCTCAATTGATCTCCCGAGGGGGCATTATTATACCAGAATTTAGCAATCAAGAGCTGGGGCATCCTATCAAATCAAAATCATCATCAAAATGAGATTATTCTTTGAATCAACGCGTCATCACACCTCGCTTCAAAGAGGGGCAAAATGTATACACCTAAAAATGGTCTGAAGATAATTAATTAAATAAGCAATTATTTAATTAATCTCTCCTTCCCAATTTAATTGAATTCACTAAGCAATTTGATTAAGTCTCTTTTTCATCTACTTATTAATAAATCTAAGGATTTACTGAATAGGTTCATTTCACCCCTTTAATTAATTAATTCAAATTAATTAATTCCCTCCATGCAAATTATTTCTTCTAATTCCCTAATTAATTAAAACAAATCAAATTATGAGTTGTTGAGATTAATTAGTCATTTTCCTAATATTTGAATTTCTAAATTCAAATTCTCCTAACTTCTACCACTCCTAAACCTAACCATTCCTAAACCTAACCCATTCTACCTACCACCATGTCCCCTTTCATCCAACATCTTCTAGAACCTTTGTGACACTTCTCACTAAGTGTTCCCTTTCATCCTACCTCTTCTAGAAGCCTCTTGACACTTTTCACCATAGAGATGATAGATGTTCCCTTTAATCCAACCCCCTTTGCCAACCTCTTCCAATTTAACCATTGATATCTTCAAATCAATCTCAACCATTGATTCATGTCAACTCACCCCTAGCCTTGGAAAATCCTATAAATAGACCCTATTTTGGAGAACAAATGGCTAATTCACGAATTCAACCACTTTACTAATTCATGCTCAATTTTAGCTCATTTGCATTGTTACTATAGGCATCTAGCTTATAGTTTATCAGTTTTAGCAATGTTATCATGCTCATTTCAGCTTAACTCTTAGCTTAATCATGCTAGGATAATCATGAATTCATATAGCTTAATCATGCTATCATGCTAGATCATGCATCTTAATCATTCAAATCCTCCATCTAAGTGTAGTCAAGTCACTAGAATTTGCATACTAAGATCTGAAAGCAAAATCCACACTTGCATTTACTAGGAGGCAATAAGTCAATTAGCTATGGTTTTGTCTTTCATTGCTTCAATTTACTAACCATTGCTTGTAATGATTTATTGAGTGCATTGTGGTTGTAGGTATAGGTACACTTCACAGAGCATGATAGCTATCTTAGGCGGTCCAAGTTGACACTGGCTATCAAGGGTTTCGGTCTAGAGTTAAGCCGGTACCCAATGAAGTAGCCTTATGGGATCAGGTCGATATTGGCTATCAAGTTAATATGCTGAAGGCTACGCTGAAGTCCTGATAAGTCCATCTTGTTCTGTCTCGGAGTGCTTTGCTCATCGAGATAGAATTTTTGGGCTTGATCTGATGAGCTGATGAGATC
The DNA here is from genome assembly GCF_030272615.1 of Cryptomeria japonica. Taxonomy (NCBI): domain Eukaryota; kingdom Viridiplantae; phylum Streptophyta; class Pinopsida; order Cupressales; family Cupressaceae; genus Cryptomeria; species Cryptomeria japonica. The sequence goes on from NC_081410.1 coordinate 322,315,566, forward strand.
GCTCTCTATTATCGGAGATCGGAGTAACCTCACAGTGCTTGATCTGATGAGCCGATGAGACCGCTCTTTGTTATCGAAGATCGGGGTAACAGTTCATCTATCTGGCCGATGACCTGATGGAGTCGCCTTAGGTGATTGGGTTTCATTGGGCGATTGGCTCTACCATTTGAAGGCTATACCGATGACCGATGGAGCAAAGACTGATGTCGGTGTGAGAATGAACTGAGATCAAAAAAAGGTGACCACTTAGACACTAAGGATGAGATTGTCGGTGTATATAAATACAAACTGACCTAACTCCCTACTGCATGTGGGATAATTGGTTTTCCTTGAATGCGGACTGACACAGGCAAACAATTAGACTTCAAGCCATTGCTGTAGTTGCTCAGATGAATGGTCAACCGGTTTGGTATTAGAAGCCAAATGTGAACCAAATGTAGAGGGAGTTACGATAGCCATTGAGTATGCTGTAACTATTATTTAAGTGTTGTATGTTACATCTAGAATGACTATTTGACAGAGTGAAAAAAGGAAATCTACAGACTGAACTTTATTGTATTTGACATACTGATAATAAAGTCCTTTTTGTTGGTGGTGGGTTTTTCTCCCGAAAGGGTTTTCCCACGTTAACTCTGTGTGTTCTGTCTCTTTGTTGCTTAATTGTGTTTGCTCATGCTTGTGCCATATTATGTAAATGTTGAAATTTTGTATACACTAGTCTATTCTCCCCTGCAAATTAATATTAGGAAAGAAAACTTCCACACTTACTTTCCATATAGTATCAATATGGACAAACCTTGAACCCTATGTATCGTAAACCCCGTACCATCAATATTATACACCAAACCCAATACCAATACCTTCAACCCTAAACTCTGGTGAAGTCATGGCTAGGAGGGTCCTAAAGAGAACAATCTGGACCATTCAACAATAGTAAACACAATGGAAACAAGAAAATATGATCGAGGCAATGAAAAATAGACTGAATTATATTTTGAAAACCAATTACAATTTGTCGGCAACAAGCGGGCTACAAGATTCAGCTCACTGGCTTGAGTACATACATGCTCAAATATAATATTGGTCAACTCCAGACCTCTTAATCTCAAGTTAGATACTCTATGTTCTAAGAACAAATTTCAACAAGCTTAATTACATTGATTTAAATGATCAAGAGGGATCCACGTCGGCCCAAGAAGAATCAAATACCGATGAACAAGATGAAACGTGTAAAACCACCAGGTCAGCCTCTGCCAAGGAGAATCATTGAAAATCCAAAGGATGAAGTGCAGGCCAAAAGGAAGGTTGGCCATATGCTAAGGAACAGTGGAAATAATGAACTAAAGCTCTGCAAGATATGGAAAAGATCTACAAGATTCACTAATAGCAAATAGGTCCAAATGGTTTCGGTGTTCTTGGCTAGAAAACTGTATCAGGTTTTGGAAGCGATAACTTGCCAAAAATAGATCCAAATGTCCCATAGACTTAGGATAAGGTAGATGAACATACCACAAGCAAAAACCAGCTTTGCAAGATGCAGTGAACAAATACAAGAAAATGCAACAAGAAATGCTAAAGCTGCAAAATAGGAAACAAAAGTTGAAAAGAAACGTTTTTGGTTGATGCAAGATTGTTAAGAACCAGGGATACTCCTACATTAAACTCTATATCCTCAACCCTATACCTAAGTCCTATATTATACAAGGGAGGGAGAGGTGATAACTAAGAGATGGGAGGAAGAGAGAAAATGAGTGAGATAAGAACTATAAAGGGTAAAAATTTGATTTGGCAATTTGCAAAATAGAGGAGAGAAATCACCAAATCAATTATCACTTGGGACCTTCACATTCAAAACAGGGTTAGAATCTACTGGATTCATTCACAAATCAGATAAGGTATAAATACTAAGTGGATATGATTGATATGGGTTTCCTCTTTTGTAAGTTGAAATGTTGAAATAGGTAAAGTGTTGAAAAATGGAGGAAACTATGTGGAAAAAGTGAGCTACAGACGTGGGATTGAGCTGGGCACCTAGAATTGAGTAGAATAAGCCGAATCAGATCTCACTCTCAAAAAAGCACCTAAAAAGTTGGGACCCTGATGTAGCACCACGTACTTAAAACTTTTTGCACATCGAAAAGGGTTGATTCGCCTCTGTGAATGACACTTATTCTAAAGAAAACAACTCCATACCCGTTTCCTGCACATAGAAAGAAGGGGGAAAAGGTTGGTAATAGGGGTTTGCCTAAGTCAAACCCTAGTTTGGGATCAACCTTGAATTAAATATTACAAATACTTGAAATAAATGATGGAAAGGTATACCTTAGATCTACAATGACTGATAATGCTTCTATGCTTCTTGAATGTAATCACATATGTTGTATGAAACAACATCAACATGACAAAACCCTAACACACACATGCTTGTAAATGATTGATTTATTGTTTCTCCACAATGGATAGATGAAGAATATGCAACCTTGAAGACCTTTAGAAATGCTTGATAATGAATATTTCAATGCCTAAATGCTTTATTTCTTAAATGTAGTGCTCCCAATTTTGCAATCTATCTAAAATGAGAGGGGCATACCTCCTTATATACTTTCCTATCATTAATTATGCTAATTTTCTAACATACGCTGATGCAGAGGAAGGTTTCTTGCTAATTTTCAAGATTAGGTAGAGGGTTTGAATTGGGCCCCAAATAAGGAGGAGCATGGCATGGTGCCATGGTCCTAGTGAGGACCAAGGTACCATGCCCTGGTCCTACCCCATATTTGAGCTTGGGTTAAGGTGTAATGCAAGGTATAATGTGATAATATGACATTTATTGCATGGTACAAGCATAAATGAGTACTGATCAAGCATGAGGATGAGAACACTAGGATGAGGGCCCCAAATATGGTCAAAATTGCAAAGGGGACAATTTTAGGACATTACATTTAGCCCCCACTTTAGCAGGAGTATGAACTTACACAAATACTCACAATAAAGTAGAAGAAAGAGAGATGAAGAGGATGTGAAATGCGGAGAGAAATCACAAGGAGTATAAGACATCACTAATTTAGAGGAACCAAGCCCCCAATATTAGGATCTTAACTCACTCAAACTTATGCAACGGCACACAAAGCAAGGCAAAAAATAAAATGACAAACAAAGAAAAAAATTCAAACATAGGCAAAGACACAAAGACATGATAGTTTTGATACTTAATGTAAAGTACAGATGCCAATAACTAACAAGATGAGGGGGGGGGGTGAATCATACAAACTTAATCTTCCATAAAAACAATAGATTCAACCTCGGTAACTTATACTTCAACAATATAATCAAAAATTGCTAAACATGCAAACTCATAAACACATAATCATCATAACACTCATAACATCAGATTTAACATGGAAACCCAAATAGGGAAAAACCACTGTGGGATTTTAGACCCACTAAGAAATATACTCTTCTAGAGTATGCTTGGTTAAAAGCAAATCTTGTTAAAGATTACAAACACATTGCTAGATGTGACCTGGTTAAGGGATTTCCCTCAAATTTGTTAGGATCTTCACTTTGTTAGAAGTGACCTTGTTAAAGGATTTCAAACACTCAACTAGAATGTTACCTTGCTAGAGGGTTTACAAATAAGACTGTTAAGTCCACTCGGTTAAGAGATTTTTTGTCACTTACAAAATAATAGTAATAAAAATATATCTGCAATTTCACATCTAAAATGCTAAAGCAGATTCTTATTTGCTCAAAACAATCTAGTCATAGGACTTATCCTGTCCCTCTATTGGGCTCTCTACTCTGTTATTCAAACAGGTCTTCAAGCTTCTGTGCTTGGTAATCACTATGTAGCATCCCCTGTGCATACACTTGCCTGCATACATTTTTTTTATAACAATTCCTTATTTATAAACAATTGCTAACCGCTTAATCTCCTTGATCACATTTCCCATGATCAATTTTAGCCATCAAATCTTCAAACTTGACTAGGTTCAATGTTGCTTTTGATCTGAAAATGTTTTACCTTGCCTCGGGACTTGTAGTCCTTTCTTGGAACTTGCACAAGGTTATTGCAGTTCAATCTGCATTGTAGATCTTCCTACCAATTTTCCTTTGCCATAGATCCTTAACAAACTTCATGCACGACATACCAATCATTTATACATCTCCAGCTAATCATTGTCCTTCATTAAATAATGCTTTTATCCATCCAATGCGCACTATCATAACTCGGTTACAACTTGGTAAATACTAAAATTTACTTGGTAGACATTCCACCCTCATTAACCGATATCGATAACCTTAGGGTTTACCAACTAGGTTCCTTAGGGTTTACCGACTAGGTTCTTTGCTCGGTGACATAGTATAGTATTAACCTTACAATCAACAATATTTGCAGGATATCAAAACAATCTAAACATCATGATCTCATCATTGTCTAACTTGGTAATAGTTGCCCATTGAATAACTTATTCCTCCTCTTATTCATCACATTCTTTTTGTGTCTTTTACCGACATCTCAATTCTCTTCTAATTAATCTTCTCAAGATATGACAACATCATACTGAATCAGATAATCAATTTCTTGACATCAATGACAAAATAATGTTATAAAGATAGTTATCATCCTTCTTCAGTTATATCAATAATCTTCAACAACCTTCTCAATATCCTTAATGAATATCAACAATCTCCTGATATTGAAATGCCAACAATCTTTCTTACTGTAATGCCAACAATCTCCCCCTTTGGCATTGATGGCAAAACCAACAATTAAATGGTAATACCAACAAGATATTCAAATTGATTTGGATTCAGATTGCTATTAGACTTCTCCTGTTATCCTTGAGCTGTTAAAATCTTCTGAAGTCTTCTCCCTTTTTCATTAGGCTACTGAGCTATTGACTTGCATTTAGTCTTCTCCATTTTTGCAATCTTCTCCCCCTGTCATTAGTCTTCTATTATTCATCATTCAGGGCTTTACCATTCAATCAACCATTTAGCCTTCCAACCATTTAGTCTTCTCCCCGTTTGACAACAATGCCAAAAAGTAAAAGAACTAAATCATGATTTCTTCCTCTGTGAAGTGATTTGCCTTGCTGTGTATCATCTCAGTCTCGGTTAGAGCAACTTGTCTCTATTCACTTTTTCCTGCACACCTTTAGAAAAAAAACATTCTAAAGTGTGTAAATCAACATCAATCCACACATAATATTCTGTAGATTCATCAAATTGATGCTTTCACCAAACTCGGTCAGTGAGCAGAAGATAGGGGTAGGACCCCTAACTTGCTTTTGAGATACTCAAAAGTGTCCCTTGGAAATGGCTTTGTGAAGATGTCTGATAATTGCTCCTTTGAACTGATATATTCCAGCACAACTTTCTTCTCTTGAACTTCTTCTCTGAGATAATGATACTTTATAGATATATGCTTTGTCTTAGAGTGCATTATTGGATTCTTTGAAATGTTAATGGCACTAGTATTATCACAGAATATAGTTACTAGCTCGGTAACTTTCTCATTTATACCTTCCAACAATTGTTTGATCCATGCTATATTGGTACAATTCAATGCTGCAGCAACATATTCAACTTCTGCTATTGACTATGAAATACATCCTTGTTTCTTGCTAAGCCAACTCACTAGTCTTTCTCCCACAAAGAAAGCTCCACCACTTGTGCTTTTCCTGTCATCTATGTTGCCTGCCCAATCAACATCAGTATAAGCTTTTAAATCAAAATCATTCTTCTTTTCATATACTAAGCCATAATCTTTAGTGCCTCTCAGGTATCTAAAAATTCTCTTGATTGCTTTCATATGTGTTTCCTTGGGATCTGCAGAGAATCTTGCTACAATACATATTGCATGTGCTATGTCCGGTCTACTATGCACAACATATTGCAATTTTCCAATCATAGATTGATAAAGTGTCTCATCGACAGATGCAGATTCATCATTCTTTGATAATTTACAGTTAGTAGTCATAGGAGTACTTACTGGTTTAGAATCCTCCATTCCAAATTTCTTCAAGATTTCCTTTATGTACTTGGATTGAGTAATGAAAATCTCATCTTTCAATTGCAATATCTGTAAACCTATAAAATACTTTATCTCACCGATTAGTGACATCTCAAATTCTTTACACATTTCATTTCCAAAGTTCTTGCATAAGGAGTCATTACCACAAAATATAATATCATCAACAAATATGGTTGAGATCAGTATTCCATTGTCCTCATCTTTCTTCATGTACATATTGCTGTTTTCACTTGTCCTTATAAAACCAATCTTGATTAAATAAGAGTGCAATCTTTCATACCATGCTCTAGGTGCTTGTTTCAGACCATATAAAGCTTTGTTCAGTTTGCATACCTGATCTTTACTCTTGTCTTCAACAAATCCTTCAGGTTGTTCAATGTAAACTTCTTCTTCTAGTATACCATTCAAAAATGTAGATTTAACATCCATTTGATATACCTTGAAATTTTTGAAAGCAGCATATGCCAACAATGGTCTTACTCCCTGAAGTCTAGCCACAAGTGCAAAAGTCTCACCATAATCTATTCCTTCTTCTTGAGCATAACCTTTGCAAACTAGTCTTACTTTGTTGTGAATGACCTCACCTTTCTCATTTAGCTTGTTTATGAAAATCCACTTAGTACCGCTTACATTTTTATCCTTTGGTCTTGGGATCAGTGTCCATGTGTCATTTTTCTTGATTTGATCAATCTCTTCTATCATAGCATTTACCCAATCTTCACTGTTAAATGCCTCTTTCACTATTCTCGGTTCAAATTTAGATATTAGACATGTGTTTTGTCTCAATTTGTTCCTTGTCATCACTGGATCATCCTTATCTCCTATAATCTGACTTGATGCATGATGTCTTTTGACATACTTGGCTAATATAGGCTCGGTAGGTTCTGTATGATCTTCTTCATCACTCAGTAATTGGACATTATCTTCATTTTCTTTAGCAGCTTTCTCGGTAGGACTTCTCGGTTGAACATAAACAAATTCTTCATAATCTTCTGGTTCTTTGGAATTTCCTTCATCATTTCTTTCTATAAATTCATCAATTTTCACATTTTCACTTTCCACTATTTTGTTAGATGATTTGATTAGACATTTAAATGCTTTACTTCTAGAAGAATAACCAAGAAATGTTCCTTCTTCACTTTTTTGATCAAACTTTCCATTTTTGTCATCTTTGTGAACATAGCATCTACTTCCAAATATTTTAAAATAACTTACATTAGGCTTCTTGTCATACTAGATCTCACATAGTGTCTTCATAGTTCCTTTCTTCAATTGAACTCGGTTCAGGGTGTAAACTGTAGTGCTGATTGCTTCTCTCCAAAATGTTTGAGGTACCCTCTTTTCTATCATCAGGGTTCTGGCACAATCCACAATTGATCTGTTTCTTCTCTCAGCTATCCCATTTTGCTGATGTGTTCTCGGTGCAAATACTTGCCTCTTTATACCATGATCATTGCAGAATAAGTTAAATTCATCAGAAGTGAATTCTCCTCCTCTATCAGATCTAAGACATTTTAGTTGTATTCCTGTTTCATTTCCAACTCTTGCCTTGTACCATTTAAACATTTGAAAAGCTTCTGGTTTTTCTTTTAAAAACATGACTGACATCATCCTTGAGTAATCATCCACAAATAATATGAAATATTTATCACCATAATAACTTTGAACTTTCATAGGACCACAAAGATTAGTATGTACTAGATCTAAAATTCCTTTAGAAGTGTAGGACTTACTTGTAAATCTTGATCTTGTTATCTTACCCATCTGGCATCCTCGGCACATAACATTCTTAGGTTTTTCAAGACTTGGTAGACCTCTCACTCGGTGCTTCTTATTTTGATCAGATTATCAAAATTTACATGACAAAACCTTTTATGCCATAACCAGGTATCATCTATCTTTGCATAAAGACACTTGTTTTGAGTTGAGTCAAGATGAAATGTATTACCTTTTGTTTCTGTCCCGGTAGTAGCTAACTTTCCATGCTTGTCATGAACTTTGACAATTCCTTTCTGAAATTCTATTCAGTATCCTGTATTGTTTAGTTGTGCTACACTCAATAAATTGTATTTCAATCCTTCAACCCAGTATACATCATCACATTTAGCATTGTCAAGAAGTGTTATAGATCCTTTACCTTTCACTGGACATGGTGCATCATTACCAAATCTTACATAGCCTCCATCATAGTCTTCTAATTTAACAAACTTGTGTTTATCACCTGTCATATGATGTGAGCATCGACTGTTTATGATCCAAGAATCATTATTATTTATGTGAGATATTAGGGCTTTTTCTTCATACCTTTCTTCATTAGATCCATCCTTAATAGCCACATAAACAACTTCCTCAGTATCAGTTCCATCAGATTTGTCATCATTGGATTCCTCATCAGCTACTAGACATGTCTTTCTATCTTTCCTTTTGAAGTCTCAGTGTCCTCTGTATTGGTTGTCTCTCTGCCTATTATTTCGGTATTCTCTCTTTTCACTAGATTCTTTGTCAGGGCAGTTAGAAGCCATATGTCTTATCTTATCATAATTGAAACATTTTAAAGGTAGCTTCCCTTTATACTTACCTTTTCCTCTCGGTAACCTTCTAGCTAATAATGCTTCAAACTCTTCTTGCTTCTTGATTTCCTCATACAGTTTGTGCACTTCTTCCATGTTCTTATGAAATCTTTCACTTACTCCACTATGATTCCCTTCAGAGTACTTACTCATTCTATCATTGTAATCATCAGATTCACTAATATGAAAAGAATTGAATGCAGATTCAACTTTATTTACCGAAGACCCACTGTTATCAAAATTACTTAACTCAAATGCATGTAGCTTACCAATAGTATCATCCAAAGAAACTGGCATGTTAGGTACAGACCTCAATTCATTGATTGCAGAGACTCAAATAGCATAGGCTGGTAGAAGGGTTCTTAATAACTTACTTGTTATATTCTTTTCTTTAATAGTTCCACCTACTCCTTTAATTTGATTGACAATCTCCTTTAGTCTTGTACTGTATTGGGTTATGTTCTCACCTTCATTCATTCTCATGGATTCAAGTTGTCCTCTTAGACTATCTACTTTTTCTCTTTGAACATGTTCATCACCTCCATACACAGATATGAGTAGTCCACATTGCTTTTGCATCATTACAACCTTCTAGATCATTAAACTCTGAGTCGGTCAATGCTTATGTAATTTCAATCATAGCTTGAATATGTTCTTGCTTTGCCTTTATCTCTTCCAAGGTCATAGGGTTGGTGCTTGGTGCAATATAATCATTCTCTAGATAATATGTTGCATATTCTCCAATTCTTGATAAATGCAGCTTCATCCTTTTCTGCCATGTGGAGAAACTTGACTTGTTCAGCTTTGGTGCATCCCTTTTATACATCTTCGGATCTTTGCCTCAAGTACCTTTAAACTTTTCTTCTGAAGTCCAAAGCTCTGATACCAATTGATAGTTCTGATACTTAATGTAAAGTACAGATGCCAATAGATAACAAGATGAGAGGGGGGGGGGGGGGGTGAATCATACAAACTTAATCTTCCATAAAAACAACAGATTCAACCTCGGTAACTTATACTTCAGCAATATAATCAAAAACTGCTAAACATGCAAACTCATAAACACATAATCATCCTAACACTCATAACATCAGATTTAATGTGGAAACCCAAATAGGGAAAAACCACTATGGGATTTCAAACCCACTAAGAATATATTCTTCTAGAGTATGCTTGGTTAAAAGAAAATCCTGTTAAAGATTACAAACACATTGCTAGATGTGACCCAATTAAGGGATTTCCCTCAGATCTGTTAGGATCTTCACTTTGTTAGAAGTGACTTTGTTAAAGGATTTCAAACACTCAACTAGAATGTTACATTTCTAGAGGGTTTACAAATAAGACTGTTGAGTCCACTCCGTTAAGAGATTTTTTGTTACTTACAAAATAACAGTAATAAAAATATATCTGCAACTTCACATCTAAAATGCTAAAGCAGATTCTTATTTGCTCAAAACAATCTAGTCATAGGACTTATCTTGTCCCTCTGCTGGGCTCTCTACTCTGTTATTCAAATAGTTCTTCAAGATTCTATGCTCGGTAATCACTATGTAGCATCCCCTGTGCATACACTTGCCCGCATACATTATTTATCAACAATTCCTTATTTATAAACAATTGCTAACTGCTTAATCTCCTTGATCACATTTCCCATGATCAATCTTAGCCATCAGATCTTCAAACTTGACTAGGTTCAATGTATCCTTTCGATCTGAAAATGTTTTACCTTTTCTCGGGACTTGTAGTCCTTTCTTAGAACTTGCACAAGGTTATTGCAGTTCAATCTGCACTGTAGATCTTCCTGCCGATTTTCCTTTGCCATAGATCATTAACAAACTTCATGTATGACATACCAATCATTTATACATCTCCAGCTAACCATTGTCCTTCATTAAATAATACTTTTATCCATCCAATGCAAACTGTCATAACTCGGTTACAACTCGGTAAATACTAAACTTTACTCGGTAGGCATTCCGCCTTCATTAACCGATATCGATAACCTTAGGGTTTACTGACTAGGTTCCTTAGGGTTTACCAACTAGGTTCTTTGCTCGGTGACATAGTATAGTATTAACCTTACAATCAACAATATTTGTAGGATATCAAAACAATCTAAACATCATGATCTGATCATTGTCTAACTCGATAATAGCTGCCCATTGAATAACTTATTCCTCCTCTTATTCATCACATTTTTTCTGTGTCTTTTACAGACATCTTAATTCTCTTCTAATAAATCTTCTCAAGATATGGCAACATTAGACTGAATCAGATAATCAATTTATTGACATCAATGACAAAATAATGTTATAAAGATAGTTATTATCATTCTTCAGTTATATCAATAATCTTCAACAACCTTCTCAATATCCTTACTGAATATCAACAATCTCCTGATATTGAAATGCCAACAATCTTTCTTACTGTAATGCCAACAAGACATACAAGACATAAAAGCTAAAGACCAAAAACAAGACCTCAAGTCAACTAGTTGAAAAGACCTCAATATCAAAATGTCTCAACAACTAATATCATTCTTTAAAAATACCATCTCACGAACAAAAGTGATCACATAAAAGAGAAAAGCAAGCATCATCCATAAACTATCAAGAACAAAGCTATGAGTTCATGAGAAAAAGGAAAGAGAGAGCATGAATACACACTAGATGTGTTTATCTAGATGATCCATGAGAAGAATGATAAGAGAGTAGAACATAGATGCCTCACCTCTAGATGTTTGCATCCAGTTGATCTATGTTGGGGAGGAGAGCAGGAATGGTCTAGCCCTATTTTGCTAGTTCCACTCATGCTCGTCTGTGTACAAGTGATGTCTATTTTCAAGTGTATAACACCTCAGATAAGAGTTTTTTTCCTTTGGTTTTGAGTGTACTTCAGCCTCTTTAAGACATGTAATGTGTTGGGTCTCAAATCAACAGATTGGATAGGTTCTAAGGAAATGCCAACTCCTATGATCAAACCCTCCAATTGACTTGGCCAACTTATAGAGTGAACCTATTTGGTTTCTAACTCTCTCACTTTAGGCTCTGCAGGACCTAGGTGGGTATACCTACTCACTAGTTGTTCCTTCAACTAATGCTTTTTATAGCAGATTTAGTGTCTTAATCTGATATCTCCTAGTCTCAGAATGGCATAAGTTCCTAGAATGGAGATATAGCAGATGAGTTCAAGATTGTTGTTGTAGAAGCTATTCGATCTATGTTTTCTAATTACTTCTGTTGCTTTAAAATAACAAATGATGAAATATAATGATGAGTGTAATCTGTAATTGACCAGTGCCTTCTTTGCTGTTTGGGTTACAGAGTCATTGTACTTTCTTTAGGACTTATGGTGCAAGCCTGTGAGACAGTTTTTTAATCCATCCCTTTATGGACCTGTCAGTTATTATTTCTTTTGAAACCAGTTAAATGCTTATATTGTATGTTGATTGAATGAATTTAACCCTAACTTTAAGGGACCAATCAATTGAGTTTTGCGAGGAACAATTACAATTCGCGAGCAAAACTTTCATTTCAACATTATAACATAAAGCATAACCTTAATTTCAAGAATACGAACAACCTTATCTCTTAGATAATATCACAGACGATTGCCAAAACAAAGAGAAATAATCCACAACACATACACAAAGAAAAACAATTGATCATAATATGTATTCCATTATGGTTTGTATAACAGGAGACTTACAGGCTGTCATACATGGCTATCTTGCTCTTATCTATTTCCGTCTTATTACATATTACAAAAACCATCCTCATATATATATGGGAATGAAAGCTATTCATGAAAAGACACGTCTTTTCGAAATGCTAATTGTTAGTTTGAACGTTTCTAACAAACTTATGCAAAAAGAGATTAAGAATGCCTAAATGATGAATATAATCATCATCTTTAAAGGTTTTGATTTTAGCACTCTGTTTCTTCAATTCTTCTCCTTGCGACAGATATTTGAATATCATCTAGTTGACGGTAGGGGCCATGTCTTTACTTCGATCCATTTCTGACAAAGCCCAATCTTTGACGCTGATAAGCTCATTCCGCAAATCCTCCAGGGATATAACTTCTCCTTCTTTATAGACTGAGGGCATTCCAATAGGTCTCCCATCATCCAATTCCTTAAGATCTTTTCTCAACGTATCTTCGAGTTTAACATGATTCTCCATGTACGCTATCCCTTCAGGCTTCTCCTCTGGCGTCATTGTATCAGCACTATTTAGTACTTCGTGCAATCATGCTTTTAATCTCTCATGCTCTGTTAATGCCTTTATAGTTCCATTTTACACCTTCCAATATGGTTCAACATGCGAAAGCATGGTGTCGAATCAATGTCCAATGATATCATTGACCAATTTATCCATCTTTTGCTGGATACTATTTGCCCGTTTGGTAGCCTTATCTGCTTGATACTTCCAGTACAGGGCATCAGAAACATCATCCAAGCTACGTCCTGTGGGGTATGAGGTGTATTCGCTTATGGGAGTCCCTGTCTCAAGTTGCAATATTTTTGCTTGCAACTTTTGATTCTCCTCTTTAGATTTTTCGTACAACCCCTTATAGGTGATGTTCTCTCTGACCAAAAATTCTGTTTGGTCCAAATTTAATCTAGCAATATCCAAGTTTAATTTGGCAGTGACCCTAGGGTCAGTCTTTCCAACCTGATGAACCATGAGATGTCCAAAGGTTTCTTCAATATCTACAATAATAGGCCTCTTTCCCTTTGGATATAATGCCCACTGTAGGAGAGCCTTCTTATCAGGATCATATCCGGAGCCTAGGAATAATTTGTCTATTTCGTGAGGCAACACCTGTTGATTCAAGTCTTGCTTTTTCAAGAATCCGTCAAACAGAAGTGTTGAATTTATATCCCAACCAGAAAAGATGATTACACCGGCCTCTTTTAATAATTTTCTCCCTTTCTCAGGGGTCATATCTTTCATGAGGATATCGATTTCATCCTGCAGTCTCTTCATCTGTTCTTCTTCTGGCCTTCCAGCCATGCTTCGTTTCACATGTGCCCCTTTATACTGGTATAAAAATGAAAGGAATTCCCTTGAAGAGGCAAATCCGTCATCAGCAACAAAATCTTCATGCTCTGTCATCCTGATATCGACTACATCTTTAATGTTAATCTCGCCAGTGTCCACATTCATCTCTGCTTCAAAACCAGGAGGATAATCTTCTTTAGGGGAATCAGTAGGGATACTACTAGCAGTTGATTTTGGTGACATGTGAGCCAATGGTTGACTATCCTTCTCAGTGTTGATAAAATGAAGGAATTGTGGGGGCACTCTATGCATGATTTCTACTTCATGTTGAAGTAGCTTTTTGGCTATTTCCAGAGGATCCTGGAGGTTTCCAAGTAGATCTCCATCTATCATCCCCCTTGCCCTTTTCCATTTGAAGGCCTCCCAAGTTATCTCACTCCTTTCTCTCAAAACCCTGGCCTCCTCTCTTTCAAGGTTCTTGATCAAGTCCTCTGGCATTTTGGCCACATGGATTCCAGCTTTTAGTTTTTGTGATGCTTTGGCAGCTCTTATATATCCCTCAAGATCAAAGTTCTCTCTAGGTTCACCCAGGGTCATGCCATAGTAGTCTAATTTATTTTGAAGTAAATGGTAACTTTTTGAACTTTTAACAATGAAATCAGAAAAAACCAATAAACCTGGAACGATGGACTGTTTACCGAAATCTGTAAGGTGTTTGGCACTGACAGTAGATAATTGTCTTACAATCTCCAGGCTAGCCACCCTGTTTGGTACTGTAATTGGAAGCATGTGTGGCTTTCCTTCATACCCAAATATCCTGATTTTTGTATGATTATCATAGCAATACCAATCACCCCAATTGTGCTTAATCTGGGACTCCGGAGAGAATTCTTTTGGCCTGAGGAATCTTTTAATTTTAGGGGACAGAGTATAATCCCTATGTTGCCCAAAGGCCGCACTAAGGGGTTTCACAAAATATTCCTGAAAATGCCAGTATTGGTTGTTCATGAATCTCCGATCCCATGCAGAAACCCACAACTGGACTGGTTTCTTCAAACCATTCTTATCATAAGCTCTGATGCAGAAATCATCTGACCAGAAATTGATTTCTTGTCCACAATAAAGAATAATATGCATTAAAAAAGAGTACAATGAAAAATGGACATTCACAAGGTCACCTTTTAACTTCTCCAACCCGTGATTCAAGGCATCTGCAACATAAGTGGCATAATCAAATGACCTAGGGTCTTTTGATTGTAAGTCAGCACACATAACCATGACCCCAATATCCATGAGAGGATGAGCCTCTAAGCCTAATACTTGGGCTGCAGCATAATATGTATACTTAAAATATGGATGGAAGTGGTTGACATCAAACAACACCTTGTCATTTTTGCTGAACGGAACAAAGGACCCACCCACTTTCGGCCAGTGAATAGGTAGTCTCCATGTCCTGTAGATGTTTTCCATGCTAAATAATTCTTGTGACAGTTTCTGCATATCGATTCTATCCTCTACTTCCCATTCAAGATCAAATACCATATCAATAGTTTGTTTGTTAATCACCACTAAGGGATTCCCTCGGTAATTGCATATGGTTTTGGTTCTTGGATTATAACAATCTGCCAGAGCTTTCATTAGTTCAACATCCACAAACACGTTTGGGACTACCAATTTCCCTAAGTTCTT
Organism: Cryptomeria japonica; assembly: GCF_030272615.1. Taxonomy (NCBI): domain Eukaryota; kingdom Viridiplantae; phylum Streptophyta; class Pinopsida; order Cupressales; family Cupressaceae; genus Cryptomeria; species Cryptomeria japonica. The sequence goes on from NC_081410.1 coordinate 322,330,871, forward strand.
CTTCCATAGATTACTTATGGGCTCAGAAGCATCATTCTTTTGTAGCTAAATAGGAACAATTCATGTCCCCTGATTTCAGTCCAGATGTCTCCCAGATTTTCAAATCTATCCTCCAATCCTTCTTCCTCACTTTTGATCTTTTTAGACCTTACGCTAGATGTGGGACATTGGTCTAGCAAATCCTGAGTCAGAGCTCTCCCTTCCTTCTTCTGTCTTTTGGGCTTCTCTTCAGGGTTTAGTTATTTTCCTTTCCTACTCTTTTTAGAAGAAGAAGAAGAAGGTTCCATGATTTCAGAAAATACGAGAGACAACACTTACTTGGAGAAATGTCTAGCTCTTCTGATTGTCGTTCATGAATTTTCGTAAGTTCTTCACAATTTTCAGTCTCTTGGCGTCAATCTGGCTCCTATGAAAATTCGATCAGTTCAGCTGTAATCGTATGGGAAACTTGTGCATAGTTAATGTCTCTGCGTCTACAACGGCTACTCAAGTGTTGAAACTTAATTGCAGATGTGACATTCTTCACTTGGGCCTTTAACTCTCCCACGGGAAGTACAGTTCGACCAAAATGATCGTAATTCAAGTTTTCAATGAAACCCTTGTCTTCGGCCAAGCGCTTTGATCTTTCATCGAAAGCCCATTCTCCTCAATATTATCTTTTCGATGAGTAGCCCATGTCGAGAAGCCATCTTCAAGATTCATTGAAATCATCTTTTCATCGATAAACTTTCATCGAAATCATCTTTTCATCGATAAACTTTCTTTCGATAAGTTATTCGCAAGTTTCATCGAAATCATATTTCGATGAGTTTCGTTCTTCGGTGAAAGCTTGTGCAAGTTCTTCGAAAGTCTCTTTCCTTCGATATTCCCTTTATTGATGAAACACTTCAATTTTTGTTCGATATAATGCTGTCGATGAGATCTACATTTTGATGAATGCTTTATGAGTTTCTTCGGCAGTTGTTTCTCCTCGAAACCACTTTTTGCATGTTGCTTTTCACTTTTCGATGAAACTTGGGCATCGATGAGTGGCTTCCTTTATTTACCGAAAGTGATATTCTGTCAAAGACCTTTTGCATAGTGCTTTACACGTCATGCTCTATTTCGATGAAAGCACTCTTTCGATGAAACTCCTTTTGAAATGCTCGATACAATTTCTTGGCCGAAAATCTTTTAGTCTTCACGCTTATGGAAATATATATATATTTTTTATATTTCAAATATAGTGTTCAACATAATGTAAATGCAAATTCCAAGGGGCAATTTTGTGCGCAAATGTGTGTGCTAATGCCAAGAGGCGAATGTACAAATTTGGGAACATCTCATTTAAGAGTTTTTCTTTGGTATCGAGAATGTGTGAACCCGATTGAAATGGATACATGCACAATTTTGAGGACATACCATGTAAAAGTTTTTCTCTAGTTTTGGTGATGTGTGCCCCTATCTAAGACATATATCAAATGTTGTTTTTGGTTTTGGGTGTGAAGCATCTCGTGTAAGAGTTTTGTTTCCTTTGGTTTTGAGAATGAACAACCCATTTAAGACATGCAAAAATATGGTACAAAAGGAGTGATATGGGTTCCCCCCCTTAAGATGTCAACATAGCCCTTTTTTGATGTTTTGAGGAAGCTAGAAACAAGGAAACTGACCTTCAACACCAAGGAGATATCATTTATGCAACAATGTCATAAAACCAAGCTAGAGAGGGAATAATCTTCAAGCAAGGATAAGATAGTTGAAAAAGAGATATCTTGACACAAGTGTAAAGGAGATCCTTTGGGTAGAAGAGATATTTTCTCAAAAGACATCTACCTCCAAGAGGAGTTTTCTTGAACAAATATAGCATCTTCTACCAAAAGAAGGGAAGGATAACAAGAATGCATACCTTCCCCTATTACTAGGTGAAATAGATTCTTGATTAAGGATGACATACTTTTAAACCAATGTGAGGGGGTACATTTATGATAGGTGTACATTGTCAAGTTAAGTAGAGGTTGTAGCCAAGGATATACACCTCTTGTATAAGAGATAATCCTTGAACAAACAAAAACTTCACACAAGAAATGACATCAAATCATAAGCAAACACTGCTCAACAAAGGAAAAGTAGATCCTTAGAAAGGAGGGAGAGAGAGAAGAAAAAATCATTGCCCCCCAGGTGTAAGGACAATAAGAAGAAGAATTACACAACTTAAGGAGAGATAAAACATAAGAAAATGCACAATTTACTCACATGAATGAATATCCAATGGAAGAAATGGCATTAATATATGTAAGATACAACTCTAAAGAAGAGGTAATATTCAAAGAGAGATAGAAAGAAAGAGAGATCACAAATTACCCTAAGGAGGGATTAGTCATATTTAAGAGACATACTATTTTATGAAAGAAAGGATATCAAGATATGAAAAATGCAAGCCCCCAGAGGGAATTGTGACAGTTTAGATAGAACGAGAGAAAAGGAAAAAGCTAGATCATTGCCCCCCAAGTAAGAAGACATAGATAGATTAGGGGGAAGAATCACACATTTCCTAAGGAAAGATTATTCATAAGAGATGTGTCATTTCAAACAAAGAACAGGTCCTAAAAAGGGACACACATGTACTCGCATGAAGGATAATTCAATGCAAGAAATGACATCAAGTTATGAACGATGCAATCCATAAAGGAAATGGTGAAACTTTGAAGATAAGAGTTAGGATAGAGATATAAGAGGGTCATGTTGCTCCCCTAAGATATTTGAAATTGAAAAATAACTACCTCTAATTAAAAACAGAAGCCAATTAAGTTAGCTACTTGTGTCATAGGGTGAGGAGCAACATGGGCTGAGAGGAGTGTTAAGGCACTACCTTTTCAGCAAGAAAGAGAGCAAGATCTATTGAAAGACATATACAAGCATGATCATATTGTTCTTGAACAAATTCCTTAAATTCTTTACACTTTCTAAGAGAATGAGAGCCACTATGATGAAAATGACAATACTCACTTCTTTATTTATGGTTAGTGCTAAACTTCACAAAAGGAAAAACAACATTCTTATCATAATTCACTTTCCAAAAGATTCTAGTAGCCATTTTTTCTTGATCATCAATAGGTGGAGGTTTATTATTTTGAGATTGAGGACAAGAGTTATTATTAGAAGAAGAAGGATTGTCATCAATTATTTTAACTTAGCCACTATTAATAAGTTCTTTTATTGAATTTTGAAAATTAGGACAATCATCGACATGGTGATCATGAGTTTGATGAAATGGACTTTTTGAAGAACTACTTTTATGGGCACGAATGGATTGTTGTCTTGCAAGATGATCTTTAAAGTCTTTAATCCTAATAAGGTCATCCATAGGAGATTTATTATTATTTCCCAGGCCTTCTATGGTAATTTGTACAAGAGGGATTATAGGGACTCAAACTCCTTATTCATATTTTCCAAGTCCTCATCCTCTAAAATCTTGTTTTGATATTATGTTAAAGCCACTCCTATAGGAATCCTTTAATTGTGTTGGTGTAATTATTTATTCATGTTGGATATAATTAAACTTTACTTAAGTTTACTTAGGTACATGCACCACATTGTAGTTTCAATATGAGACACTTAGGGAGATGTGCTACATTGGGAGTGTCTATGTAGGAGAATTTCCACCTTTTATGGTGTGATATTGTTGTTACTTTATCATATCCACTTATTGTGGAGTGATAATTCCACCTTTGGTGGGTGATCCACCTCATGTGGAATATTTTACTATTTCTCCTACCTACCCCTACCTACCCTTGCATCTCATTGAGCCACATGTCATCATTGTGTTCACTCTTGTCTCTTAGCCTTGCCTTTATAAGCAGGCTCATCTACATTGTATGCAATTTTTCTTGATGATCCAATTGATCAGTATTTGCTCTTGATAGAATATAGTTTATTCCTATCAATATTTTATCTCTCTATTTTGTGCCTTTCATTGAGCTCTTGATCTTGGCAAAATCTCACATGGTATCAAAGCCTAAAGGGCTTCATTGATCAATCTTTTGGAGACATTTTGGAGGCTTCAATTTTAGGATTTGGGGATCTGCATTTTTTGGGGGTGTCCTACAACAATTTGGACATCATGGTTGAGTCCAGAAGGCCGTTTGCATAAATTTTGAGTATAAAATCAGCCATATTTGGTGAAGGAAAAAATTTCACCTATTCTGGTATATTGTATAGATTTTTACAAAGAAAACATATATTTTTTAATTTTCTACATTTTTTTCAACTTCTCTATACTATCCCGTAGATTTTTTTTTATTTATATAATGTGGGTGTGATTTGAAAAATTTATTTGTTTAAAATAAAATATTTTATTTGGGTTGGGGGGGGGGGGTCAAATCATACCACCCTGACCCACATTGTACATCTGCAAAATTATGTTGGTAGAGTTTTGTTTTCGGGGGTCTCATCACCATACCATTGTGGCCCCTGTGCCACCAGACTCCGACTGCCCTCATTTCCAACAACTTCATACTTGCTTCCGGCTTGACCGCCCGACCACTTGTTTTGGATACCGCCACTGCTCTCCTTCTCGCATGACCGACCCCCACCTAATTCCTCTGGTGGTCGCTGTCTTATCTCTCCCAGCTGCCGCTTATTCCTCTGAACCACCACTCAACCCTACTGGCTCCTTCACTCCATCCACTTTTGACACATCTAGGTGCTACGTGGCATACAGTGATTCCCCAAACCTTGCACACTCAGCTGCCACATGACCCTTTTTTGCTTTGGCTGTACAAACATGTGTCAGATTTTTTATTGGTCCATACAAGTGTACAGACGCCATGTTAGATCCCAATCACCTACCATATAGACTGCCATGTCATCAGATCGTATGACCGTACAAACACATGTCAAGTTTTGATTTGTGCCACGTCTTCATGTCTGTACAGTATGAACGCCACACAAGGTGGAGGTGAAGGTCTTGCGACGGCCAGACGAACGTCAAATTTAAGCATGTCTATTTCTGACATCATCACTACATTAGTAGTATTTTGATTTTTTTTATCGCCCTCTCATTGAGCTTTTTGATTTCTCAGTGCTACTTGAGGAGGCCATATCGTGCTCATTTTTGCTCCTTTTTGGGTGCAATTTTTTTTTATTTGGGCTAACTTTTCATGCTCTTTGTAGTGGTGAAGGCATTTTCTGATTTTGATACACAAATTTTTCACAATTTGCAATTTTTGATGCCTATACCTGTTTAATCCTCAATTTTGCAACTTCAGAGGATTCATTTGGGGTTATATGACCTCCTTTTCAGGTGCCGTTTTTCTTGTAAGTGCATAATATTTTGTCTACTTTCATAATCTACCATTATTTTGTAGGTGATTTTGAGTAGAAATTGAACTTTCAATATTTGGTCATTTTTGGCCTATTTGGTACTTGTATTTTACTTGGATCTTAGTTTAGATCACTTGCAGTATTTGTTGGAGTCTCTTATAGCCTATTTGAGTTAGTTATAAATTTGAAATCAGAAGTCAACCTTGCCTTTTTTTCAAGTGGCCCATTATACACACACTAAGTATAAAGTGCCAAGTCATCACTTTTTTTTTTCGGGGGGGGGGGGGGGGGTGTTTCTTGATTGAGTAATTTGGGGGGGTGTCTTGTGTGATTGTGCCTCTCTCTATCTTGTGTTTTTTTATTTTGGTGCTATGGGTTCTCCTAAATTTCCACTTTAACCCTCATAATTATGCATCATGGAAGATAAAGGCATGGAGTAAACTAATGGAAAAATGACTCATTCATTATGTAAATGGAACAATAACAACACCACCTGATCCTAAGGCTGATCCTAATGCTCAAATTGAATGGCACTAAAAGTTCTATGGCACTTGGAACATTAAGAAATTATGTATCAGATGAGCTCATTTTTCACATTGAGAAGTGTACAACAATCAAAGAGGCTACGGATATTTATGACAAATTGTATGGTCAAGTTGATGAGATTAAGGGTTACAAGCTTGATAGCGAACTTACAATATTGGATCCCAAGGATTTTGATACAATCCAAGATTATGTCACATAAGAAAATGAGCTAAGAGAAAAGCTAAAAGATTGTGGCATTGACAAAAAGGATACTCAATTGGTTTATAACTTGTTGGACAAGCTTCCATCAGAGTATGCAACCTTTGTCTCTAGCTTTCACACCCATAGGTTAGCTCAAGGTTCCTCATACACTTCTCCCTCCTTTGATGCATTCACGGAGATGTTGATACTTGAGAAATCTAAGTTGACCAAGATGGGGATTCTCAAATCTTCAAAGTCACAAGCTTTGGTGGCTAATAAAAGGAATCAAAGAAATCAAGGAAAAGGCAAGAACCAAAAGAAACCTAAGTCTAAACCACAACAAGATGGAGCACAATCCTCCTCTCCACAACAAGGTGATTCTACATCCTCACCTAAGAGGAAATCTAAGGACAATGTTTTTTGTGCATATTGCAAGAAGTCGGGGTATGATGAACATTGTTGGTACAAGAAGGATATTGATGAGTTGAAACATCTTCTTGAGATGAACAAAATCAGTTTGCCTTCTAGAATGTCTACATCGGCTTCTTCTTCCAAAGAAAATGATAAAGGGAAGGATCACACTTTTGGGATAGATAAAAGAAAGGGACAAGCTCTTTATGCTACTACAAGCTATGATTTAAGGAGATGGCTTCTAGATTTAGGGGCTTCTCATCATATGACATCTTCGCAGTCTATGTTCTCTTCATTTGAAGCTTGCACCATGCCATATATTTTGATGGGAAATCATATGTACATAGATGTGATTGGGAAAGGATCTATTTCCATTGGGGATAAATCCTTCAATGATGTGTTGTGTGTACCCCACTTGATAAACAATCTTCTTTCCATCTTTTAAATCACACATGGAGCAATAAGGAAAATTATGGAGTTCACACTTAATTCAGTTATCATTAGAGACATGGAGACTAGATCTATCATTGCAACTAGGGTGGTTGATCATGCATCTCGGTTGTACTCTTTTTGACATTTTGGTCCTATTGATGAAGTTGATTCTTCCTATGTTGATGATTCAGATTTTGAGAAGAACTTTGGGTACTTGAACTTGGGTGTTCTCACATGTGACCCCATTCTTGAGGCATGCATTTCATCTCCTTTTATTGATATCACATCACCTATTACACCTAATGATGTAGATAGTGCGATAATTTTACCTTCTTGTGATTCAGTGCATATTCATTGTCTTCCAACTTCAGTTCATTGGGTTGACTACTTGACAAACATTGTAGGTTTATTTGTGGAGTCCTACATTGTAGATTTGGGAGACATCATTGATGACATTCAAATTCTCTTTAATGAAGATGATCCTTCTTTGATTGTTGCGAGGGAACACTCTGACCCTCTTGTGCATTCTCTACATGATCATTCTTTCAAGGTTGACATGATTATGGATACTTTACAATAGCTGAAGGAGGTCTCTTTAACCTTAGAGGAGACATGTGAGTCTTTGGATATTGTTCTACATTCATCTCCACTAGATCTTGGAGTACCTTTTTCATCAGTGTGGAGTAGTTTACCACCTTTGGAGGGGGTAACTTTCACCATTGACATGGGGACACTTGAGCAATTTTCAGAGACTTCTTACATCATGAGTTTTTCCCCTACATCTTCCCTTCATGATTGGGGAGACTTCATGGATACACCTTTGGTTTTGTTTCTTCCTAAGGGGAGGAACGTTGTTTGGCATTTGTGGAGAAGTTTCTTCATTCAACTTAGAGCTTCTACCATTGGTGCAGATTCTACATTGGGGAGGGGGGGGGGGGGCTACATGGTCTCTCTCCTTCTCTCATATTGGGGGGACTTTTTCCTCACATGGGGTTTGGTCCTTCACATACTTCTTTGAGAGTTATTTGTATATAGTTTTCATCTCTCTTTTGGGGGAGGGTTTTTTCCCATTGGGATTTTCTCTCTTTCCCCGCTTTATGAGAGATTGCATTGGTTTGCATGTATTTGCATTTGTACATGGGTACCTAACATGGCCTTGTAGCTAGGACCCATCTTGCATTGCTTAGTTGCATTGTAAAATTAAGTGCATTCCCCTAAGTTGCACTTAAGGGGGGGTGTTGGTGTAATTATTTATTCATGTTAGATATATTTACACTTTACTTAAGTTTACTTAGGTACATGCACCACATTTTAGTTTGCATATGAGACACTTAGGGAGATGTGCTACATTGGGAGTGTGTATGTGGGAGAATTTCCACCTTTTATGGTGTGATATTTTTGTTACTTTATCATATCCACTTATTGTGGAGTGATAATTCCACCTTTGGTGGGTGATCCACCTCATGTGGAATATTTTACTATTTCTCCTACCTAACCCTACCTACCCTTGCATCTCATTGAGCCACATGCCATCATTGTGTTCTCTCTTGTCTCTCTATTTTGTACTTTTCATTGAGCTCTTGATCTTAGCAAAATCTCACAAATTGAGAAGGTGAGGGAATGTTATAATAAATTTATTTGAAGTTTGTAGTGTAAGGATGTTTAGAAGGAATATCTTGCGAATGAAGACTTTCCTTTCTTTCATCATGCATATCCTCTTTAGTACATTGGAAAGGAAGATCCTTATCATCTAAGGGCTCATCTTTGCTTAAAATTATGTGGGAAGAGAGATCATGAATGGAATGCATAACATTATCTTCTCTACAAATGTTTTGATGTTTAAGATAGGCTATAGGAGAATAAGGAGGATCTAGAGAGGTGGAAACATAAATATTTTGATCATTCCCTCCTTGCGCTAGGGTATGTAAATGAGAAGAATATGGGGTCATGTTTCTCTTGAATTCTTGCTCTCCATTAGAGAGATCATTGATAGGAGTATTAGCTCTTTCTTAATTCATATTTGATACCCTAGGAGAGGTACAAGTATAAAGTTTTCCATTAACATCTCTAGGACTGGGATCTATAAAAGCTTTTAGGTGATCTACATATGAAATACATTTTCCCAAAAGCATCACCATAACACAACATACATGATAAGTGTAAGCTTGGAGATATAATTGATGAAAAGGAAGCAACTTGGAAACCCTAAAAATGCAATATGTCTAAGTGATATGAATGAAAAAAAGTAACATGAAGTGAAAGAAGCTATTATCTGACACATGATTATAATAAATGTATGTAAGACGCATTTTAATCATATGAGAAATTGAAAATAAATCAAATCCATTAATTTCCATGATGAATATGAAAATAAATTAATATTTTATAAATAAAAGCTCTTAATTTATGAAAATTGATGAGATTCACAATTTTTTTTTTTTTGAGATTTAAAATTTGAAAAATTTAGAAATGAGAATTCGAATTTTGAATTTGAAAATTAAAAATTGAAATTTGGACTTTGCAAAATAATTGAATAATGTCAAATTTGAGAAAAATGATTATCCAATTAAATAAGAAAATTGATTTGTGATTTTTTTAATTTTTAATTTTTGAAAAAGTAAGCAACCTCCTAGGAAATTTAAATTGAGAATTAGGGCTTCAAAAATAACCTCTTAATTTAAATTTAAAATTACCCACTAGAAGATTTGAATTGAAAATTAGGGCCTTGTAAAAAGAATCTCTTAATTTTAAAATTAAATTTAAAATTAGATCTAGGATTGAAATTTAGAAATTGAAAAAAATTGGGAAATGCATAAGGTTAATTTAAATTTAAAAATTAGGGTTTTTAATTAACCACTTAATTTTGAAATTGAAATTTGATCCAAGATTGTAAATTTGAATTTGAAGCCACTCTAAAATGATAAATTTAAAATTTAAACAACCCACAAGCTCAATTTTGTATTTTTTTTTTAAATTAGAGTTTTTGAAATTAGCTGCTTAATTTTAAAACTTGAATTTTAATTTTGACTTTCATGTGAAAATTTTAATTTTGAAATTGAAAAAGTACTCAGATCTGAAACAATTAATCCAAATTAAGCAATTCACAAGCTCAATTTTGAAATTAAAAAATTAGGGTTTTAGTGAAATTAACCTCTAAATTTTTAAAATTTGCAAGAAAATCGAAGTTGTAAATGAAAATTTGAATTTCAAATTTCATACACTCAGATTTGAAAATAAAAATCAGAATTAAAGGTGCAAGGCATCGGGCTCACCAAAATGTAAAGGGTAAAAATTTGATTTGGCAATTTGAAATATAGAAGGGAGAAATCACCAAATAAATTTTCACTTGAGACCTTCATATTCAAAAGAGGGTTAGAATCCACTAGATTCAGTCACAAATAAGATAAGGACTGAATACTAAGTGGATTGGATTGATTTGGTTTTCCTCTTTTGTAAGTTGAAATACTAAAATAGGTAAAGTGCTGAAAAATAAAGGAAAATATGCAGAAAAATTGAGCTATAGACACGTGATTGAGTTGGGCACATGGAATTGAGAAAAATAAGCCGAATCGGATCTGACACTCAAAAAAGCTCCTAAAATGTCGGGACCATGACATGGCACCATGATCCTCAAAATTTTTTGCACGCCAAAAAGGGTTGATTTGTCTCTGTGAATCAAGCTTATTTTGAAGAGTACAAATCCATACCTATTTCCTACACACAGAAAGAAGGGGAAAATGATTGGGAATAGGGATTTTCCTAAGTCAAACCCTAGTTTGGAATCAACCTTGAATGAAATATTACAAATACTTGGAATAAATGATGGAACGATATACCTTAGATATGCAATGCCTGATAATGATGATTTTCTTCTTGAATGTAGTCACATAAATGACATAAACATGACAAAACCCTAACACACACACATGCTTGCAAATGATTGATATAATGTTGATCCACAAGAGATAGATAAAGAATATGCAACCTTGAAGACCTCTATAAATGCTTGATAATGAATGATTCAATGCTTAAATTCTTGATTTCTTGAATGTAGTGCTCCTAGTTTTGTCATCTATCTAAAATGAGAGGGGAAGACCTCCTTATATACTTTCCAATTGTCAATTATTCTAATTTTCTGACATAAGCTGATATAGAGGAAGGTTTCTTGCTCATTTTCTAGATAGGGTAGAGGGTTTGGATTGGGCCCCAAATAGGGAGGACCATGGCATGGCCCCATGGTCCCGATTAGGATGAAGGCACCATGCTCTTGTCCTACCCCATATTTGGGCTAGGGTTAAGGTGCAATGCAAGGTATAATGTGCTAATATGAAATTTATTGCATGGTACAAGCATAAATAAGTCTTGATCAAGAATTAGGATGAGAACACTAAGGAGAGGGCCCCACATATGGTTGAAATGCAAAAGGGTCAATTTTAGGACTCTACAAGAACAAAGAAAAAGTGTGGGATAAGGAGGGAGGGAGGGACAGTTAGATAGGGAGTAACTGGGAGACCTAGAGAGAGGATACATATAAAGGTGAGGGAGAGAGATAAGATTACAAAAAGAGAGAGGGGTAAGGAGGCAAGGAGAGAGGTAGAGAGTGAGGTAAAGAACTAGAGAGGGGAGAGATATAAGTCCTAGAGCATAGGGAGAGAGAGAAATAGACTTAGGGGAGAGATAGAATGAGAGAGATATAGGGGGAGAGAGTTTGATTATGATGTAGGGAGGGAGATGTAGAGAGGTAAAGATGGAGGGAAGGAGAGAACTAGGGATGTAGAAAGGGAGGATGGGAGGGAGAGGTAGTGATCAAGAGAATGGAGAGAGGGGAGAGAAATAATAAGAGGAGAGAGAATAAGAGAGGGAGAGATAGCTATGAGGGTAATGAGGGAAGGTGAGATAGAGAGAGGTAGAAAGTGGACATAGAAAGAGTGATAGAGATATATCTACAAGTCTAGAGTTTGGGGGAGATAAAGAGAGTGAGATAGAGAGAGTGAAAAAAAGATGATAATATCATGCTGATCACTGAAATTTGACTGTCTTAAAATTATATGATCTTCTAAAACCTACAATCTAAATTACAACTCCTAGAGATTTGAAAACACTTTCAAACATATTGCCAATATATACATGAAATATAACTAAAAGTATAAGAAAGAAAAAATACATATTAAAATGTTATACTTAAATGTTATTGTTGTCACAAAAGTTTGCACCCTTGTTGAACACTAGTGCTCAACAACCTTGTGAAACATGGAAACAACCTCTAAGTGCGGGACCTTATGCATGCGAGGTTGAGTCTATGGAGAAGGCCAACTTCCTTATCAATCAGGGTGTAGTGTTGGACCAAACTAACACTTATAAAATATATTGTAATGATCTAAGGGTAAAAGGGGAGAAGGAATGCTAAAAGGGAAAAGAGGTGATGCATCTAGATTGAAAGTTGATCCTCCCTACCCATAACTGCATGAGACATCAATAAAAACTACCCAAAGATACACATAATTTCCTATCCTAATAGGCTACTTAAGAACATGCAAAGGTTGGAATCCCGTAAGATGAAGAGAGGAACTAAAAATCAATTCATAGACAACTTCTACAGGGGTGTTACCACAATCACATAAACTAAGAATCAGAAAAGAATGTATTCACATAAAGAGGTAAAATGTATTACACAAAATATTTTAATTGAAAAGAGGTGAGACAAACAATTTTATTGATATAAAGGCAAGGCAAAGTTTATAATTGTAGAAAGTATGAGTTTCTATAAGAGAAATAGGGAGAGGACCCTTAGAAAGAGCTACAAAATTTTCCTTTGTAGTTCAAGCATAACTCAATTAGAACCTTAGGTTTAGAAACCCTAATTATCTAGGGTTAGGTTAGAAAAAAGAGAGGACTAGATCAAATAGATTGATCTGATGGTTGCATGTCTAAAAAATCACCCAGAACTAGGAAAGAGCAACAATCCCTGAAAATGGGAGAACCTTGCAAGAATAGGGTCCAAATGTCCTCTACTAGGACCAAAAAGTCTTCCATCTATGATAAATGAGCATGGGTGGCCTAAGAGAAGCATTTGAAGAGTCACGATGGAGTAATGATGGTTGTCCCTCGACCCTTTGAAAGTGGTTGAGATAGATAGATTGGATTTTATTTGGTTAGTCGACGGGGTCAAAAACTAATTTTCAACCCATTAAGTCAATAACCACTACTAGGCAGTTTTATGAATTCCAACGATCATATCATGTTTGAATTCAGGCCACCCAATCATCCTCTTCGCATGAAGGTGGACGACTGAGATAGCACCTTGAAAATGAATTAGTCCCACCTACCAAACAACCCATCATAATATCACAAACAAGGATGAAACCTAGTTCTTGATCGTTACGAAACAACAATAACACTCTATTCCTATTTGATGTGAAGAAGTTATGTTCTTGTACGATGTGAAACAATGATCACCAACCTCTTCCTTATTAGAGTTGAGTAAAAATCAACTCTACATCTCCCAAAGATCACTTGCATGCAAACCTGTCACATAAAGAGAGAAGCAAAATAGCTACGGAGGCCAAAATTCAAAGATCCAAAAAAAAGGAGTCATATTGATTGTGCAACAAGAATGAAATTCAATAATTATAGTTGTTATGAAAAATACAAAGAGAGAATCCTTATAAGAGGATACTCAAAACCTTAAAGGTGAAAACCCTAAAGAATTATAAGATTCCTAAGTTTAGCTTAAGCATAGAGTATAATAGACTAATAATTAAATAAATAATTATTATCTAATAAAAGATTACTCTAACACCCCCTTAAGATGAACTTAGGGAGTAGCTAAAAAACAACTAAGGACTAAAAAAGCATGTAAAAAATGCAGCAAAACAACAATGGGTCCCAACAACTAGGCCTGATGAGGTACCCAAGTACAATAAAATCTCTGTAAAGTGGAGAAAAAAGAGAAAACCTTGTGGGAACAAAACTCCTCTCCAAGAAGAGATGAAAGCTCAAGTGAAGGACTAAGAAGCCTCCAAACAAGAGTGTTCCAGAAGATAGGAACAAAAGGAAGAGAATGAAGAACACCACTGAAGCAAGAAATAGCTGCAAACATTGTCGAAGAGTAACTATTGATCTGAAGAACCTCCACCAAAATAGAACATGACTAGGTAGAGAAGACTAAAATTTGCATGAGTGCCCTCAAATGACACTACTCAAGTCAGATGGCAAACAAAGGCAAACAACTGAACTCAAAGACACAGATGACATGAAACACCAAAGCCTAAAGAGTTGATCAATCAAACCAAGGAAGCATTAGAACAACAGGACAAACCTCCCCATAATGCTGAAAAGGGAGAGGGATAGGTACACTAAAAAGAGCAACCAACAAGAACTGCATGACGAAGAACCAAGAACATTGAAGGTGCAGAGAAAGTACATACTGTCGTGGAAGGAACACTCACTTGACACACATCATGAGGCTAATGTCATGGAAGGAACACTCACGTGACAAAGGTAGATGGAAAACAAAGGAAAACATCAACCCCCATGACACTTTATAAGTAGTGCATGTACAGTAAAGCACAAGATGTACAAGATCCCAAGTATACAATGCATGATGGCACTTTATCTGAGTGCGTTTGTGTAAATAAAATACTACAATGATCAGAAGAGACAAAGGACTAGAAATAGAAAGAACAACCCAAGATGAGACATCCTACTCAAAGAAAGAGATCCCAAGACCTGAAACATCCAAGATATTCACCAGAGTGCTGAAAAGAAAGAAAAAACTGAATAAAATATACTTGAAGCAAAATATGGAAATAAAAATCATATGAATGGAAAGAACACAAAACAAGCTTTCCAACGATATAAAGTTTTCAAAAAATGGAGGTCGGATGCTCAAGTTATGTCTCTCAGAGTGCAAAAAGGAGCCTTTGGCTCTGGCAGCAAAAAAAACATCAAAAAAGAAAAATCAAAAGTTCAAACCTCCAAATCTGGAAAGAGTTCGAAAAGAGATTTCCGACGATATAAGGTTTTTGAAAAAGTGCCTTCGTATGACCAAGTTATAGCCAAAAGAAAAAAACCCCTCTTGTAGGGCATAAAGAAGGTAACAAATTTTTTATTTTTATTTTTTTGACAAAAAATTTCAGATACATTTGTAGGTACAGATGTATGGATTTTTGTTCCTCGAAAAACATGTCAATGAAAAATCACGCCCTAGATGCCTTTGTCACCAAAAATAGGCAAATTATATATCAAAATTCATGGAATCGGCCTTCTGAATCCAATTGTGAGGTCCTTTTGGCACCAAAATGTACCAAAAAATCAGTTACCCCTAGAAAATGAAAAAAAAGCAACTACACAAACCCCTGAATACACATATTTGAAGAACAAGGTCCAAAATCACTCATGAAGAGAACATGGGCATGTAGATCTGGAGATCTGATACCATATTGGAGTTGAGGAAAAATCAACTCTACAGCTCCCAAAGATCACCTACATGCAAACCTATCATAGAAGGAGAGAATCAAAAAGGCTATGGAGGCCATAATTCAGAGATCTAGAAAAGAAGAGTCATATTGATTGTGCAAGAAGAATGCAATTCAATAATTACAGTTGTTATGAAAATACAAAGAGAGAATCCTTATAAGAGGATACTCAAAACCCTAAAGGTGAAAACCCTAAAGAATTATAAGATTCATAAGTTTAGCTTAAGCATAGAGTATAATAGACTAATAATTAAATAAATAATTATTAGCTAATAAAAGATTACTCTAACATTCCTCACGACCACATCACTTATCACCGCATTTCTCAAAAGTTGCACAGTTCCTATTTATGAGGAAAGAGTGATAAACACCTACCAAGCAATAACAAATTATAACTCTCGCCAACATAGCTTATCTCCATGTCACACGAGAGTAGAAAAATTGCAATAGGGAACAAAAGTGGAAATGTCTCGACTGCATGACAATGATAAAAAGAACTCTCGCCATCTGGTAGCGGGTGAAAGGGGCCTGTCCTGCCATGATGAAGGGACCCTCTAGCTAGTAAACTAAAGTGAAATGACCACCCATGCTGGTCAACAAAGGAAGATAATAAGATCAAAAAAGGTTAAGGAAAAATCCTTAAGGGTTTAGGGTTTTCGGCCTTAAGCGTTTTAACAGGGTTTTTAGCCAATGAAGATATCTCAGATTGGTTGTCTGCATGGCTAAGGTTGACACAAAAATGGTCAACATTTTAGGAAAATCAGAGGCATGGAAAGCCTGCTTGGCACATGATCAGTAGCCTAGGAGATCCATTGGGCATAAAGTCAAGACTGAAAATAATAATAAACCTCTATCTTTGCAACTTGCAAAAATCAAAATCTTGCCAGTCTAGGAAAGAATGTCTTGTACTCGTGCACTTCTTGGAAAACAAGAAACCTAACTAATATTTACATTATTACAACTAGGAGGCAATGAATGGCTTTGTCTCTATCAAAGATGATCCTTCTGAAAGAGTTGATCTCCCTCAGACCATGGTTTGTTGGAATCCAAGGACACTGAGAGGGGGAGGGGGGGGGGGTGAATCAGTGTTCTACTGGTAAATGAATTTTTGAACTTATTACTAATCAACTGATCAACTGGATGAAAAAATCTAAAATTAAAGTGCATAAACAAATCAATGCACAAAACAATACCATAACACTAATATTTTTACGTGGAAAACCCTGTAAAGGGAAAAACCACGATGGGGATGATACCCACAATATCTATATACTTGATCAAGGTATACAAATATTACATAGAGGGGTATGCACATGCATATAGGCTCACCGCCTAGAGCTTACTGCTCAAATGGAAGTCTCACTGACTTACACAACATTATATAATAATTTCAAACATAAATGAACTTAAATAGTGTATCTAACCATGCTAGATAAGTTCCAGTTTAAGCTCTAAGAACCTTCACTGAATCGGTGTTATTGATACTCTATTCTTCTACCGGTTAGGACTGTACATGTGTAACTGCACACAAATGCTAATAATCACACACCAATTCACATACTATCAATCTTTTCCTTATTCGCATCTCAAATCGTATCACCATAATCATGAAATCCATCGCTAAATAATCTCCCTTATATACCCTTATAGCTTGTTCATCATGTCGGCCTCATAAAGAAAATATACCTGTCGGCTTTCTCCCCGATCACGAAGTGTATTGTGCATTATCCTGATGATCATATTTGATGTCGGCCTTGCACGCTACCTCAAATTCCAGAAATGATTTTACCGAGTCCCATAATATCTTAACCATGTCCTAAATATAAGTTATCGGTACCAAGTCTAACCAGTTAAGAAGAATAAACAATAGGGTGTATATTGCTTGGCCCAATCAAGAGAAAGTAATAAAGCAATGATTCCAGATGAGAAATACCAACACCTAAAGATAAGCTGCCATCAATGACAACCCAAAATGCAATTGACCTCAGAAGGTGACTACCAGAGGAGTGTCAATTGCCAATAGTAGTCATCAGCCATGTATGTAAGGTTAAATCATTCATAAGATTAGATCATTGGAGACAAGAACAAAGGAGTAATGACAAGAAGAAGGTTGGCAGCTGATGAGTATGTTTAATTTCTCAAGTTGAACCGGCATTAGTTAATGAAGCTTGTAAAGATGAATGTTGGATGAGAGTTATGGAAGAGGAATTAGATCAGATAGAAAAGAACAACACATGGAATTTCATTCCCCGGCCTAAAAATAAGAATGTTATTGGAACTAAATGGGTCTTTAGGAATAAATTGAATGAGGATGGACAAGTTGTGAGGAATAAGGCTAGATTGGTATGTAAAGGATATTCTCAGAACGAAGGAATTGATTATGATGAGACTTTTGCTCCGGTATCTAGGATTGAAGCTGTGAGATTATTTATTGCTTATACTACCCATAAGAAATACAAAGTTTATCAAATGGATTCCAAGTGTGCATTTTTGAACGGAGATCTTGAAGAGGAAGTTTACATTGAGAAACCTAATGGATTTTCACTTTCAGATGACAAAAACATGGTTTGCAGGTTAAGGAAAGCTTTATATGGATTGAAACAAGACCCTAGAGCTTGGTATGCTAGATTGGACAAATATCTTTTGAAGCTTGGTTTCACTAAAGGTAATACTAACAATAACTTATATTATAAGATCACTGATGATGACATATTGATTGTTGAAGTCTTTGTTGATGATATCATTTTGGGAGGTGAGGATAAGTTATGTATGGAATTACCTGATAATATGAAGAATGAATTTGAGATGTCTATGATTGGGGAGATGAAATTTTTCTTAGATTTGTAGATTACTCAGACTGATAAAGGTATTTTCATCTATAAAACTAAGTATGCTAGAGAGTTGTTGAAGAAATTTGGTATGTAAAATTCTAAACCGGTTGGTACTCCTATGGTTACAAGCAAGAAATTGACAAAGAATGATGCATCATATCCAATAAATCCTACAAGGTATAAATCTATGATTGGTGGTTTGTTATATCAGACTTAGACTAGACCAGATATAATGAATGTAATTTATATTTTATCAAGATATCAGAGTGATCCTAGAGAGAATCACGAGAGTGCGGTGAAAAGGATTTTCAGGTATTTACAAGGAACAACTGAGTATGGTTTGTGATATCCTAAAAATGATGACTTTACTCTATGTGCATACACAAATGCAGATTGGGCTGGAGATGTTGATGAACGGAAGAGCACATCCAGTGGAGCTTTCTTTCTTGGAAAGAAACTTGATTCTTGGATTAGCAAGAAACAATCATGTACTTCTTTATCTACTGCTGAAGCTAAGTATGTTGCTACTGCTAGTAACTATACACAAGTTATATGGATGAAACAAATGTTGAAGGATATAAGGGTAGATTGTAATGAATTGGTAGTTATTCATTGTGATAACTCTGTTGCTATTGAAATATCAAAGAATTTGGTATTTCATTCTAAGATAAAGCACATTTCTATCAAGTATAATTTTCTAAAGGAGAAGGTGGAAGCAAATGAAGTTAGACTGGTTTATGTGAACACTAAAGAGTAGATTGCAGATATATTCACTAAACCTTTGCCTAAGGAATCATTTGAGTACTTTAGAGATAGATTGGGGGTCTCTTCCCCTCTGGTAGAGACTTGAGTGATGCTGATTAGCATCTATCCAACATGCATTATCATAACTATCATTCATTCTGGATTGATGAGTTGGTGCTACTACTCAGGGGGAGTAGTCAGCTGTGTAGTTTAGAGGATTTATGATTTTTCTTTGATGTTTATGTAATATTTCTAGCATTGATATCAAAGGGGGAGAGATATTTATGTAAAAAATAGAGCTTAATAGGGATATCATTCACAGGGGGTATTTGGTTATTTGGTTCAAAACTTCATTGTCATATCATTTTGGGGAGATTGTTGGATGCCTTTCTTTGGGGGAGAATTGTTTGACATTTCTTGGCACTTGGATGTTTTTCACATCTAGTGTTGCCATCAATGCCAAAGGGGGATATTGTTGGCAATTTGGAGGAATTGATTAAGTGTTGCATTGATGTTTGTCATTGATGTAAACACTATCTATTTTGTTTTCTACCGGGTTCCGGTAGAGTGGTTGAATTATGATGTTGATCTAGAGATCTTCTCCGGTATGTTTTGGCTTGTGGAATTGGTTTGGATTAGTTATTCATGTGTTCCTAATGCGTATCAAATTCAGTTGGTTCAATATTTGATGATCAAGATGCTATCATTTATTCTAGTAAGCCTTTTGGTTATCGGTAAGGATTTTACCGATAGAGCTTTGTTGAAGATATTTTGATGAATCTGATAAGTGGTGTTGGTGCAGCTTCTAGAAGGTTTTTGGGATGCTAATGGTTATCATGTTCATGTTCCAGTTGATCGGTGGTGTTTCATTTGTCTTATGGCAACCTATTTTGGGTCTAGACCTAATGTTATTCTGCTAGGTTATGGACTAGTTTATGTAACTTGTTGGTTGATGCTCCTGAGGCGTTACCGATTGGATTTATTGATTGGTTTATGTTGTTTTGGTCTTAGGATGACTTGGTTTTGTCATGTATCTAGAAACTGTGGACCTATGTACCTACAAATACAACACAAAAACACTCAATAGATCATTACAAGCATGATTAGCAAATATAAACAAAGACATATGAAATCATGGCTAATCGATCTATTGCCTCCTAATAAATGCAAGTATGAATCTGCTCTTAGATCTGGTTAGCAATTCCAGTGACTTGACTACACCTAGATGGAGGATTTAAGATGATAATGATGATGCATTTAAACTAGAAATAATGAGATTAAGATAGATGATAAGCAAATTGAGCTAGAAATAAGCTAGATTTAAGCTAAAATTGATCATGATAACAATGCTGAAATTCTATATGCCTATAGTAATAATGCTTGAATGCAAATGAGATGGATGATTATTGCTCCAAAATGGGGTCTATTTATCGGATTTCCAAGGCCAAGGGTAAGGTGGTAGGAATCAATGGTCAAGATTAAGTCTGAAGATATCAATGGTTAAATTGGAGGAGGTTGGCAAAGAGGTTGGATTAAAGGGAACATTTGGAGGTTGGTAGGAGAAGGGGTTGGATGAAAGGGGACACTGGCATCTCCATGGTGACAAGTGTCAAGAAGCTTCTAGAAGAGGTTGAATGAAAGGGAACATTTGTCATCTCTATGGTGACAAGTGTCAAGAGGCTTCTAGAAGGGGTTGGATGAAAGGGAACATTTGTCATCTCTATGGTGACAAGTGTCAAGAGGCTTTTAGAAGGGGTTGGATTATAAGGAACATTTAGTGACACATGTCACAAAGCTTTTCTCATGAGATGGTAAAGTGTTCAAGGGAAGGGGACATGGTGGTTAGGATGTGCAAGCTACGATGGAGTTAATTAAACCCAAGGTTAGATGGAATGAGTTAGGTTTAGAAGGGGTTAGGTTAGGTGGTTAGAAGTTAGGAGAATTTGAATTTAAAAATTCAAATATTTGGAAAAGGCTAATTAATCTCAACAACTCATAAATTGATTTGTTTTAATTAATTAGGGGATTTAGAAGAAATGAATTTGATGGGGGGAATTAATTAATTTGAATTAATTAATTAAAGGGGATTATGAAATGAACCTATTTAATAAATCCTTAGATTTATTAATAAGTAGAGGAAAGGAGGAATTTAATCAAATTGCTTAGTGAATTCAATCAAATTAGGGAGAGAGATTAATTAAATAATTGCTTATTTCACTAATTATCTTCAGACCATTTTTAGGTGTATACATTTTGCCCCTCTTTGAAGAAAGGTGTGATGATGCATTGATTCAAAGAATAATCTCATTTTGATGATGATATTGGTTTGATAGGATGCCCTAACTCTTGATTGATAAATTGCGATACGATGATGCCCCCTTGGGAGATCAATTGAGATAATTGATTTGTTGGAGTTTTTTTTTTGGATGATTGCAAAATTGATGTCCCATTTAGAAATGATTTGATGTCTGCAACTATGGTTGATGAAAATGCGAGTTCTATAATTATGGTGATGTGGTTCTTGATGATTGATAAAGCTTGATTGGTTAGATTGATAAGATTGAGATTCAGTCTGGTTTTAGGAATGACACCTACTATATAAGACAAAGATGATCAAAGCGTCTTGTTTTAGGAACAATATATCCTGTATAAGACATGAACAAAACGTCTGGTTTTAGGAAAGATACATCCTGTATAAGACATGAGAGAATCTATTTAGATGTGATTGATTGATAGAATTGATAAGATTGATTGGATAAAGAACTAACAGTTTGCTAATATCAAGTTGCAGTAAGATTTGGATATGCTGATGTTGGTTCTGTTGAGAGGGTAGCATAAGCTTTTTGCTGGGTCGACAATATCTGGAGAGATATATGAGTCATTAGTATAATTGCATATACATTTGTGATGGTACCTTGATGATTCCTACGATAGATTTAACCTTGGATAAAAGGAACATGCGAGATCACATGCAAAAATGAAATGCAAGCTTAAATGCAAAGCTACGATCAGACTAGTCACTGGGTTATTGCGTTTTGTCATCATTGAGGTTTTTTAATGTGAGAAGTGAGTGCAAAAATCAATGGTATAATTAAACCATGACAACCTGAGCACTTCTTTCTTGGATTTTTGATATGGCAAGTTAGCACAAGCATCGAGGTATAATTGAACCGAGATGACCTGAGTGTAGCTTGCATAAAATAGACAGTATTAATCATTTCAATACACAAATCAAAAATGTCTTCAACGATACTTTGATGATCATTTACTAAGATAAATTTGCACATATTAATGATCAATTTTCAGATAGTAGTCAAGAAAAATATCACGCTTCTTCCTTGTTCCTCTAGTCAAAGACATCTTGGAGTCACTCAAAAATCATGATAGCGAAAATCAAGATAGAAAATAAAAGTTGAACAATCATGTTAAAATCATTATCCAAAAGATATCATCCATGTGTTTGAATTTGTGATAGGTTGATGGTTGATAATTTGATCTCGTGTTCAATGTTGGATATGTCTCAGTTTTTGCTTTTTAAGAGTTGTCTAACTATTTGTTCTACCTGTTTTATTCAGCTCAGAATTGATCAAAAGTTTTGCCCCCAACTAAGTGCAGGATTTTACCCCAAGCCTAGAAACAAATTCAGTATTATATACCCAATGATCCAAACCATGGTGAAAGAGCAACTGTGATGCCTGCGTATGTACAAAATCTTCGTGATGGATATGAACATCGCCGTTAGAAAATTAATGCAAGCGGAAAGATGCATGAACTAATAGATGGAAGAGCTAGCTGACAGATAGTGCCTGTTTGCCAGGTTTTCACCATCTATTTTTATTGCACTTTTTCTCATATTTGATTTTTTATTTTTTTTCACCGTTTTTGTATTTTCTGCTTTTTCACTATTTTTGGATTTTTCTGCTTTTTCTCTTTTTTGGATTTTTCTGCTTTTTCACTTTTTTTTTTGGATTTTTCTTCTTTTTCAAACATAAAACTTGTTCAGATGCATGCTATTGATTGGTTTCTCGAGCTGATCTCCGTCTTGTGTTGATAGCTGATATGCTCCTGATCCGAATACTACTGTGATCACAAATGGACCTAACCAATTTGGTTCAAATTTTCCTTTCTTTTCTCGATCTGCCTAGTTGTGTGGATTTTCTTTTAGTACCACTTATCCCACTTGGAATATTCATGGTTTGACCCTGTGATTATAGCTCTGACACATTCTTTGTTGATATACCTTTAAATGATCAAAGACATTTTGTCTTCATTCATGGATTAGTTCTAACTCTTGTAGTCTAGATACTCGTTGTTCTTCATCTGGGATGAGACCTTTTAATGATACTCGTAGAGAAGGTATCTCTACTTCTATTGGCAGTATTGCTTCTGATCCATAAACAAGAGAGAAAGGTGTGGCACCTGTTGGTGTGCAGATAGTAGTATGATATGCCCATAGAGCAGGGTTTAGTTGAATATGCCAATCTCTTCCAGAATCATTCACTATATTTTTGAGGATTTCCAAAATAGTTTAGTTTGATGCTTCTGCTTGCCCATTCCCCTATGGATAGTAGGGTGTGGAGAATCTGTGTTGGATCTTGAATTTCTCACATAGCTCTTGTACATCTTGATTCTTGAATGGTCGCCCATTATCAGTGATAATGGTCATTGGTACTCCGTAGGGACAAATGATATAGTTCAAGATAAATGCAACAATTTGTTTTACTGTGATATTTATGAGAGATACTGCCTCAATCCATTTTGTGAAATATTTTGTAGCTACAAGGATGAATTTGTGACCATTAGATGAAGAAGGATTTATTTTTCCTACTAGATCAAGACCCCATTGGAAGAAAGGCCAGATGTTGCCAAAGCATGAAGTTCTTGTGCTGGTGCATGAATCAAATTCCCATGGATCTGACATTGTTTGCATGTTTTAGCTATTTGAAAAGAATCTCGTTCCATAGTCTGCCAATAATAACCCAAGCGTATGAGTTTTTTCAAAAGGGTAAGACCACTTGAATGAGTGCTAAAAATGCCATTATGGACTTCATGTAAGGCCTTCTCAGATTCTTCTTATTCAAGACATCTTAAAAGAGTATCATCTAGACCTCATTTAAATAGGGTATCAATGACGAGAGTAAAATGGGTGGATCGGCGAATAAAGTTTCTCTTTTGGTTCTTTGATAAATCAAGAGGTAAGGTGTTATCTTTCAGGAATGTGTAAGTTTGGCCATAGCATGAGGAATCATGCCCCACAAGTTGATAGATAGTTTGGGAATCCAGACAGTTATGAGCAGCGTAAAACAATTCTTCCACCAGGAATTCATAACGCTGTTGATTTTCCTGTGTCTGAAGGAGAGAAACAAGTGTTGCCATGACATCTGCTGCTTTGTTATCATTTCTTCAAATCTATTCAAAAGTTATTTCTACAAAGTATTTCTTGATATCATCAACCATCTTTTTATAAGGCATTAATTTTTCATCCTTTGTTTGATATGTTGATATGGTTTTGTCATTGCTTGTCAACACTTATCAGCACTTGGAGATTTTGGTTATGTTCACCAACAAGTCAGAAACGTATGCACAGTCACGGGTATTTTGTTCACTGACACTTGGAATGACTTGGAGACTACTTGGTTATGTCGAAGACATTATTCGATCACTTGGTTTTGGCAATTTGGTTATTTGCTTATTCGGGTTTGTATATTTGTTGTTACTGACAAATAGGTCCAGGATAAGCACCGACATGCATATCTATTCCAAATTAGCACGACACATTATGGAGATGATTTATTATTATTGTAAATGCATTGAGTCGACATCATGCATCAAATATTGATTTATTTGTAATTGATTTTATTGTAATATCTTTTAGTGAGCCAACCTATTCAAATTGGTCTTAGGTTATGGTATAAATGTAACATCTCATTTGTGAGATTGATGTGTGAATGCGAAAAGGATTGCAATAAAGTATATGCAAAAATAAGCAGAGCTATACACACAGACATCATTTGAAGGTTGAAGGAAGGATTTTATGAAGGCAATCATAACTAAACCCATATTTAATCCATCATATGAAGATGCTATTTTATGCAGTACATTATCATTGGATTTAACCATCCAATTGTAGTCAGTGTGACTCTCATTTTGTGATTGAGTAGTGAGCTCTAGGCAGCTGGCCTTTCTGCATGTGCAACATCCATATTGTACACACATACTATTTGCAATATTATCATTTGATTGTGGGTAAGGCTTCCCACCGAGGTTTTTCCCCATACAGGGTTTCCACATACAAATATTTGTGTTATGTGTTGTGGATGTTATTGTCTTTCTATTTCATGCATTAATCTTTACCGGTATTGTAATTAACTGTTAAGACTGTCTACTGACATAAAGTTTGGTTTATTGGTATTAAGCATTAAGTTTTGGTTAAGTTAATTTTGGTTGAATTTATTGACAACTAATTCAACCCCCCTCTCAGTTGTCTCTCAGACTTGACAATTGGTATCAGAGCATAGTCCTCTTTTTGTAGAAGTTTAACAGCTTGAGGAGATCCAATGTCTTCTAACTATTTTAGGAAGGACAGTCCAAAACTTGATGGAACTAACCAAGGCATATGGAAGATCAGGATGGAGATACATTTGAATTACATTGGAAAGGACATATGGGATGTTATAAAGAATGGCTATACTACTCCTACTCAAGGTCAACCTATTCCACCTAACTTGGCTAATGATGAAAATGACTGCAAAGAAAGAGAAGCACTTTTGAGCGCATTGTCAGATCAGCAAGTCATGGGATTACCAGATAGATCTACTGCCAAAGCTATTTGGGACAAATTGGAAACATTGAATGAAGGAGATATCACAGTCAAAATTGCAAAACTTGAATGCTTCCGGGTCAAGTATGAAAGTCTGAAAATGGAAGAAGAAGAAATAATTTTTGCTTTTATGGAAAGAGTAAATGAAATCGTTTTGGGTATACAATATTGTGGAGGAACCTTAAGTGAAGATGAGATTGTTTCTAAAGTTTTAAGAGCTTTTCCATCGGCATATAAAATGAAAGTTAATTCAATAAATGAATTGAGAACAATGCCTAATGCATCAGTATCTAGAGACACTTTGGTTGGAAAACTTTCAGCTTTTGAGCTTGAGGAATTTGGTCCTATTACTACTATCAAGATAGATCTAGCTTTCAAGGCATCATCATCATCTGATAAATCTGATTGGAAAGCCTTCTATGCAAGGAAATTGAAGAAAGCAGGAGAGAAAATGAAGAACTTGAAGAACTTGAAGCACTATTTGCAAGGAAAATGCCTAAAGGTCCAATTGGAAGTAAGTATGAAGGTAAAGCACCCTTTAAATGTTTTAACTATAATAAGATTGGTCATATGGCTTCTAGATGCCCTGATAGACATGCAAGATTAAGAGAAGAAGCTAAAAGAACATATAAGCCTAACCCTGGCTATCAAAAATAAAAGTTTAAGAAGAATAGAGGCAAATCCTGTTATTATGTTGATGAAGGAATTACTGATGATTCTGATGAGGATCTGATAGACAATGGATGGGCTTTTGTTGCTATAAAAAAAGATCAATCAACACCTACTATTCAACCAGTAGAGCAGGCCCTAATAGCTAAAGTTGAAGATAAGGATGAATGGATTATTGATTCAGGATGTTCACATCATATGACTGGTGATAAGAGTAAATTCTTAACCTTTCAGGATTACAATGGAGGTCTAGTAAGATTTGGAGATGATAAATCTTGTTTGATCAAAGGAAAAAGCACTATATCTTTTGATGGTAAGCACAATACTGATAATGTTAACTATGTTGAAGGTTTGAAGCATAATCTTTTGAGTTTTGGTCAATTAGTTGAGAAAGGATTTTAGTTACAATTCAAGAATGGTAAATGCAAAATCTTAAACATAACTGGTTTGGAAATTGCAACTGGTAATCAAACTAGAGGTAACATCTTTCATTTGAACAACAATGAGAAAGCATGTTTGATTGCTCATATTAATTTAAGTTGGTTATGGCATAAGAGACTTTGTCATGTAAATTTTGATTGCATTGTGAAGATCAGTACTACTAATGGGGTAAGAGATTTACCTAAGAATGTTAAACCTCACAATCCGGTATGTAAGGAATGTCAATTTGGAAAGCAAGTTAGAGCAACTTTCAAGAGTATTCTAGAGAAGTCTAACAATGTTCTTGATTTAATTCATACTGATTTATGTGGTTCAGCAAGAGCTAGAAGTATACAAGGAGATAGGTATTTTATGCTAATCATTGATGACTATTCTAGAATGTGTTGGGTTACTTTTCTCAGAGAAGAATCTGACGCATTTGAGAAATTCAAACTATTCAAGGTGATGGTAGAAAATGAAACCAACAAGAAAATCAAATGTTTGAGATCAGATCAAGGAGGAGAATTCACATCTAAGGAATTTAATACATTCTATGAAGTGAATGGGATCAAAAGACAGTTATCAACACCCTAGACACCCCAGCAGAATGGAGTTGTGGAAAGGATAAACAGAACTATCTTGGATGCAGCCAGAAGTATGATATCTGAAGCAAATATACCTCATATATACTAGAGAGAAGCGGTCAATACAACTATTTATACATTCAATAGAGTTCACATCAGAGGTGAAACCGGTAAGACCCCACATGAACTATGGTTTGGTAATACTCCTGCTCTTAAATATTTCAGAATATTTGGAAGTAAATGCTATATTAGAAGAGATGAGTATATTGGAAAATTTGATACTAGAAGTGATGAAGGAATATTTCTTGGTTATTCATCTAAGAGCAAGGCATATAGATGTTTTAACAAGAGATTGCAGAAAATTTTTGAGAGTGCAAATGTGAAGATTGATGAACAGTTTAGAGGAAATTCAAGGTACACAGACTCTGAACTAGCAATAGAGATAATCACAAATGAACCTACTATGAATACACCAGTACAAAATGGTGATCCAATGACACCGACATCATCTGGAGATTCAATAGTCATTGAAGAAGAGCAACAAGTAAAAACACCCTGGTATGTAAGATTGGATCATTCTTGAAGATCAGATAATTGGAAACAAATTTCAAGGAGTTATGACTAGAGGAAGATTGGCAAATGAAGAGGTATGTCTTATTTCTCAAATTGAACCTACATCAATTAATGAGGCATGTGAAGATAAATATTGGATTAGAGCTATGGAAGATGAATTGGAACAAATTGAAAGGAATAACACTTGGTCACTAGTTCCTCGGCCTAAAGACAAACATGTAATTGGAACTAAATGGGTTTTTCAGAAATAAACTTAATGAATATGGTAAGGTAATCAGAAACAAAGAAAGATTATTGTGTAAGGGATATTCACAAAAAGAAGGAATTGATTATAATGAAACCTTTGCATCGGTAGCTAGAATTGAGGCAGTCAGACTTTTATTGGCTTTTGTAGCACACAAGAACTATAAAGTATATCAAATGAATGTTAAATGTGCATTTCTGAATGGAGATCTTGAAGAAGAAGTTTATATTGAACAACTTGATGTATTTTCTTCGACAGATAACAAAGACATGGTTTGCAGGTTAAGGAAAGCTTTATATGGATTGAAACAAGCTCCTAGAGCTTGATGTGCTAGATTGGACAAATATGTTTTGAAGCTTGGTTACACTAAAGGTAACCCTAACAACAATCTATACTACAAAGTGACTAATGATGAAATCTTGGTTATTGAAGTTTTTGTTGATGATATAATCTTTGGAGGAGAAGATGGTTTGTGTAAAGATTTTTTTTAACAAAATGCAGCAAGAATTTGAAATGTTTATGTTTGGAGAGATAAAATTCTTTTTAGGATTGTAGATTTCACAAATTGATAAAGGTATATTCCTATGTCAATCTAAGTACTTGAAGGAATTACTAAAGAAATTTGACATGGAAAACTGTAAACTGGTAAGCACGCCTATGACTACAACTGATAAATTATCTTTGAAGGATGAATCTACACCTGCTAATCTAACTAGATACAAGTCTATGATAGGAGGTTTACTGTATTTGACACAAAAAAGACCTAATATTATGAATGCAATATGTATTGTTTCAAGATTTCAGAGTAATCCTAAAGAAAATCATGAATCAGCAGTGAAAAGGATTTTCTGGTACCTACAAGGCACTACAAATCTTGGTTTATGGTATCCTAGAGATGAAAATTTTGACTTATGTGCATACATAGATGCTAATTGGGCAAGAGATGTGGATAACAGAAAAAGCACCACTGACAGAGCATTTTTTCTTGGCAGAAGACTAATTTCATGGTTGAGCAAGAAACAAAGTTTTACAAGTCTATCAACAATAGAATCAGAATATGTTGCATCAACAACTAATTGTACACAGGTATTATGGATCAAGCAAATGTTGAAGGATATAAAAGTAAAATGCAAGGAACCTATAACTATCTACTGTGATAATATGGCAACAATTGATATATCAAAGAACCCAGTATTTCACTCTAAGACAAAACATGTTTCTATCAAATTCAATTTTCTAAAGGAGAATGTTGAAGCAAAAGAAGTGAAATTGGTTTATGTGAATACTAAATAGTAGATTGCAGGTATTTTTACAAAGCCTTTGCCTAAGGAAACATTTGAGCATCTCAGAGAGAAACTTGGAGTCCTATCCCCACCGGTAGAGACTTAGACAGTTGATGCTTGTCATCAACCGACAGAATTAATAGAGAAATCTTTTATTCTAGCTTTGATGAGGAGAGATACTTCTCAGGGGGAGTAGTTGGTATTTTATATTTGGTTTTGTATTGATTTGGCATTTGATGTCAAAGGGGGAGAGATTGATATGGAAAAACACATTATCCCTTGGGAGAGAGATTGTTACTTTTGGGAGAGATTGTTGGAGAGATTGATTACTCTTTGTATTTGTATTTTGATTTCTAGGAGATTGTTGGTTTTTGGTTTTTGGCATTTCTGTTTTGGCACTTTGATGGTTTTTCCATCTTGTGTTGCCATCAATGCCAAAGGGGGAGATTGTTGGCATTTTGGATATGTTGATATGGTTTTGTCATTGATGTCAACACCTGTCATCACTTGTCGACACTTATCAACACTTGGAGATTTTGGTTATGTTCACTGGAAAGTCAGAAACTTATGTACAGTCATCGGTATTTGGTTCATCGACAGATTATATTGTTCACCGACACTTGGCATGACTTGGAGACTACTTGGTTATGTCGAAGACATTATTCGATCACTTGGTTTTGGTGCTTTGGTTATTTGCTTATTTGGGTTTTTCATATTTGTTGTTAGCAGCAAATAGGTCCAGGATAAGCACCGACAAGCATATCTATTCCAGATCAGCACGACATGTTATGGAGATGATTTATTATTATTGTAAATGTATTGAGCCAACATCATGCATCAGATAATGATTTATTTGTAATTGATTTTATTGTAATATCTTTTAGTGAGCCGACCTATTCAAATTGGTCTTAGGTTATGGTATAAATGTAAGATCTCATTTGTGAGATTGATGTGTGGATGCAAAAAGGATTGCAATAAGGTATATGCGAAAATAAGAAGAGCTATACACACAGGCATCATTTGAAGGTTGAAGGAAGGATTTTGTGAAGGCAATCAGAACTAAACCCATATCGAATCCATCATATGAAGATGCTATTTTATGTAGTACATTATCATTGGATTTAACCATCCAATTGTAGTTAGTGTGACTCTCATTTTGTGATTGAGCAGTGAGCTCTAGGCAGCTAGCCTTTCTACATGTGCAGAATCCATATTGTACACACATACTATTTGCAATAGTATCATTTGATTGTGGGTAAGGCTTCCCACCATGGTTTTTCCCCTTACAGGGTTTCCACGTACAAATATTTGTGTTATGTGTTGTGGATGTTATTGTTTTTCTGTTTCATGCATTAATATTTACCGGTACTGAAATTAACTGTTAAGATTGTCTACCGGCATAAAGTTTGGTTTACTGGTATTAAGCATTAAGTTTTGGTTAAGTTAATTTTGGTTAAATTTATTGGACAACTGATTCACCCCCCCCCCCCCCCCCCCCTCTTAGTTATCTCTGGGACCTAAAATGATAGTCATCATTGATTTGATTAATGACGAGTTGAGAGTCTCCTATAATGCCCCACCAGGTACCCTAAAGGAAAACAATACAACTAGGCAACTAAAGGGTGAAATAATTTTTTTTTAAAGATTAAGTGCATTAATTATAATAGTTGCACATTTAATAACACATAGAAAATCTAACACGTGATTTCCTAAGGGTTACCAATGAAGATTAATTCACAGATTATATTAACACCACAGTTAATCCAATTGTCCATTTAATTAGGTAAATTAAATGCTTATGATTAAAACTACACATACATCTAAATTCCAAAATAAAAGAATCAAAGTATTCCATGCATTCAATTTATCCATAAATCATTTATACATAAGATCAAAGCAACTGAATTTAACATACATCCTAGTGACATAATATTACAATATCCATAAATACATGGCTTCCAAAAATACCACGAAATCCAAAGTTACAATATCAAGGTTACATAAAAGTCTGATACAATGACCACAAGGTCTCAATTGAACAATGATCTCGAACATGAGCTGGTACATGAACCACGAACCAAGAAACACCAGCGAAGCCTTTCCTCGCCTGAAGATACAATCCAAAACATTCGATAAGAAGTGGCACTACCACCCGACCATGTGATCCCAAAATGGAACCACCCCACCGTGCTAGGAGATAGTAGAAAACCCTCAAGCAAGCAAAATAAGACAAGTATGAAAGAACTACATGACTCCGCAAACATCCATGTGACTCAACTCACAAACACTAGTGACTCTAAGGAGAGAGTGTCATCGCATAGCTTAAGATGGATACCATGGTATAACCTCCATAGGTCCCGGCTCATTGTCCTGGTAACCTCTCCCGAACCTCCAGTTCCAACTAAGTCTCATGCGGACCCTACCAATCCTTGCATGAAGACAAGGTGGTAAGTTTGCCCTTCTAGACCTTCTCGCAACATTATGAGCCCTATACTAGCACTCACCTATGCATGAGGTACATTATCTTAATTAATATTTATTCCACCCACCCCCAAATCAATTATTAGGTTATCACTTTTTAACTGACTTTCGACGGGTTATCCTGTCATCCACTTCGGGCACGGCCCCTGCTCGAAAGCCACTCTCTCTCATAGGAAACTAACAAGAAAGGTCTCTCCACGAGAACTCTATGGTGAAATAGACAACCATAACTAATCTTGACAAACCACAGGTGAAGGATACACAATCACTAACCCAAGATTGACCATTTGGACAAAACACACAATGGCTTCACATCAATAAGGTTATACAACAACACTTGACCAAGGAGATATAATAACACGTGACACAATGAAAACTCAACCAGAACTGCAACGGAATTAAGCTTGATTGAAAACACCATTTACATAAGATCCTAATACCGGCAATCTTTTCTTACAAAAGCCAAAAGCATAAATAACTTGCAAATAAAGATTTTCCAGATAATAAGAAATTACAACCATTTTAATACAAAGAAATTAATCTTGTCATATGTCCAATAAGGTTTTAAATCAATCACACAAAAATTAATCTCCTAATAAATATAAATCTATCAATTACAAGTTTTTCTGAAAAAACACCCAAACTTTAAATTAATTATATATACATTATATATGTCAACTCATAAATTAATTTTCATAGTATTAAAATAATACTAAAGTAACATAATACCCATAATTGAATAAACCTAAATATGAATATATATATATATATATATATATATGTATGTATATATATATACATATATAAATATATGTATGTATATGTATACATATATATATATATATGTATGTATACATATATATGTATATATATATATATATGTATATATATATATCATATATTTTATTTAATTTAAAAAAAATCAACTTTTAACAACCCTGCACAGAAATCTGAAATATTATATTTCGGTCTGCACGAGAAAACCCAGGGAAGAAATTACACATGGTAGCCCATGCTACGCACGGTAGCCTATGCTATCGCTAGTAGCATACTACAATATGGTAGCTGTACTACCGTTGGTAGTGGCTACTGAGGTTTTTTTAATTTTTTTTTAAAATACATTAACTAGTATATTCTAATTTCAACCAAAAATTCATTTCTAATTAAATTATTTACAGGGAATTAATTAATACATATTTTAATTCCAAAATAATGTAATAAAACAATTTCTCTTAACTTTTAATATCCTAATAAATTTATTTAATGATTAAATTTATTTCTATGATAACTAAATAATTCCACAGAGATATACAATATTAAAAAGAACTATCATAGTCAAGTATCGAAACAAAATT
This sequence comes from Cryptomeria japonica, assembly GCF_030272615.1. Taxonomy (NCBI): domain Eukaryota; kingdom Viridiplantae; phylum Streptophyta; class Pinopsida; order Cupressales; family Cupressaceae; genus Cryptomeria; species Cryptomeria japonica. Next base: position 322,364,222 of record NC_081410.1, read on the forward strand.
CAAACAATAGGGAATATTTTCTCTGGTAATATCATTTCTCCCCAAATCCTGCAATTTTCATGCACAATAAAAATCTTGGCAAAATATGCCATAATAACTTTTCCCAATTTTTCTCAAAATTTGATCTACAAACACCCAGGAAACAACTTCTTTCCATAAACCAGAAATTCACTTCAGAAATGGACTTCAGCCAAGAACAAGAATAATCAGATAGGATATGACAAACATCAAAACACACACATTATTCAAAAGATAGAAGAATTTTTTTTTTTTCTTTAAAAGAAACAATCAACAGAAGCCACCCAACCTAGTATAGCTTTCCTAGAAGAAATTTGTAGAAGAGAACCAATCCTTCAACAAGCTTCCAAATAAATTTCTTCACCTAAATTCCTGACCTGTTTCCTATCTATCCCTAAAATAAAGACCTATTCCCCTTTTTAAATTAAAATTCTAGGTTGAATACATTTTTCCCAAAAACCTAAATTTAGTAATAAAAGCAATTTTATTTTCTTTTCTAATTTTCTAACAAAAGATAAGTTAACATGCAATAATTAAAAATCATTATGCTTTCTTTTCTTTTCTCATGCAAATTAATTAATTTTCTAAATACAGAAATTAAAGCAATACTTCAATTCTAATTAATTCTTTTATTCATTTATTAATTTAATAACTTCTTTTAAATTAACTAAATTTATAATCTCAATGCATAAAATACATAATTCCCAAAAATACTAACTATGAGACAAATCCATAAATTTAATTAATTAATTAAAACCACTAAAAACACAAACTAGGCAAACCTTAAGCAAATACTCATAAAAAGATCAAACAACAAAATACGAAGGTTGAACAAACTGACAGGACGACCAACTGACGACACTCACACAAGTGTAACTGAGTAAAATAGGGTCAACTACTATCTCCTCCACTTCCATCAGAAAATATAAGGCACGCTCAGACCTGTGAAGCCAGGTGGAGACGATACCTCGTACCTACCCGGTACTTGTACTTGCAATATCCTGCATCACCGAACCACACATGCATATATACAATATAGAAAACACGACATACACATCGATGAAGGAGAATCGCGACATTCCCTATCTCACCAAAATGAGTGAAGGAAAATCATCCCCTTGCATCCAATACACTTGTAGACACACAACATAAAATTCCACATTGCATAGATAAAGTAAAGTGTCAGTATATAGCAATAATCCATAAAATGCCATAAATCACAAGTACTGAAATACTGCAAATAAATTATGCATCTCATATCCAGATAAAGCATGAAATAATGTCATAAAAGTCTGAATAACACATCATGGTAATGTATCCACTGAAAATAAACAATAATAAAATATGAGTCTAATGAGTTCAAATGAGTAGGGGTACTACATCTCCAAAGACTTGATGTTGTGTAATGTTCCATTCTATAGCCATTTTGACACCTTTAACCAAAGCTTCATACTCTGCTGTGTTGTTGGTGCATGGAAATCTTAATTTGTATGCTTTTGGAATTGTATGACCTTGTGGTGTAATAAATAAAATACCTACTCCTGATCCATGCTGTGTATATGAACCATCAAAGTATAATTGCTATGTTTTAGTGGCGGCTGTTAGGATATTAGCATCAGGAAATTCAATCTATAAAGGATGATCATCTTGAAGTGGTGCTTCTGCTAGTTGGTCTGCAATGACTTGTCCTTTTATAGCTTTTCTATCAATATACTCAATATCAAACTCACTCAGGATCATGATCCATTTTGCTTGTCGTCCTATTAATGTTGCTTTGTGAATAGGGGAAAAAAACGAAAGAAGAATGAAGGGAAAAAAGGAGGTTAGAATGCAAATAAACCAAATAATGACACAATATGAATGCAAACAACCAACTTTATACCCTGTCTTTCACCTCTCCCTCAGATTGAGCTTGATGAAGTGGATGATGAAGATGCGCCCTTGATGCTCCATTTGATGTGCTCCTTGCTTGATGTGGATGTGGATTACTCTCCAAATGCTCAACAAAATTATGTTTGGATTGGATTTCGATGATGAAGATGAATTGGATTAGATGAGAGGATATTTGGGCATTATGAGGGTATGATAGGAAGAAGATAGAAGAGAAATGGGTAGCATGACAATGTATGAGAAGTAGATGATTTGTGAGGAGAATAGGCTCCAATTTATAGATTGGAGAAGGCCAATGGAGGGCCAAGATTGATTTGATAATGAAGGGTTGAGATTTATTTTAGATAGAAGGCATGGATCAAGGGTGCCTTGGGAAAATAAACAGGAATATAAAATTCCTTGGGAAAAAGGGGGGAGAAATTTTAATTTCAAACATGAGGAATTAAAAATTCCAAAATAAGGATGCATTGAGGGATTCAAAGAAATTTGAATTTCTTTGAGAGGCTCAATGTTGATGTGACATGAGTGGGAATTAAAAATTGAGGGATAATGATAATCATGATTATGAGAGATTCTAGAAGGATTAATTAGGTTAATTAGATTAGGAAAAGTGATTTGTAGGAATCACATGACTAGGTTAATTAATTAGAATTAATTAACTGAGTGGGTTTAGAGGAAATGATTATTGGAGGGGACTTTAGAGGAATAGGGGAATAATTAATTTATTTGATAAACTAATTATTAGACAATAGTGACAGGATTAATTAAATTAGATTTAATTGATTCTAAGAGGAATAAGGATAACACAATTAAAGTCAATTAATTATGTTGATAGGCTTAAATTAATTAAATATTAATATTAGGTGTCTACACTTTGCTGAGTAAATATTTCAGAGGATCAATTTTAGCTATTAACTTGATGGAGTGAGATAGTAGATAGTGTCGTAATTTTTGAGAAGCAAAAACTATTGCTAAGCATTCTTTTTCTGTTGGTGAATAGTTGATCTCGTATCATACTAGTGTTCTGATGATGTAGTAGATAGCTCGTTCTTTTCCTTCATTATCCTGTTGTGCAAGCAAAAATCCCAATGATGCTTCGGTGGTTGATACATAGAGTAATAACAACTTTCCTGGAATTGGTGACATTAGTATAGGTGGTTGTATGAGATATGCCTTGATCTTGTTGAATGCGTCTTCACATTGATAGTCCCACTTGAAATGAACATTTTTGTGCAATAGATGAGTAAATGGTTGACATTTATCTGCTAGTTGAGCAACAAATCTTTTGATTGATTGGAGTCTTCCTTGGAGTGATCTTAGTTGACTGATATTCTTGGGAGATGTCATTTCTATGATTGCTTTTACCTTAGCTAGATCCACTTCAATACCTCTAGTTGAAATAATGTATCCCAATTACTTTCCTGAAGTAACACCAAAGGCACATTTCTTAGGGTTTAGCCTTAGCTTATATTGTTCTAACTTGTCAAAGATCTTTTCTTGTATCTCTATATGTTCTTCTCTATTGTATGATTTAGCCAATATGTCATCCACACAGTCTTCCATGAATGCATGCATCATGTCATGAAATATAGTTGTCATAGCTCTTTGATATGTAGCACTTGCGTTATTTAGTCCAAAAGGCATGAGATTCCAGCAGAAAGTACCCCATGGACATGTGAAAGTTGTCTTTTCTTGATCTTCGGGTACTATTTTGATCTGATTGTATCCAGAGAAACCATCCATTAAAGAGAACATGGAGTGTCCAATAGTTAAATCTACAATGATGTCGATGTTAGGCAAAGGAAATTCATCCTTTGGACATGCATTATTAAGATCTCTGAAGTCTGTGCATATTCTGATTCTTTTATCTGGTTTTGAAGTAGGAATGATGTTTGATACCCATTGAGGATATGCTATAGGTCTGATGAATCCGACATCCAGTAATTTCTTTAGTTCAGCTTTGACTAGGAGAGCGATATGCAGATGCATTTTCCTTAACTTCTGTTTGATTGGTTTGGCTCCTGGACTAACATTCAAGTGATGCATAATAAGCTCTGGATCTAACCTTTACATGTCTGCATATGACCAGGCAAAATTGATTTGCCATCATTTGAAGAATTCTAATTATTGTTACATTTCTTCTTTTGATAGAGAAGTCGGTGGATGAAGAATCTTTGGTTGCTCTATTGTGCCAATGTTAACCGCCTCTATTGGTTCGGTCAAAATTGATGATCTTTCTTGATAGTGCTCAGGTAAAGTGTCAAATCTCCCATCTTCCAATGCCTCAAGGAGGTTTTCACCATTAGATGCATCCTTTCTTTTTACTTTTTCTGGATCTAATGTTGCCAATAAATGGTCTTCAACATTAGACCTGATATTGTTTTCTTTATTTTCACTTTTGCGACTAGGAGATTTGGCACCCACTTGACTGGAAGATGCATTGCTGGAATTCCTGGTGAAAGTTGTTATGACTTCGATTGCATTAAGATATACAGATATGGCATGGTCATTTGGAAAGGTATCAATGGCGGTATGTCCTTCATTTTCCCAATCAATAAGCTCAGGGTGAATTAAAGGTAAGGGATCTTGAGGCTGGGAGGTTTTGAGGGTTTCAAGGGTCATGATGGATGTATCAAAGTTTTCAATATGTATGTCGATGTCTAGAATGGTACTCTCATCAGAATGACCTCGTGTAAGATTTCCTGATCATCCTCAATTAAGTCCAAGTCAGCCGAATTTGATTCTAATTCAAGTGAACTAGTTCTTGACGTTTGTCCTGCATACGTGTGAACTACATTGACTCCTACATCTCCTTCAAAGCAATTTTCTTTAGCTGATTCTTCAGAGTGATAGGAATCCCATTCCCATTCATTAGAATCTGTATCACTTGCAGCTTGTAATCTATAGATTTGATCATATAGCATTTCTTTTGCTTTTCTGGCTATATCTTTTCTTCTTTCATATTCAAATTCCTTAGGACTGAGATTGAGTTTTGTCAACTTTTCTATGAGTTCTCCTAGATTTATATTAGCTTCTTTCTTGTTTTGATTGATATTTAATGTGGCTTGAGAGGTGTTTTTAGTTTGTTTCTCTTGTTGATTTGAAGCTTGCTTCTTTTCCCATTTCATGTTTGTTGGTGTTTGTTGCTTAGCTGATGTTTCTTCTCTTTCAATTGCCAGTTGTTCTTGTTTGTTTTCATATTCCTCTTGTTGTTGAATAAAAGATGTGTCTTTTGGTAGAGTGACTTGTCCATACCCTAAGCCTGTTTAGTCTATAGTTTGCTGAGTGTAAGGTTGAATAGGTTCCAAGATACCTTCTTTTCTTTTTCCTATAGGGCTTGTTCCAGTGTAGCCCATCCTTTGAAGAATGTTAAATCCTTTTCCATACTTTTCTGTATGTATTCTGACATTGTTGATCTTTTGTTGACATTCTTCATCCTTGTATAGCGACTATAGCACATCTTTGTCTTCTATTTCCTCTGACAAGGTTCCAACACTAACAAATTCTCCATCAAATATCGGAAGATGTTTCACAATTGGTTGTTGTTTAGAGTTTGATGGTTTTCCAAAGGATTTAGGAGAAAGTGGTAATTGAGATATTAAATATTTTCTCTTCCCTCGACCTCTTAGCTGCATTTGTTTTTCCATACTTAATAAAATAGAGGCAATTGATTGTTCCTTGTATTGTGTGTTCAAAGATGATGCCTCCTTGTTATGAGGAACAATGACTTCTTGAGCCATTTTTAGATTGCTGTAGTATTGAAATGGATTTGAAAATGCAGATATTGTGATTTCCTTCTCATTGTAGGGAAATTTTACACACTAATGATATGTTGATGGGATAGCTTGCAAGTCATGTATCCAAGGTCTTCCCAAGAGTACATTATATGATAAGTCCAAGTCTAGAACTTGGCATGCTGCGTATTTCTGCAAAGGTCCCACTTTGATTGGTAGTATCACAATTCCCTTGGAGGAACATTCTTCTTCATCATAGGCTTTTATAGTGATCCTTTTTCGGATATCAATTGCATCTTCTGAATATCCTAAGACATGAACAAGACTCAATGACCATATATTTAAGCCAGCTCCACCATCTATTAGAACACTTGTAACACACATTTTGTGAATGAGGACTTCAATATGCAAAGGAGCATTGTGGGGATGTTGTAAGGACATGTCATCTTCTTTAGTGAATGATAAGCAGTGAGGGGTTGTGAGGTGTCCCACTGTGGTTTGGAATTGATTGATATCAAGATCTTTGAAAACTGTTGTATCTACTAATGCTCGTTCAATAATTTCTTTGTGTGCAGGTGAAAGCTTTAACAGTTCTAAGATGGATATTTGTGCAGGTGTTTTCTACAATTGCTCCACTAGACTATATTGTTTGGTAGTGGATGATGTATTTGTCATAGGACCCGACAAAAAAACTTTGGCTTTGCTTCTTATGATAGCATGAGCATGTTCTTGATTTTGTTTTTCTTTAAATACAATCACGTTTACCACATTATCATATGTATGAGTGTAGTTTACCTTCGCTTTACCCTTACCATTATTTGTTGTTGATGATTCACCTTTCTCATAATTTGGAAGCAAAGTTTTAAAAGCTGTATGAGATTCATTCATTGTATGTCCATCCACTGCTATTACTCCATTATCAATAATATCTAGTATGATATGTTTCAATTTCTGACAACTATCTGTGTGATGTCCCTTGTTTCGATGAAAATCGCAATAATGTTTATCATTCCACCAAGGTGGTTTTATTTGAGGTTCATAGTTCCCTTCTTCTAGTAAAGTGATCAGTTTGTTTGTGATAAGTGTTTTTAGTGCCGACCCAAGGGATTCACCAATGTTTGTAAATTGTCTTCGAAAGAAAGTTTTGATAGTTGCTTTTTGTTGATTGTTGTTTTGCTGAGCCACTGCTAAGTGAGTAGATAAATTAAAAACTAGTTGCTTTGGTATTACATTGTTGTTATCCACTATTCCATCATTGGTGACATTTCAATTTCTATTCCAAAACTTTGGTTTATCATTGTGGTTGTTGTTATTGGTGTTGTTAGGAGGATGGACTCTGTCTTTGTATATTTTCAACTCACCTTTCTTTATCATGGCTTCCTCCATTCTGATTTCATTATCGACCATTTTTCTGAAACTTTGATTTCCTTGCATTTTTAAGTAATAACTCATTTGATCATTTAAGTTGTCAATGAATATGTCCATTTTTTTGTATTCTGGCGCTGTACGAGGATACCGCGAAGCTAACCGTCTCCATCGTTGTAAAAATATCATGAAAGGTTCTCCACTTTTTTGTTTGGCATTACATAGGACTAGCATTGTTACTTCATGTTGTATGTTGTAAGAATATTGTGAAACAAACTTATCCACCAATTCTGAGAATGATCTTATTCCAGGTGGAAGTTTTGAGAACCATTCCATAGCTAGTCCAGTTAAGCTTTTCAAAAATAATCTCATTAAGTAGGTATCCTCATGTGCAAACTCCATACTCATTGCACAAATTTCTCATATATGATCTTGAGGGTCAGTGCTTCCATCACATTTTTTGTATCTAGGAGTTTCAAAACCTATAGGAAATGGTATCATGTTTAGGTTTCTATCGAACAGATAAGGATGGATTTCTTTTAGTGAGTATCTTCTAACATTTCCTCTCTGCATATCTTGAATTTGTGTTTGCAATGTTTGTAGTTGTTGTGTGAGAGTTGTGATGGGATTATAAACATGATTTGTTCTTATATGACCCTAAAATTTTGTATTCTAGGAGGATCTAGATCTCTTCTGGTGTCATCTCTAGTCCTTCTTGTATCTTCATTGGATTGGATGTTATTCAGAATTTCTACTTCATCTCTTTTGGGTATGCAGGTTTCTTCATTAGTTTTGGTATTATTGGGAATTGATGTGTTATTCATGTGGAGATCAAAAATATCTTCGTATTGTTCATTATTAGGGAGAGGGTCACTTTTCTTTTTTGTCAATTTGTTCACATCAAAATCTTGAGGGAGTGTAGCATCAGATTTGGCTAACATTAGGAAATATTTTTCTTTTTCTCCTTCGAATTATTTCTACATAAATTTGTCGAATTGAGGATCTTTCTTAATGTCTCTGATATTTTGTTTTGTTATTTCTCCTTCAACTTGTATTTCATCTTCATGTTCCATGGTTATATGCTCTTCAGTTGTTTCCAATGTTTCGATTTCTGTCTCTGCGATCCTTTGTCTCTGAGCTCTAGTTAGAATGAGCATACACGTGTGTTATTTTGCTAGGATTCGATTTTCCAAAAGTTTGTTTTGATAAGTGATCAACTATCAAGGTAAATGTGATAGTGCGATATGACACGAAAAGATGGTTCAAGTGTTTAAAGTTTTGCAAGTTTTTCGATCTTCAATTTTGGAGTGCAATGATGATGATTTGATAAAAACCAAGTCCAGTGGGAATGATATATCCTACGATGTGGGAGAAGATTATCCTGACCAAATGTTTTAGTTTCGAGATAAAGGATGATAGATCCTAATGAGAAACTATGTTCAAGTGATCAGTTTACCAAAATGATGATAATGCACTTTGAGATGTTTAGATCTTTAACTTCTTGAGGGTGAGCACTTGAAAATCTTAAGGTGTTTATCTTCTAGAGTCTAATGACAAAAGATACAAGACTAGACGACAAATCAAAAATTTCCTTTGAAAAAGTAGACACTCATATGACATAACTTTATGAACCATACGATAAAACAAATTCCTCTTACGAAAAATCACTTGACCTGAGAACTTAACTCGTACGACAGATAATAGGACAAAGATAAAAAAATGTTTGTTTTGCCGAATTTTGATTAGTGAATTTTGATGTTTTGCTTATGTTTTCTAGTTTTAGATGTCTGATTTTTTCAATTTAGGGATGAATACACAACAAACACATGATGTGATAAGTGACTCCAAGCATGCTAAAGCCTAAGGAAATCTACTGAGGAGAAAAAACCTTTGCTTGCAAACTTAGGTACACACCCAATAGCTAATCAGAATATGGCCACTGAGTCTCACACAATGCATTCTCAACGCTGTATTATCTGACTCCAAACGATAATGGGGGCACGATATGGCAAGTATCTTGGGAGAGTTACTATCTCTCTTGCACAAAGATTATCACCCTTTCAGAGGTGAATCGGGTAGCTGCTAATTTAATTGGAACTAGTAAGGGATCCGTTCGGCACGTCAGGGTATAGTACTCAATTAAGAGGTCTCCCAACCTTGAAAACCAAGGTTTGATATACCTGAAGGTACAGAGGAGAGCTATTCCTGAGCACTACCATTGAATTGATTTTCATCAAATCACATTTATTTTATAGTGGGCTAGATTACTTGGCGTTAGCTGTTCCCACTTAGGTCATTCCCCTCACACTGGTCGTAATGGCTTTAAGAGTTATTAACTCCTTGAGAGGGTATGCCTGCTAAAGATATGCCCTAATAAAATCAAAATATGAGTCTAGCTTTCTGATCACCTAAGAAAGGTGAGAGAATACTCTCCTATCGTCAAAGACACAAAATACATGATTGTTCATTCCTTTAGCAAAAGATAAGTGTGCCTAAAAAAAACTTTAAGGAATGCACAAAGTTTGGTTGAATTCTTTTAGGCAACTTGCAAAATAAATCCATTAGTAGTCATTGATGACTTTTGAATTTGATCTTTGACTAGCGCATCTTTGACAATTGTCCCGCAGAAAAGAGTTAGGCTTCCAAAAATCTCATAAACAGAATAGAGTTGGCGTTAGTGGTAATCAATTAAAGCATCAAACCCTTAACATGCAGTCAATTTAAAAAACCACAGAAGCAGAGTGCGATACAACACATCTTACCCACTCATGTTAGTATCTTTCTGAGACCATATGAGTCAGGATGAGAGCTCGTATGAGTAAGGATGAGAGATAGTATGACATTAAAATTTTCCTAAAGGATCGTACGATACAAGATCTCTTGTCGCTCTAGCTCACGAAGTATGTCATACTAGGCCAAAAATGAGTTCGTACGATATTCTGATTCAGACCCGGTAGAGATGAATGTTGATGAAGCTTGAGAGGCCAAAAATGATAATTCCAACCCCATAGTGGGCACCAAAATATCATGTATCTGTGAAGTGTGGAGCTATATACCTACAGCTGCAACACAAAAATACTCAATAGATCATTACAAGCATGATTAGCAAATATAAACAAAGACATATGAAATCATGGCTAATCAATCTATTGCCTCCTAATAAATGGGAGTATGAATCTTCTCTCAGACCTGGTTAGCAATTCTAGTGACTTGAATACACCTAGATGGAGGATTTAAGATGATAATTATGATGCATTTAAACTAGAAATAATAAGATTAAGATAGATGATAAGCAAATTGAGCTAGAAATAAGATAGATTTAAGCTAAAATTGATCATGATAACAATGCTAAAATGCTATATGCCTATAGTAACAATGCTTGAATGCAAATGAGATGGATGATTATTGCTCCAAAATGGGGTCTATTTATCGGATTTCCAAGGCCAGGGGTGAGGTGGCAGGAATCAACAGTCCAGATTAAGTCTAAAGATATCAATGGTTAAATTGGAGGAGGTTGGCAAAGAGGTTGGATTAAAGGGAACATTTGGAGGTTGGTAGGAGAAGGGGTTGGATGAAAGGGGACAATGTCATCTCCATGGTGACAAGTGTCAAGAATCTTTTAGAAGAGGTTGGATGAAAGGGAACATTTGTCATCTCTATGGTGACAGGTGTCAAGAGGCTTCTAGAAGGGGTTGGATGAAAGGGAACATTTGTCATCTCTATGGTGACAAGTGTCAAGAGGCTTCTAGAAGGGGTTGGATTAAAGGGAACATTTAGTGACAAGTGTCACAAAGATTTTCTCATGAGAGGGTAAAGTGTTCAAGGAAAGGGGACATGGTGGTTAGGCTATGTAAGCTAGGATGGAGTTAATTAAAGCCGAGGTTAGATGGAATGAGTTAGGTTTAGAAGGGGTTAGGTTAGTTGGTTAGAAGTTAGGAGAATTTGAATTTAAAATTCAAATAATAGGAAAAGGCTAATTAATCTCAACAACTCATAAAATGATTTGCTTTAATTAATTAGGGGATTTAGAAGAAATGAATTTGATGATGAATTTGAGGGGGGGAATTAATTAATTAAAGGGGATTATGAAATGAACCTATTATATAAATCCTTAGATTTATTAATAGTAGAGGAAAGGAGGAATTTAATCAAATTGCTTAGTGAATTAAATTAAATTAGGGAGAGAGATTAATCAAATTATTGCTTATTTCATTAATTATCTTCATACCATTTTTAGCTGTATACAGGTATATCATTGGTTTGTGGGATTATGTAATGGATTTATTGTATTATCTTTTAGGTGGCTAACCTAATTGTTAAGGTCCCGGGTTGGTATAAATGTGATGTAAGATCTCTTTGTAGATCGTGGTATATGGGTTATGGGATTATCTGTGTGTGAGTAAAGTTTTAATCATATACAAAGGTTTTGGTTGATCATAGGTGATGAAATTGGGTTTGTGTAAGAGTTTTAAGACCTTTGGTATTGAGCTTAATTGGAACTATACTCAGAAATAGAAGATGCTATTCTTGTCGTTCACTCATCTTTCTGGATTGTATTCTGGATTTCTTTTGTAGTCAGTGAGGCTCCTTTTGTGATGAGTAGTGCGCTCTAGGTTGTTGGACTTCTTGGATGTACAGGCCCATCTTATTGTAATCACATACTTACTACATAAGTATTATCTGACTGTGGGTAGGCTTCCCACTATGGTTTTTCCCTTTTACGGGTTTTCCACGTACACATCTCGGTGTTATGTGTTGTGGATCATTGGTAATTGTTTTGTGATTTATGTTTGTGCTTAATTGTTATATCTTCTATTCCGGTATTTGTTTATGCATTTTGGTAAAAGGTTTTGTGTGCTTAAAGTTTTATAATCTATTGATAACTGATTCACCCCCCCTCTCAGTTGTTCACTGGTTATCCTAACACTTTCTTCTTCGAAGCTTGCCAAATTTTGTCTTCTCATTCCATCTCCTCTAAAGAAATTGTCATATACTACCTTGGCGGTTTTTGCTTTTGATCTTCCTTCCTCTAGGATTCAAGGATTTTGACATTCTGTTCAATTTCAAGTCTGTCATGTCCTTCACTGATTAATTTGTTAGTTGTAACCCTTGTCATTTTCTTTCTGATGGCGTGTGCAACTTGTTCCTGATGAACTTTTAGACCCTTTTCCTGAGCTGTACCAAATGTCTCTTCTTTCTCATCAACAAGAGCTTTCAGTAGATGTTGTGCATATGCATCTAGTGTGGCCTCATCTACTTCATATCCCATCGACATAATCTAGGTTGTTCTAGGCTAGGCTGCCTCTATTATGCATTCATCTTTATCAACCATAAAACAAATAGTATCCTTGTATTTTACAACAATTTCTTTTGGGATTATTACTCTATTTTTCATTTCCTCTTGAAAAGTTTTGAAAAAGGCCCACAGGTTAATCTTTTTTGTTTATCTTCCTTTTGGTCTAATATTTGAGCAATTTGTGTTGCTACCAGTCTATCAAATGCCTATTGAATCTTCCCATAGCTGGGTACCATATTCAGAAAGTAAAATGTCAAGCATATAATGAAAGAACCATACCAGAAAGTATTCTTCTTGCCTTGCTTAATCTTCCAGAGATTGGTCATCAACTCCTTCAGCATAACACTGCATAAATCATAATACACATCTTCTTTCACCATCTGATATGCAATGTGAATGGCAGTTAAAGAAATAGAGTTCAACTAGTTTGACTGATAAAACTTATAGCCAATCACCATTGCTACAAATTTCATATCAATATCCCTAATATCATCAAATCTCATAGATCTATAATCATATGTGGCACTGGTGAGTTTGCATAGATCTGTGTTTGATATTGACTGAAGCCCTAGCAAACCTCTGACCTTGTGAAGGCATGTGATGTTCTTCATCAGTTCTTTTGTAATTGTGTACGACCAGTCCAACCATAAAAATTCCCCATGAATATGACTGAGAATGTACCGTACCCATTCATCTTCGTCAAAAGTCAGAAAATCCATGAACTGGGTAAAACCCTTCCTCCTCAAATGTTCATATTCCAGTTTCAGTTGATTATCAGTGGTCAGATGATTAGTGAACACATAGGACATCTCATAATTCCTGATCTCCTCGATATCCCAATGAATGTATTCCCTAATGTCTTCTATGTGAAGAACACCATGACAAATACTTGAAAATGCTCCCAAGGGATCATCCAAAAGTGATTGGAAAGAATGTTTCTTGAATTCCGAATGAGAGTGGTTCTTAATTTCTACTACCAAAGGAGTATCAATATTCGATGATGATGCCATGATAAATTTGTAGGGTTTCAACAATTGGTAAATACCTTGATAACTTGTCAAATGATGAAATGCTCTTCAGATACAAATGCTCGCATAGATCACCTTAGGATTCTTGAATGCCTTAGAGACCTCTCTTCATAATACTTGATCATTGTGTAAAGAAATGATTTAACTTTTTGCCTTTTTTATCGCCATTAACCCTAATTTTCAACTGCCATAAATGCTACCGGAGAATTTGACCAGATCACATAATCTGTCTATAGGTTCTGGTAAACACTTGAATTGTCTTGAGTATCCATCCACAATCAGAATTATCTGACTATAGACCTAATCCAGGGTGTTTGCATGATCTTCAATGATTTTTCTATCCTTAAGGCATAAAAAGTTAGTTACCGGTTGAAGTTCCTACTTCTGGTGTAGGACTTGATTGATCTATCGATTGATTTGCTAGTTGTGTCTTTGATTTTCAAACCCATCTTCCCTCATGCCATTTTTTGATATCTTCAACCTTTGCCTTTCCTTTCTCATCTAAATTTCCATCAGCTACCGATGGATTCTTACTCCTGCAATACTTAGAAATATGTCCAATCTTGCTGCATTTATAACAGACAACATTGTTCTTCTGAATTGCTTTGTTATACCTTTGATTTCCTTTTGATCTGTATTGGTTAGCCATACGTCCAAATCTACTACAGGCATGACATCTGACATTTTCAAGATCGGTGAATGATGGATTGGTCTGATTATTCCTATTTCTGCACTGACTTCCTATATGACCATATTTATTGCAAATAAAGCATGTACCATTAAATTTGTGAGAATTAGGTTGCCTTACCGGTGATTTTTGGTTCCGGTTGGCATGATTCTTCTTCTGACCGGAAGATTGATCTTGTTGTGCAGTACCAGATCTTTCTCCTACTTCATATCCAAGACCTCTCATGTCATTAACATCTCTCTGGTTTTTCAGCAATTCATCAAGTCTTCTAGAGTTGGCTTTGAACTTGTCTTTGTATTAATTTTCAATGGCCAAATAATCTCTCATGATTATGATTTGTCTTTCAAGTTCCTGTTCATTATTCTGGGACTGAATTAGTTCAAGTCTTTGCATATCATTCTCATGTGTCAGTCTGTTGCATTCATCTAATCTATCCTTGAATTCTTGAGCTAGGTTTTCTTCATTCTTCTTTCTGTCTTCAATCTCCTTGCACATTCTCATAGTTAGGGCTTGCATTTCATCCTTCAAGGAAGTATTCTCCTGAGTGAGTTTCTAAAATTGATCTTTCAAAGAATCTTCTTCATCACTACTCTGATTTTGCAATTTATCATAGAGTTCCTTCCTCCTAGCTTGAGCAACTGATAGCTTTCCCTATAATGAAATGGTGTACTCTCTGGATTGCCTCAGTTCATTCTTTAGTTTGTTTCTTTTCTCCTTTTAATCATCAAGATCCTCAAGAGCAAGTTGAATTTGTTGCTACAAACTGGTTTCCATTGATTCCAAGTTCAGGATCTTCCTCAAGTTGTTAAACTTCTTCTGAGGAACTAGGCTTTGATACCAATTGTTGGATTCCAAGAACATTGAGAGAGGGGGGGTAACTCATTGTTCTACTGGCAAATGAATTTTTGAACTTATTTCTGATCAATTGAATGACAAAATATTAAATTAAAGTGAATAAACAAATCAACACATAAAACAATACCATAACACTAATATTTTTACGTGGAAAACCCTATAAAGGGAAAAACCACGGTAGGGTTGATACCCACAATATCTATATACTTGATCAAGATATACAAATATTAAATAGAGGGGTATGCACATGCATACATGCTCACCACCTAGAGCTCAATGCTGAAATGAAAGTCTCACTAACTTGCACAACATTACATAATAATTTCAAACAGAAATGAACTTAAATAGTGCATCTTACCATGCTGGATAAGTTCTAGTTTAAGCTCTGTGAACCTTCACTAAATCGGTGTTACTGATACTCTTTTCTGCTATCGGTTAGGACTGTGTGTGTGTAACTGTGCAAAATGCTAATAATCACACAACAATTCATATACTATCAATCTTTGCCTTATTCACATCTCAAATCGGATCACGATAATTGTGAAATCTATCGCTAAATTATTTCCCTTATATACCCTTGTAGCTTGTTCATCATGTCGGCCTCATAAAGAAAATAAACTTTTTGGCTTCCTCTCGAATCACGAAGTGCATTATGCATTATCCTAATGATCATATTTGATGTCGGCCTTGCACGCTACCTCCATTTCCACAAATGATTTTACCAGGTCCCACAATATCTTAACCAGGTCCTAAATATAAGTTACTGGTACCAAGACTAATTGGTTAACAAGAATAAACAATAGAGTGTATACCAGTTGGCCCAATCAAGAGAAAATGATAAAGCAATGATTCTGGATGATAAATACCAACACTTTAAGATGAGTTTCCATTAATGACAACCCATAATATAATTTACCTCAGAAGGTGAGTATCAGATGAGTGTCAATTGCCAATAGTAGTCACCAGCCAACTACAATAATTGAAGTCTCTTGTATGCAGATATTAGTTCATACATGTTGTTCATGTGGTGCAAGAACACCTCACCATTCACTTTGCTACTGCAAGGAATCCATATAAAATAAGCCTCTAAAACACATGGAGGCAAATCAAATGCAAGTTCAATAGTAAAGGGAATGTACAACAAGGGTAGGTCAGTACTAGATTTAACCCTTATAGAAGAGAAATAGGTTTCTTCACACAAGGGATAGTCTTTGCTATCACAACTATCTTGCTCTTGGTATGAATTGAAACAAGAAGAAAATGCTTCAAACTCACATGAGGATTGAAAGCATGCCATACCTCCTTCTTGATCTGCATAAGGGGGCTCCTCAGGCAAGTTAAAATCACATGCACTGATAACTATCTTATCAACAAAAGATTCAAGCTTCTGAGGCACCTCACAAGAAGGTCTAAAATCTTTAGATTGTCTCTCTTTTTTTGTTTCTTTCTCTTGGGAACATACCACAATAGCCTTGCATTCATGGAATGATCCATCCTCTATGTTATCAACTACAAAAACATTACCCCCCGTGAACTCCTCAACATTAGCCTATGGTCCAAAGAAACCACCGGGGAAGGTGTAGAAAAATCCTTCTCCATATGATTCAAGGAAGAAAGGAAGATAGTCGAATGAGAGGGATGAGCCCTCCTCCTCATTGTTAAATTTTTCTTGCCTGATGGCTTGCTACGACTAAATATCCTTAACCTCCTCTTGCTGCATCTCTGATTCCTCCATGTTGTCCTTACTATCAGGCAAACAAAACTCAAGGGCCTAAATAGTAGGTTCTTGTATATAAATAGTTGGAGCTCCCCTAAAACCTAGGATTTTGAATTTGGGGCTCTCTTGAGTAGGCTCCTCTATACTCTTGGAAGGTCTCCCCTACCTGAAGTTTGGGATTTTGAACTTAGGGGCTATAGGGGCAAAACCTTCCTCTTGCATGATTTGTATCTCTAGAGCTAGAAACTACCTAGTTTCTTCCTTCCTAGTAGAAGCAAGCTACTCTACAAGGAATTCTTCATGTTGTTGTCTTTGGGCCTCCAACTCCTGCTTTGAAGTTGAGTTTTATTTTGTACAGTTTGATGATCATGCAAAGGCAGGTATCTTCTAAAACTTGGGAAGACATATTGATGGACTTCCTTGTTTATAGGATCATATAGAATATAAGTAGTTGGTTGGGCTTCTTGAATGGGAACCTCATAAGGATATACTTTCTCAAGAATAGGCTCTTGAAATGAGGGAGGACTTCTAAAACTTGGAATTTCAAATCTAGGAGATGCATGAGACCCACCTTGTACCCACCTTGTGTAAAACAAAACTTTGAATCTAGGGCTCTCTTTCCTTGTAAGTGACAACTTCATCTCAACCTTTTTTGTAGTGACATTTTGTTTGAGACTCTCCTCAAACTATCTCTTTTTCATTTCACACCGTTGATCCTAAAGATAATCTTCACAATCTCCCTACTATAAATCCCACTATTGTTATTGTCTTGGAGCCTCCAACTCTTATTTTTGTTGCTAAGCCTAATAAAATAACTCATCTTGTTGTTGAAGTTGAGCCCGATAGGCCAACCCCTCCTTGATCTCATTTACCTACTCGATCAACCACTTCTTGTAGGCTAGCATCATATTTTTGAAATCTACAATTTGTGTTTTTTCATCATTTTGAGGTTGATTAGGCTGCCAAGAAGGTTGAGCAGGGGTGGGTGGGTGGTAAGCATTAGGAATATACCCACTTGCTACTAGAGAAAAGTTGTTGGGGTTAAAACTAGGAGTAGTCCTAGTTTTGGCTTCCTGGTAAGTAGGGAAAGAATGGCTTGCACTCTCATAGAATGGGGGTAAATAGAAGTTACACCCATGATGTGAAATCATTTTAAAGAATTTGAAAGAAATGGATCTCATTAAACAAAATTATTAAAAGGGAAAATGAATATGCCCAATCAAAGACAGATAACATACCATAGATTCACCAAATGATTGTAGAGTTGTCATGTGATTGAAAGATGTTGCCTCCGAAAGGCTTGATGAACTAAAGAACACACTGAATCTTCTGTTGGTTTGGGCTTAGGACTGCTTGATGACTAGATTTCTTCTTATAGTCACCAAGTATGTAAAATGTTGCCTCCAAAGGCAAAACATACTGATAGACACACCAACTATCAACAATTTAGTAAGAAAACTTCAAACTAGAGATAATTTAACTTGTCCCACCAGATGTGCCAAAAACTGTTGTCACAAAAGTTTGCTCCCTTGTTGAACACTAGTGCTCTACAACCTTATGAAAGATGGAAACAACCTCCAAGTGTGGGACCTTGCACCTGTGAGGTTGAGTCTCCAGAGAAGGTTAGCTTCCTTATCAATCAGGGTGAAGTGTTGGACCAACCTAACACTTATAAAACCTATTCTTATGATCTAAGGGGAAAAGGGGAGAAGGAATACTGAAAGAGAAAAGAGGTGATGCTCCTATATTAAAATTTTATCCTCCCTACACATAACTGCATAAGACATGAATAAAAACTACTCAAAGATACACACAATTTCCTATCCTAATTAGCTCCCTAAGAACATGAAAAGGTTAGAATCCTATAAGATGAAGAGAGGAACTAAAATAAATTCATAGACGATGTCTACATGGGTGTTAACACAATCACATAAACTAAGAATAAAAAAAGAATGCATTCAGATATAGAGGTAAAACACATTACACATAATATTTGAATTGAAAAGAGGCAAGACAAATAATTTTATTGATATAAAGGCAAGGCAAAGTTTATAGTTGTAGAAAGTATGAGTTTCTATAAGAGAAACATGGAGAGGACCCTTAGAAAGAGCTACAAAATTTGCCTTTGTAGTTCAGGCATAACTTAGATAGAACCCTAGGTTTAGAAACCCTAACTAGCTAGGGTTAGGTTACAAAAAAGAGAGGATCAGATTAGATAGATTTATCTAATGGTTGTGTGTTTTAAGAATCACCCAAAACTAGGAAAGAGCAACAATCCATGAAAAAGGGAGAATCCCTATAAGAATGACATCTGAATGTCCTTTGCTAGGCTGAAAAAGTCTTCCATCTATAATAAAAGAGCATGGGTGACTTGAGAGAAGCATCTACAAAGTCATGGTGGAGTAATGGTGGTTGTCCCTTGACCATCTGAAAGTGGTTGGGATAGATCATATTTGATTTGGTTAGCTAACAGGGTCAGAAATTTATTTTTGACCCATTAAGTCGACAACCACTACAAGGCAGTTGTTTAGTTCCAATGATCATCTCAGGCTATCTTCCTCTTTGTGCACAGGTGGACGAATGAGATTGTTCTATGAAAATGAACTAGTCCCACCATTGAAACAACCCATCGCAGTATTGCAGCCAAGGGTGGGACCTAGTTCATGATTGTTGTAAAACAATGATATAACACTCTATTCTTGTTTGCTACAAAGTGGTGATGTTATTGTCTACTGTGAAACAATGATCACCAACCTCTTCCTCCTAACCGCATCACTCATCATCACATCACTCGAAAGTTGCATAGTTTTTATTTGCGGGGAAATAGCGATAACCACCTACCAAGCAATAATAACTTATAATTCCCACCAACATTGCTATATGTCTCGACTATGCAACATAGAAATAAAAAGAACTCCCACCAACCAGTAGTGGGTGAAAGGGGCCAGTCCCGCCATGAAGAAGGGACCCTCCAGTTAATAAAATTAAGTTAAATGACTACCCATACTGGTCAAAAAAGGAAAAGAATAAGACCAAAAAATGTTAAGGATAAGCCTTAAGGGTTTACAGTTTTAGGCCTTAGGTGTTTTAATAGGGTTTTTAGCCAGTGAAGATATCTCAAATTGGCTGTTTGCATGGCTAAGGTTGACACAAAAATGGTCAATAGTTATATTTCATATTATTCTTCATGGATTAGGTATAACTTGTGTCCAAACTAAAACATTTGCCCATTCATGAAATATATAATTTATTGATGCATAACATTTGGCAACCGCCAAATTTGGTGCTCACCAAATTTGGCACATGCCAAATTTGTTGCTCATCAAATGCAAAAAATTCACTTTGAGCATATTTGGCAAGCATCAAATTTGGCACTCTCGAAATTTGAAAAGTGAAAATTTGAATTTGGAGAGCGCCAAATAAATGGTTTGCATTGGAAAACATGCATTTGCCTTTGGCATCCAACCCAAAGGTTTGGACGACCATTTCATGCCAATGATGTATTTTAATGAAAAGATAAAAAGTGACACCTTTTTGGTACCACAACTTGGTGCACTTACCTAGTGGCTTGATTGGTATCTATTGGTGTTAAGATGGAGGGGGAAGAGAAAGGCCAGATCGTGCTTTGTTCTTTGTCAGATTCGTGGGATTCTCTTTGTATACATCTAAAATTGGGTTGGGAAAAATTAATTAAATACATGTTATTTAATTAATGCCCGATTCCTCTATCTATAAATAAATTCTTTAATTTATTCATATGATTCATGGTATTTATTCTTCTTATCCTAAAATAATTTCCACATCATTTACCAACCCATCTTATAATGCCACATCAAATTTCCATATCAACATGTGTCTCATATAATTAAACATTCTAAAATATTTAATTGCACAAATATCTTCAAAAAACTAAAGAGACACATGTCATTGCAACTAATTGGGAAGACACTTGGCATTCCCTTTTCCCTCTCTATCCTCCACATAGCACTTGCTTACTCTTAAAGAAACATGATCCACTTTTTTCTCTAAGTTCTCCATCTCCAGCCATTCATCTTCTCAAATGGAATCTTGACCGTCCATCCTTGCCACCTAGGACACGAGCCTTGGAAAATCTGTAAATAAACTCTCATTTGTAAAAATCATGGTCTAAAAGTAGCTATTAAGAATAGAGAGCATTTAGTATTCCAACATTTTCAGTAATTAGCTAGCAATATTTGAGCATTTAGCATAGCATAGTTTTCATCTTTTAGCATGGATCAATAGAGAATTCTAGAATAATGTAGATCAAATTTGCATCTCATCTAGCTTAATATCATACATTGTAGGAAGAATTTCTTGTATTTACATTCAATCTCATTCTCTAGCTTGTCATTTTGAAGGCCACAAGCACATAAATTTGAGAGCTAATATGGCTTGATAAACCCTTGAAGATAGAGGACAATGTGACATTCACAAGAAGGTTGAGTTTGAATTCCTTTCTCTTAATTTTCTTTCAATTTCATCTCATTGTTTTGTTTAGTGTTTAGTTTGATTAAATACAAATTTTGGTACACATTTTTTTGGTGCCCACTGTGGGGCATTTCCCCATTTTTAATATTTTATTGCGAGTTTTTGAAAGATATAGATCAAGAGTTCCATTTCAATGTAGTAAACTTAAACTATAACACATTCAACTTAAACTCTGTGACATTTAATCTCTTTTATAGTGCATTTAACAATTCTTCTACTGCATATAATCTCTATTTTAGCACATTTGATTAATTTTGTGGTGCATTTAATTCATTGTCTTGTGCATTCGACACATTTTGTTGTGTATTTGATGTATTATGTAGCACATTCAACAATTATTCTAGTGCATTTAATTTTTGTGTTACTGCATTTAAAACAAAAACCAAAATTTCTCTAATTAGTGCTTTTGTCTATTTTGCAGGGGAAATCTTGACAATTGAAGACTAGACAAAGAAAAATTCAAACTATTGATAGTATGTTGTAGGACCTATCATGGAGAGTTTCAACATGATTATTTATTTCATTTATCTACAAGCTTAAAATAGACACATATCATAAGTAAATGGTTAATTCAACATTGTTTATCATGCTTGTAAAGTGACAGGCATATGTTGTCCCCTTAATTGGGTGAATAGAAATCTAGACTCATTCTTTCAATTTATTGCATTAGGATAACACCTTTTAGAAGGATTACCCTCCCGAGTAGCCCAGAGGGCTAGGTGAGAGGAAAATGAACTAAGTGAGAATGGCTAAAGCCATGTTATTCCAACCCACTATAACCAAATGTGGTTGTGATGAAAATCACATTCAATGGTAGTGTTCAATGATAGCCCTCCCCTAGTATCCTTGTGGTGTATAAAGCCTTTGTTCTAAAGGTTTGGAGGCCTCTTGAGGGAGTTTATCATTGATGCACCAAACAAAACCCTTACTACAAGCCATACGTGTAGAATCCAACCAAGTTAGTAACCAAACATTACAATATCATAGTGCAAGGGCGGGGAAGAATCCGTCCCCAAGGATTCACCATAAGGCTCCCAAGAAAATGATCTAATTGAGGAGAAATTCTCTTTGGATCAAATTATAACAAAAGGCAAAAAAAATGAGAACACCCTAGGGTGTGACATGATTGCTTGAGCTGACGGAGATTCCAAGCTATGGGTTGTGATATTATAATGAACCTTGAGAATAGGAGAGTCTAATTGATGTGTCTTCAATTATTCAAAACTTGTTGAAATCATTGGGATTTGAAAATATCCTAGAACATGCACTTGATGTTTAGATTAAGACCACTAATTGTTCATGTGTTTCTTACTATGTTTTTATTTAGAAAGCATAAAATCATCTCACAAAGAAATCAAAAGTCGAAAAAATCAGAAAACTCACCTAAAAATTTGAAAAAAAAAATCTAGAAAATTCCCCAAAACACAATAGATTAGTGCATTTGACCTATTCTATAGCACATTGGACCTTTGATAGAGTGCATTTGACCTCTATTATAGTGCATTTAATCACTCTAGTAGCACATTTGACCTTTGTTGTAGCACATTTGATCATTGTTTTTGTGCATTTGACAAATTATGTAGCACATATACCTATTCTGTCAGTGCATTTAGTTTGGCACATTTGAAACAAAGGGAACTTCCTATCATTCTGCAAAAAATCAAAACCTTGTTTTAGATACCGGCCTTTTCAGTGTTCTACTAGTTTATATCAACCCATAATCCTTTTTTGAGCGAAACAGGCCAAATTTTAACAAGTGACCCAATTACACCTTTGAAAACCTACAAATCAAATACTCTGTTTATCCATTCAAATCAATTAAGTTTCAAAATCAGGATGTATCATCCTAAATCAAGAAACTTCATTAACATCTTGACATACATAGTCTCAGCAATAGGAGAATACCACAATTTTGCTATTTTGACTTTGTAAACTTTTTTTTTTTTTTTGAAAAAAGGGGTAAAGATTTATTTAGAAATCATAGAATTACAAAGAATAGGCCATAGGCCCACCAAGACAACAACAAAAACTAAAAGGAACCTAAAAGAACCACCAACACCACTACTACAAAGTCTAGTGACCATAGCATTAGATCTGTCCATCAGATTTCTAATGATAATACCTTTTCAGAATTACACCAAAAACTAGGCTCATCTGGAGCCTCGAAGGGCCTAAAAAATGATAATGAAAATGAAACAAACATAAAAGGGAAATTGATCCTACACCACTCGGGGTTTTGTATCATCCTGTCTTCTAGCATTAACTTATCTAAAGTTTCAAGATAATTAGGAGGTAGACCATCCCTTCCACTAAAATCCCAACCATCAACATGCTCTGAAGCCCACTTGGCCAGACAATTAGCCACTCTATTCTACTCCCTGGAATATGACAAAAGGAGACAAATTCCAACGTATTACACAGTTGTAAAATCTGTCTAACCACATAAGCTAATTGCCAACTCACATCATTTAAATTTTGTTTGTTCAACATCTCCACAACAATCAGAGAATCTAACTCACAAATAATCTTCCTCCATCCTAAAGAACAACCTTGCTCAACAACAATCTTAATAGCTAGGGCCTCCATAAGATTGTTAGAGTGTTGCCCAATATAAATAAAGAAGAAAAAAATTGCACAACCATCATCACCTCTACCTATACGTCCAATACCTGCATGTCTCTAATTCCCACGGGACGAGCCATCTGTATTAATTTTTAAGATTCCCACAGGAGGGAGAATCCACCTTCCATCTCTACTTTTTTATTGCTTCGCATGTTGAGATCTA
The DNA here is from genome assembly GCF_030272615.1 of Cryptomeria japonica. Classification (NCBI taxonomy): domain Eukaryota; kingdom Viridiplantae; phylum Streptophyta; class Pinopsida; order Cupressales; family Cupressaceae; genus Cryptomeria; species Cryptomeria japonica. Next base: position 322,388,107 of record NC_081410.1, read on the forward strand.
TTTCTAGCAACACAGTCCATTTTAATGTTTTCTAATTGCAGATTCCTTACAATAGCATAATCACCCAGATCAACATTTTCAGACAAATTGCACTTAGCCGAGATTGTCTCCTGAAGCCTACTAGCTATCTTCTGCCACAATTGCAGACTCCCTATATGTGAATCACAAAAGACCCTCCAATTCCTTTCCAGCCACAAATTCCAAATAATAAGGGCTGACCCAATAGCCCAGGCCACTTGAAGAAAAGAGGTCTTTGCTGGGGGTCTGCCAAAGCTATGCCATATTTCAATGAAGGAGGTAGCATGAAAACAAGCATCTTGCCAAGCCTCCCACCACTTGTGCCAAATCTCCCTAGAGAAAGGGCATAGAAAAAACAAGTTGGAGCAATCTTCCTCATTATGCATACAAAGATAACATATAGATGGTCCCTAGAAGCCTCTCTTACAAAGATTCTCCCACGTGATGCATTTTCTCTGAGAAACCAACCATATGAAAAAATTTCATTTCAGCCAAGAGAAGCTATTCCAAACCTTCTTCCACCAGGAAACATCCATCAGGCCATACAATTGCCTATCAAGCTGAGCATAACCTTTAGCAATAGAAAACTTGCCTTTTGAGTTAGGACCCCAAGCCAAAATATCTCTCTCCTTGAGGGAACTACATAACCTACCCTCCAAGATATTAACCAACACCACATGATCTACATCCAAGCCACCCAAGGGCCATTCAAGAGGATCCTTCCAACAAGTCACCTCAACCTGTCCAATGCACCTAACTGTTTTAAAATTCCCCACCTTAACCCATCCAACATCAGTGAAAATGTTGCAAAGAGGCTGAAGCTATGGATAAATAGATAGAATAGGAGGGTGACCATCCCAAGAGTCATGCCAAAAAAGAGCTTCAGAGCCTCTATTACAAATCTAGAAAAAGGCCATCTTTAATAAGTTGGGCACCTATTTTAAGAGTATCCCAGATACAAGAGCCCCTTCCCACTAAACTAAGACGAGGCACCTCATGATCATTATCCCAGTGTTGATTCTGATTGTTACACCACCTTCAATACAACTTAGCTAGCAAGGCCTTGCTAACAAAAGTAATAGATCTGAGGCCAAGACCCCCAACATGTCTCGGTCTACAAATAGAGTCCCATTTAACTAAACTCCACTTAGAAGAAAGAAAACTACTAGACCAAAGAAATTAATGGGAAAGAGCATCGAACTCTCTCACAAAGCTAGAGGGGGGAGCCTGCACAAAACACCTATAAATGGGAAGCGCTTGCACCATAGTCTTCAGAAGAATCACTCTTCCAGTAGAGGATAACCACCTGTAAGTCCAATGATTAACCTGTAATGAAATTTATCCAAAATTCCTTGCCAAAAATATCCACGCTAAACCCCCAAATATAAAGGAATCCCAAGGTACATCAAAGGAAGGGACCCCATCTGAAATTTGAGGATCCCGACAATCCTATTCTGAATAAGCCGAGGGGTTAAAGAATTATATGGATAATTTATCTTCCTTAATTTTTTGACCTGAGGCTTTGCAAAAGATATCGAAATCTCTCCTGAAATTCACTGCCTCATTGATTCTAGCCCTGCCCATCAAACCTGTGTCATCCACAAACTGAAGATGAGAGTAGGGAGGTAGAGTATTACTCCAACTCTAGCCCTAAATAAGACCATGTCTCACCTGGGAAGTGAGAAATCTACCAAGACCTTCAGCCATGAGAATAAATAAATAGGGAGATAAAGGGTCCCCTTGCCTAAGCCCCCACGAAGTGCTAAACAATTTCGAGGGTTCCCCATTAATAATAACTAAGAAAGAGGTAGAATTCACACAACTAAGAACCCAATTCACCCACTCTTCTCCAAAACCAAAAGCCAAAAGGATTTTTTGTAAGAAATCTCAACTCACCCTATCATAAGGTTTGGCTATGTCAAGTTTAATAAATATAGCCTTCTCCTTAGAGGAATCCATCGAATGAATAGACTCCATTGCTATCACAACTCCATCAAGGATTTGTCTTCCATCAATGAAACCACCTTTCTCCTTAGAAAACAAAGTGCAAAGGAGAGGTTTGAGTCATTCAACAATCAATTTAGTGATTATCTTGTAGACAACATTACATAAAGAAATAGGGCTTTACTGATCCAAGCTATTAGCCCCCTCCTTCCAAGGAACGAGAGCCAAGAAGGTAGAATTCATAGATTTGAACATTTATTTATTCCTATGAGATTCTTGAACCACATCTAGAAGATCATACTATAAAATCTCCCAAAATTCTTGAAAAAACTCTATAGGAAACCTGTCAGGGCCAGGAGCCTTACCTTTTTTTATTTGAAACACAACCCCCTCAAGTTCAAAAAACAAAATGGGGAGCAAGAGAGCATCATTCATTTCAACAGAGAGAAGAGGGGGAATACAGTTCAAGATGGCCCTCCCTTCTAACATAGCTTAAGGATCCTCTTTGGTAAACAAATTAGAAAAAAAATTGATAGCTTTCGTAGCAATTTCTTCTTTAGATGAAAGATGAACCCCTTCTGAAGATATGAGAGAGGTAATAGAGTTACCATACCTTTGAGCCTTAATAGAATTATGAAAAAAACCAGTGTTTCTATCACCTTCTTAGAGCCAATCCACATGAGACTTTTGTTTCCAGAAAATCTCCTTCAGAAACTCCCACTCTTCTAAGTCCTTAAGAGCAAGGGACTTGGCCATACTAAGCTCCACAGTCATCCCTTGATCCCTAATTTGAGGCATAACCTCATCTAGCTTGGATTGAGTTGCCATATTGTGTCTATGGAGATTCCCAAAACATTATTTATTCCACCTCTTCAACATGTATTTCAAATGTTGTAATCTCTTCCCAAAGGTGTACATAGCCTGCCCATGGGTAGGCACCCCTTCATACCACCAATCAACCATAAGATCCCTCAACGATTGTTCACGAAGCCACATCAATTGAAATTTGAAAGAGGGATTTTTGGAGGTTCTAAAAGATGTAATAGAAAGGTTAATAGGACAATGATCAAAACCCCTCCAATCAAGAATTTCTGAACTGGTGGACCACCTATCATGCACCCAATAGCAGGAAACCAAAATATTATCAAGCCTTTCAGAGATAGCCTCAACACCACTCCTCCTATTATTCCATGTAAATACACCATTAATTGGATTTACTTTTACTACTTACTAAGTTGCCATTAGTTTTATGTCCAAAGTCATTCTATATAATCTAGTCGGTTACTACTACCGAAATATTCAGTCGGTAAGCACAGAGCAGTCGGTTATAGAAGAGAGTAGTCACAGAGCCTAGTATACACCAAGCTGTCTACCGAGTAACACTCTATTTCTACTGAGCAGCAATAATGATATACCGAGTGAACACACACCAAGTGAAACGTGTTACCAGATTCATTGAACCTAGACACACATGGGAAACGTGTTACAAGATCGAGGAACAAAGAACCGTTATCACATTGGAAATTGCACTTAAGGATTTTGTATAATCTTGAGGTCATCTATCCAATGAAATATTTTGTATAGTTATTCATTTGATAAATCATGTTTGTAAGATCGAAGCAATGAACAGATCACTGACATAAGAGATCTATTTATACAACATGAGTTAAGGATCAAACATAGAGGTATATGAAGCAAGACATGTGTGATAGATAAGGAAGAACTGGGTATTGTGACTGTTAAATACACAGAGGTCACCGAGAAGGATTTTAGAGAACAGTCAAGGAACAGAGTAAACAGAAGGGTTTACCAAGTTATTTTATGGGTTACCGAGGTATGCTATAAGCAAGGTAATCTCATTTTGAGCACATAGAATCTGCTATAACATTTCAGATGTGAAGTTGCAGATATTTGTAAAGATTTTATTGTAATATTTTGAGTTGTAAGAGAAACCTTTAACAGGGTAAAAGACTCTAACAAAGTCTATAAATTGTAAAGCCTTTAACCAGGTGCAACATTTAGAATAAGTGTTGTAAAATCCTTTAGCAAGGTAGATCTAATGATCTTGATACTCCTAATAGGGTAAGCTATCAAAAATAGCTAAACATGTAGATCTAACCGAGCAACCTTTATTATTGTAGTAGTGAAGTTGTGGGTGCCATCCCCACCACAGTTTTTCTCTCTAACCAAGAGTTTTTGCGTAACCAAAATATATGTGTTACGGAGTGAATCATGTATGATTGTTATTTATTTGTTTTAGCTTTATGTTATATTACAATAGTTTTTGGTTTATGCTTAATAGTAAAGTTATTGATCAAGAAAAGATTTGAAGTACTGATTCACCCCTCCCCTCTCAGTACATTAGCTTTCCATATTGGGCCTAACAATTGGTATCAGAGCTGCAATCTTGGAAAAGGGATTAACAGCCTAAAGAAAAAGATCTTATCAATGGAAGGCTATAAACAATCTTGGAGAATTGTGTATTTGCAAAAAGAGTTGGATCATGCTAATCAAGTGATTGCAGACATGCAAAGACAAATGCAAAAATCATTGAAAGTTAGAAGAATATTGTCTGATGATTTGCAAGACTCTCAAGAGTTAGTGGAACAAATTGAGACATCATCTGAGAATAGTATTTTTGAAGAGACTGAAGAGATGATTGGAGAACTGAAAGAAAAGAACAAAGCACTGACTGATTAGCTAAAAGCAATGAAAAGAGAACATGAACATTTCAGCACATAGATGACTGAAAATCTTGATGCATTGAGGACAACCGAGGATAAAGTAAGAGATCTAGAAAGAGAAAAACAACAACTTGAAGCATTAGTATCTGAAAAGAATGATGAAATCACAAGGTTGACTGGGATTCAACAAAATCTATTAGATCAATTGGGCTATGCACATCATGAAGCAAATCTAAAAGATGATGAGAATCAAGCATTGAAACTTGAAGTATCAAGGTTGATCGATGAACTTGAAACAGAGAAGAAATCCAAAGAAACACTGAAAAAGAGTTATGAAGCATCAAAGATGTTGGAAGAGAAACTGAATACAAAAAGACCCAACAAAGTTGCAGGACTCAGTTACAAAAGGAAAAGACTCTACCGAGAAGGGAATCCACACTATCGAGAGAGGAGAATCATCAAAGCAAGCTGGAAACAAGAAGAACATCAAATGAAAAAAACTTATTTGCAACTACTATGGAAAACAAGGACATACTGCCAACATGTGCCAAATCAGAAAAGGTAAGCAACCGAATGTCACAAGGTCTAATGGTTATTATTACAATTGCAATAAATATGGTCACACATCTAATCAATGTAGGACAAAGTCTACTAGAAATTATCAGAACGCAAAATTCAAAGGGTTTTGTAAAAACTGCAATAGATATGGACATAGTACCGAGAAGTGTTGGTTTAAGTAGAAGAACTATATGTGGTCTGCACACTGAGCAAATACTAGAGGTTACCAAACTCACACGGATCTTAACCGACAATATGCTGCATTACCATGAGATTACAATACAAGAATATGGTATGAATGTTGTTGAAGATATGGACATATAAGTGCCAACTGCTTTATAAGGTTTGGAATGAACAACCGAAGATCATGGAGAAATCCTAGTATGGCATGTTTTCATTGTCACAAAGTTGGACACTTGGCTAGAGATTGTAGAGATCAACCTAGAGGAGACACTAAAGAAATAAAAGGCAAATTACAGATGATTTGGAAAAAGAAGGAAATTGTGTCAAATGAAGAAAGCACCTTATCTACCGAGTTAGGTGCACCTATTCCAAATTAATTGGTAAAGGTATGTAGGGACTGCATTCTCTCAAGGTTAAATCTTAACAGTTCCTATTTTATCATGTACTTAATTCAAAATCTACATAACTAAAGATGCATTAGGAAAATTGAAATTTTATCAAGTCTTTTGGAAGCCTGTCTAGTCGGTAAATACAGGAAGTCTGGCTACTCGGTAAAAGCATAAAAAGGAAGTGGTACCAAGTGCATTTAATGTTTCTGACCTAACTACACGAAGCTCGATAAGGTATATTGTGTACTTAAATCTTTTGCACGGTCATTTTACACTTACCAAGTTTTCAAGAAAGAAGAGCAAAGCGATTCAAAGGTGATCAAACCTCCTTCGAAGTGAAATTCAAGGTATTTACATCAATCACAATGCATTGTCAAGCTAGTTTACCGATCATATCAGTTGTGAATATCTGTTTTATATTTGTTAAGTGGAAAGCATCTGCTGTTTAAAAGTTTTCAAACCCTAAGGATCTTTTGTTAAGTGATTATCCAAAATTTGAAATGGCACCTAAGATCCAGAAGCTCGTTGTTGTTGAGAACATTGAAAAGCCCTCATTGAAATACTCTCTAACTCCCAAAGTAGCATCTGAACCAGATGATAAAACTGCATTTTCACTCATTTTGGATAGGGTTTTACTAGTTGAGGATGTTAGATTCTTCACTAAGTGTCGTGTTGAGGAACTAGGTCATGTTGAAATCAAGGACACATATGATGAATTGTGTACCGATGGAAAACTAGATAACAAGTTTGAACACATTAAAGTCAAGGGATTGACTAAAGCCCTAACCTACCTGCGAGTCTTCAAACCCTAGTGGGTTAAATTTGTTTTGAGTAGAGTTCATGATGATTTCATGTGGTTAGAGGAGAAACCATTCAAGATCACCAAGGAAATTATTCACTTGATCATCGGTTACCCTATTTTTGATCATGCCCGAGCTTAGAAAATGATATCACAAAAGAAATTGATCACTTTAACCGGAGTTGAATCTGATTGTAGAGGACTAAAACTGAACAATGTCATAGATGCAGAGCTGAAGTTTGCCATTAGAGTCATAGGTTACTATTTCTTTCAATCGGCAAGGGAAAATAGTGTACCCCGTGCAGCAGTCGATTTAGCATATAAAATTGTGAAGAAAGGAATGAAAATTGATCTATGCGAAGTATTGTTGAAAAACCTATTTGAGAATCTAAACACCATAAGGAAGCCGAAGAAGAACAACTCAGCTAACACATTGAAGTTTGGATCACTTTTGGTATGCATGTTTTTCTATTTTGAGAAATTCTTTCCATCAGTCAGTAATGTAGGTTGGGAGCTACACCGACCAATCACCCATCAAATCAATGACTTCATCAAATGGCTAGGTGATAACTTTAATGATATTATGGATGATTACTTTAGCAAGTTTCAAGAAAGAGATGCATAATAGGTATAGAATTCCACCCAAGTTAGTAGAGAAATACAAGGATGATATATGCTTTGAAGTGGACACTGACTACTGCTATGTCAATGCTGTGGAACTGAGAACTCAATCTTTGCCACCTATGGGTTATGAGATTCATTTTGACATCACACAACAATAGATAGATGCTTTTCTTATATTACCAAGGCATGTTACCAAGCTGAGATACGGTACATATGAAGAAGTTAAAGAGAAAGTTAAGATGAGCATTGTAGTACCAAAGGCTACAAGGAAAGCAACAAAAATGAACAAGGCATTAATGGAGAAATTTGGAGAAGGTTCTTCCTCCACACCTATCAAGGGCACTCTAGTCATCACCAAGGAGGAATCTGAAGCCCAAGAGGCAGCTATTACATTGATCACTGAGTTGCCTAAAGGGAAAGTTCTGAAAAGGAAGAAACAAGATACATCAAAGGTATCACCGACTCCTTCAGTAAAGCGCCCAAACACAAGATCATCTGCAGCGTCACCAAGTAAGAAACCAAAGAATGTTGCCACACCAAAGGTAACAAAAACTTATAAGAAATCTACTTGGAGACTCATTTTGACTAAGAGTCTAGTGACACCAAATCTAAAGATGCAAGCAAATTTCAGATTGTTAAGAGATAAAAGGAAGATGTACATAACATTGATAATTTTTGTGCTAATCTGAAGCAATATGGTGGATTTGGATCATTTAGATATGTTAAGTATGAATCTAGAAATGATGATGAAAAGAGACAAATAGAAGAAGCTGTCATCTGCACACTTCTGAAATTCCGATTGATCCCATTGGAAGTATCTAATTCTCTTCCAAAAGAGTTGTATTTGCATATTGATAATAGGTGGAAGTATGCTATGGACTTAGAGAAACAGATGAGAGAAAGAAGTCTGGTACATCTCTTTCTAGACATGTCGGTAGATGAGATCAATGAACATCTGAAAAACTACCACACAAACTTCCTAGTCAAGCAGAGAGCCTTGAAATTGATGAATGGCCTTTATCTAGATGTAGAGAATGAGACCAAGGAAAAATGGTAGGAAATATTTCGAATCAAGAATGATGGTGAGCAAGTTGAAGTTGAAATAGTTGATGTCACCAAGAAAGATCCTGATATCACCGAGCAAGACCCTACTGACACTATACAAATTGATGAGGATATCATGGACACCGAGGCACAAGAATAGGAAATGATATAAGGGAATGCATATGCTAAATTGGTATCGAGTGAGTCAGTTTTGGAACAAGTTTAGCCCTATCCTCCGGTCACTCAGCTTGTTTCAACTGAGGCCCCTTAGGATACTTAACAAGGAACAGAGGGTCACAAGTCTATAGAAGGAGAAGCTACTTCTGAGGCCACTAGGGAATAGACTTCTCAAGCTCCTTCTAGCACTAAAAATGTTACAACTGAGACCCCGAGCAAGGATTCACCGAAGGCTACATCAGAGGTTCAAGAAATTGACAAAAGTGTTACCTCTACTGAGAAACCTACTGAGGGTCAACAAGCCTCCCAAGCCATTGTATTAGTTCAATCGGTGAAAACTAAAGAAAAGAAAATGAAAAAGCATTGTTTCAAATTAGATTTGTCAAAACCAATAGTGTTGCCAAATGTAGACATATCCAAATTAAAAGGGAAAGAACTCATTGAATTCAGTGAACTATGCAAAGCCAAAGAAGAATAGGAAAAACAAATGGCTATTCAAAAGAAAACAAAGTACTTCAGAAGGTGAAAGCACTATTAATAGATATGCTACCTAAAGCTACAGTGTCAACAGATGCAGCGATCCATATTCAACTAGATGAACTCCTCAATCAGATCGAGACATCTGGAGTAGATGCATCTGAATACTTGAGCAAGTTAAAGAACAAAGAGCTCACTGCCAAAATGATTGAAGAGGTACATAAAGCCATTGCTATTGGCAAAGTAAAACTTGTCAAATTTATTGCTGAGTTGTCCCCTCAACTCAAGCATATTCTTTATTTATTTCAAAAACTCTGTACATTCTCTTTATTCATTAAAGATATCAAAAATAAAATGGAAGTGATTGAGAAAGAGATCACCGATCTCTCAAATAAGTTGACCACTGAGCCAAATTCTATTCAGCATTTCTATACCAAGTTACAAAAGCTCATGGCTCAACAATTGGAACTTAGGAATGAAGAGCACAAAATAAGGATGGACATTATGACTCTTCAAACCTTGTTCATTCCACACTTGTCCTCCATCCAAGAACAGATCAACAAGGCCACCTCCCTATCCACTCAACTAGAGGGAAGCACCTTAGAAGGACTAATTTCACTGTTAACTGACATTACAACTCAAAATTTGCTCATGGATAGTGTCAAGGATGTCCTCTCTGCCGCTCTTACCAATGCAAGGACAAAGTACAAATCCATTTTTGACCAGTTGCCTCCATCGAATGGTAACTAAGTTTTGATGTTTGTCAAAAAGGGGGAGTATAGTATCAAAGTATCAAAGGGCAAGTGTAGTATACAGGGGGAGTATACCAAGCAAAATAGAGTATCCAAATGCACAATTAATTTTGATAGGGGGAGTAGTGAACGGAGCAATGAACCGAGTAGTTAACATAGAATATTGATCACAACGCATGCATAATCAGAGTTTTGTATAGTATATTGATAAGGGGAGTATATCTGAATATACTATTTTATTGACAAATATATATACTGTCTGATTATTCAAATTTTGTAAGTATATAGATTTTTTTTTAAGTTATGACTTTGAAAGGAGTTTTGTCAAACATTTCAAAACTAATGTCAAAAGGGGAGATTGTTACTACTTACTAAGTTTCCATTAGTTTTATGTCCAAAGTCATTCTATATACTCTAGTCGGTTACTACTATCGAAATATTTAATCGGTAAGCACAGAGCAGTCAGTTATGGAAGAAAGTAGTCATAGAGCCTAGTATACACCGAGCTGTCTACCGAGTAACACTCTATATCTACCGAGCAGCAATAATGATATACCGAGTGAACACACACTGAGTGAAACATGTTACCAGATTCATTGAACATGGACACACATGGGAGACATGTTACAAGATCGAGGAACAAAGAACCGTTATCACATTGGAAATTGCACTTAAGGATTTTGTATGATCTTGAGGTCATCTATCCAATGAAATATTTTGTATAGTTATTCATTTGATAAATCATGTTTGTAAGATCAAAGCAATGAACAGATCACCGATATAAGAGATCTATTTATACAACATGAATTAAGGATCAAACATAGAGGTATATGAAGCAAGACATGTGTGATAGATAAGGAAGAACTGAGTATTGTGACTGTTAGAGACACAAAGGTCACTGAGAAGGATTTCAGAGAACAGTCAAGGAATAGAAGGGTTTACTAAGTTATTTTATGGGTTACCAAGGTTTGCTATAAGCAAGGTAATCTTATTTTGAGCACATAGAATCTGCTATAACATTTCAGATGTGAAGTTGCAGATATTTGTAAAGATTTTATTGTAATATTTTGAGTTGTAAGAGAAACCTTTAACAGGGTAAAAGACTCTAACAAAGTTTATAAATTGTAAAGCCTTTAACCAGGTGCAACATTTAGAATAAGTGTTGTAAAATCCTTTAGCAAGGTAGATCTAATGATCTTGATACTCCTAATAGGGTAAGCTATCAGAAATAGCTAAACATGTAGCTCTAACCGAGCAACCTTTATTATTGCAGTAGTGAATTTGTGGGTGCCATCCCCACCACATTTTTTCTCTCTAACCAAGAGTTTCTGCGTAACCAAAATATATGTGTTATGGAGTGAATCATGTATGATTGTTATTTATTTGTTTTAGCTTTATGTTATATTACATCAGTTTTTGGTTTATGCTTAACAATAAAGTTATTGTTCAAGAAGAGATTTGAAGTATTGATTCACCCCTCCCCTCTCAGTACATTAGCTTTCTATATTGGGCCTAACATTTACATCAATGAGATTCAAGAGACCAATACTATCTCTGAGTAATTTTGAGGAAGGATCAAGCCTGAATAACCCACCTCTCTTTTCCTTCAAACTAGTAACGACATTAAAATCTCTAGCCAAAATCTAGGGGAGAAAAGGATCTTGATCCCAAACAAGATTGATGTGAGCCCAAAGATGTGACTTACCCACAATATCAGTAGGAGCCTAAATATTAGAGAAGAGGCATCTTTCTCCAGTCTCAAAGCTAGAAGTGACTATAGAAATGGAAGACCTGCTAGAAAACCACCACAAAGGGGAAACTTTCCTTGAGTTCCAGAAGCAAGAAACCCCCCTGAATTTCCATGAGAGCTCACTCCCTACCAAAGGCCATGGGCTAGACACACAAAGAACAACTGGCCAAACCATCCACTGAAATCTTGGTTTCCTGAATCAAAACAACATCAGGAGACTCAAAGTCAATTAATCTGCGAACAAACTTTTGTCTAGGGATGTTGTTCAACCCCCTTACATTCCATGAGAGCACAATCATTTATGTGGTTGAGAGAAGTGGGAATCAATGGGCTTCATAGACCCTGACTCAACCAAAGTATCACCAATAATCTTAACCTTTTCTTGATCTGTTTTTCATCCACTCCTTAAAGGTTTGTGTAAAGAACCCTTTTTGAGGGTCTTCTGCTGCAAGCCTAAAACAAGCGGGGCTTTGTTACTGTTCATAGAACTTGAGGCCACTATAGAGGAAGGAGGAATAGATGACATGACCACTACACCTTCAGGGACTGGTGACTCACTAAGATCTTTTTTGTCTTGAACATGGGAAGGAAAATCCATAACCATTTGAACATCCTATTGATTCTCCAAAGATAGGGCCCGACCCTCTTTCTTGGAATCCCCATCCAGCACCTCATGCTAAAATTGGGCACCCAAGGACCTTTCAAATAGAACTCCTTCCTCTTGGACCAAATCCTCTAGAACATCAAACCTATTTAGGGTGACATCATTTTGCTTATCCAACCAGGATATCTTCTTTCATTTGTCTTTATTCCGAGGTTTGACAGGACCAAAGCCATCTTTATTAGAAGGACCATTAGGCATAGGGGATTTCCCCTTATCTTCCCCCAGAATAGAGTGAGGAGGATTGAAAACAACCAGTTTAGAAGATTTATTTCTGGGACATCTTCACTATAAATGACCATATTCATGACAAATTCTACATCTAAATGGCAGGGTCTCATAGTCCAGCTGTTGGATCCAAGAAGATGTCCCCAAACAAATTTCCATAGAGTCTAGAAAAGGATTATTTAAATCAACTTCTACACATATAAGAGTGTAGGAAATTACCTTTCGATCTTGAGTTTGTGAAGCCGAACCCACAGGTTTACCAAGAAGCAGTGAGATTGAGTGAATAATATCTTCTGTCCAGAATTCCAATGGAAGCCTCGACAATCGGATCCACATGGGCACATGAGAAGGAAGATCCTCACTAGAATCAAAACCAATATGCCATGGTTTGATAAAGAGTCTTACCTGGTTGAAAAAATAATGGCCACTCTCAAAATCCTTGTTCTTGTCTGCTAGGTTGGAAAAAATAACTAGAAAATAGTTATTGGCTGCCATAAGTAGCTCCATGTCTCCTTTAGGATTCTAGACATGGTGTGCCCAAGACTCTAAAATAGGTATAGAGAGATGAAGACTGATAAATTTTCATATGAGAGCATGATTACACCAATATTCAACATCCTCCAAAATTTGCTTAGGTTGAATAACCAGAACTGAACAATCTTGGCATCTCTCCAAACAACCATTCACCTTTTTAATGCAAAAAGGCTCTTTCAAATAAGAAACACCTGCCTCTATTTGGGAATGACTAATGTGTTCCTTTCCACATGCATGCATCAAATGAGACGGATCCACCATAGCCAGATCTCTAGAGATCATCTGAGAAGAGGATAATCCTCTATTCTTCATGGACCCAGAGAAAATAACAAAAGAAGAAAAAGAAGAGGGGCAGAAAACACAACCCCAAAAACCCACACACCCCAATGGCAACCGAGAGCAGAAGAAACATAAAAGGGTTGCAAAAAAACCCTGCGGCGGCCTAGAAAACCCAACCATGAGAAAGCAAAAATTGACCCCCAACAAGCAAGAACCCCTCCTGGAATGAAGCAAGTAGAGTGCATGACACAGGCTAGGGCACGCCAGCCCTAGCACGACACCCACACACATGCAGATCCATCCTATCCACTTTGTAAACTTGATACAAACATGTATTTGAAATAAAAAAACATTTCAGAACATTTACAATTGAATCAATTGTATGCCTGTATTGACTAGAGCTCAGAAGCAAAAACTCAAAGAGAAGGAAAAAGAAACACAATGAACCATAGAAGGTAGAGAAGAGAACTCTTTTCACATATATCAAGGTCCCATAAACATGGATGTGGATGAGATAAATGATGAATTAATCCAAGAAGCTCAAAAAGATGCTAAATTTCATAAGTTCATGGAAAAGGACCTAGAATCTAATAAGGAAAAATACTTCCTCATGTTGGCACATCAAGGTGTTAAACTACCTGCTAATTTCAATGTAACCAAATTGAAAGAGGATCAAAGTAAAAGAGATGTTGATAAAAATCCATTAGATGCCTTAACAAATTCAAGCCCTCCAACAATAAACGCTTTACATGCAAAGAGGAACAAGAAAGACATATTCCTTGGAGGACATATGCCCATACCCTTTTGATAGGAGCTTACAAATGATTCCATTTCCTCCTAATTTTGAAATCCCTAAATATGACAAATACAGGGGCAAAATAGATCCACAAGACCATGCTAGAGAGTTTTGTGCAGCTAGCATGGAGGTATTGAACAAAATGACACTTACTTGATGAGGTTATTCTCGAAGAGCTTAGGAGGACAAGCCATAGAATGGTTCTCAAAACTTATGCTTGGTATCAAATCATTTACAGAATTAGTGGATAATTTTTTCACTCACTATTCATACAACATTGAAAATGAAGTGACCATGCTTCATCTATGTAACACATGACATAAAAGTGGAGAGTCTTTCGTCACTTTCTTACAAAGATGGAGACAATTATCTGCCAAATATCCTCGACCCATACTCGAACAAGACAAGATGAACATTTTTATCAACAACCTAAATGATGAGATAAATAATGCACTTCAATTATAATGTCCACCTAATTTCATCAAACTCATTGAGAATGGCATCAAAATTGAAGAAGCCTTGGTGAAGAAAGGGGAAATAAATATTTACAAAGAAGGGGCAAACTATTCTAATAATCCTAACAACAATAACAACAATGATAAATCAAATTTTTGGACAAGAAATAAAAAACATTGTTAATAATGGTGTGGTTGATGCACACAACATGAAACCAAAACAACCCATCTTAAATATATCAGGCACCACACCCATGAACAATTAGAAGAAAAATAGACGAAAATCACCCCCTAATCTACATCAAAGAAAATTCACACCTTTGGGATAGACACTTGAATCAACTTTTAAATAGCTCCTTGCCAATAACCTCATAAGACTACCTGATACACAATATTTTTAACCAAGAGTCAAACCATCATGGTAGAATGACACATGTTATTGTAATTACCATAGAAGCAAGGGGCATAAAATAAATGATTGTCAAATATTAAAACATTTGGTACAAGATTTGATAGTTAAAGGTGACATAACTATTGAGGGACACAAGACAAATGATGAAAATAGAGCCTTTAAATATCCTCTTCCAAATTATGAAAAAGTAGAATCCTCTTCCTCAAAAAAGGGAGAAAGGTAAACTATGTCTATGACAATGTGATTAATCACCTTTCAACATCTGACTCACAAGTCAATGTTATCAAAATAAAAAAGAAACAAGAAAATGCACCTATGAATGTGACTACAAGAGGGAAAGCTAAAGTCATTTTGAAAGGTATCGCATCCAAAACATCTTCTCCTCCAAATCAACATAGCATAGTGGATCAATTACAAAAGTCTCTAGAACAAATATCCATAGTAGAGCTTCTCAAAATATCATCCACACACAAATAAATTCTAGAGAAGGCTCTACTAGATACCACATTACCTACCAATTTGGATACCACTCAATTCCAAGCCATGGTGGGACAATTAACCACACCTCACTATCTATCATTTTTTGAGAAAGATGATGTATCCTTGAATCATCCACACAATGCTACCTTGCATATCGAAGTCCAAATCTATAAACACCGAGTCAAACATGTTCTAATAGATGGAGGAGCTAGTTTAAATATATGTACCTTAACTCTTATCTGTGCATTAGGATTTTTAGAAAATGCAATAGATCCAAAAAGAAAGATCACCATTAAGGCTTATGATGATGGAGAAACATCCTCTAAAGGACTAGTGGTATTAGCAATCAGAGTAGGACCAATTCAAAATGATACAATATGAAAATTCCTAGACATAGACTTATCCTATAATATACTCTTGGGTAGACATTGGATTCATGAAATACAAGCAGTACCATCAATATACCACTAATGCTTGAAGTTTCCCTATAATGGATAGGAAATTACAATTTCAATGGATTACAATCCATTTCAATATTGTAGCAACCTCAGACCAGTTTAAGATGTTATTGTACCACATAACAAGGAGGATCTCGCTTCTAGCTCCTCAAGTAATTAAAGTCTATCCACTTCTATATCAAAAAGTTTTGAGAAAAAGATTCAATTGAAAGACAAAGGAATGGGAGAGTATTCTTTTGAACATTCATTATGTCTCTCAAATTTACCAATTTCTCCAAGGTCATATGGACAACCATTAACATGCAAACAATAATCTTCACAACCAATCAAGATTTTTGATGATGAATTTGTAAGAGCTAGTACTCTAGTTGATGAAACTGATGACAAATGTAATACCCTAAAAAAGGTCTTCTAAACCATGGGCCCCTAATCTTGACAACATCACCAAGGTCCTAACCAAAAGGCAATTAAATGAACCTTGAACACATAATTAATTCTTTAATTATCAAATATCACATGGAAAAATCAATTACCCAATATTAATTAAATATTTATTTAATTAATTGAATCATTCCAAGAATATTCATTTTGATCAATTATCCTATTTTAATTTATTAAATATCTTTGCATATTTAATTAATTAATAAACTTGTCATTCAATCATGCAAAAAAGAATTAATTTGCTACAAAAAGAAGAATTTATTACAAAACAAAGAGTTGAATTGAAAATTAAATAAAAAGAATTGAATTAAGAGAGAAATAAAACTTGAGATATTATTTCTTTTTCTAAATTGAGAACTTGAAATTTGAAAAGCAATTAATTGAATTATTAATTATTCTCTTAAATTGGAACTCAAAGCTTTTAGAAAAGAAGTTCAGTTGCATTAAGAAGACTCTTTTCTTGATTAAATTGAAGAATTATCTATTTTTATCACAAATGCATGGAATTGATTTATTATTGTTTTCCAATGCAACTTGGACTTCTAATTCGAATGCATTTCAATTGAACTATATTGGAATCTATCTCAAGGTTAACTCAACCTGATTTCTCAATTATTTCAATTAATCCTAAATTGATCTTTTTCATCATCTCTCTATAATTCTCTATAAATTCAGTCATCAGCTCTCATTCCAATTCACCCCAGAGATTTTTGAGAATACATCATTATTATGTTGATTTTGGTCTAGAGTCATTGATTGATTATTATTGCTTTTTTTAGATTATTTGCATCCACCTTACATCCATTATTGCTTGCATCCATTACTACTTGAAGTGATTTATTACTTGAATTATTCATTTATCTTGCATCCATATAGCTTAATATCATATAGATTAAATCCTTCGTCTTGGTGTAGTCTAGTCACTGGTATTGCTTATAACAAATTGAGAGCAATCTTATACTCACATCATTTAGAAGGCAATGGGTCGCTTTGCTATGGTTTATTTTTATTGATTATTGATTACTAACCATGCATATAATGACTTAATTGAAGTGTTGTGCTTGCAGCTATAGGTTCACTTTTTCACACACACATTTCTGGTGCCCACTGTGGGGCCCAAGACTACTTCTTTTTTGGCGTCCAAGATTGATTTTTTTATTTTTGTTATTTTTCAGGTTTTTTGATTTTTTGGTTTTTCGTCATTACATCTCGTACGACAATTCCCACAGGCTTGAATGATAAATTGCAGGTGTTGCACGAATTTCCATATCCTATCATATGAGCATAAATCCTCTGTCGTACGAGCATACATCATCAACAATCTTCTTTCGTGCGATACTGAATCCTATCTCGTACGAGTCAAGACTTTGTCGTACGATTCTGTATTCTCTAGTAAAAAGGCAAATTTCATGATTTTATCATTTTTTTGATTATTCTGATGACTGACCCTGAATGTTTATCTGTTTGTCTCAGAATTTTTCACAGCCTAACTAGTTTTTGTAGAATGCTTGTCGAAGAATATACTTGTCGCACAAAGACAATATGACTACTGATTCGTTGTCTTTGCAGGTTGCCTAAGGAGAATCGACTAAACATCATGTATTCTTTAAATTCATTTTTAGGCACCTAACTTGCTATTTGGTTAATGAACAAAATCTGTCTTTCATGTTTTAGAAAAATCTAAGAGGTAGGAGAGTATGCTCTTGTCTTCTTTTAGACAATCAGAAATCCAGACCCTTGAAGTGCTTTCTTAAGATTGATTGCAACATGTTTAGCAGGCCTGCCCTCTCGAGGAGCTAATAACTCTATAGCCTTTAGGGCCGGTGAGAGGGGAATGACCTAAGTGGGAATGGCTAGATGCCAAGTACTCCAACCCACTATTAAATAAATATGATTTGATGAAAATCAAGTCAATGACAGTTCTCGGGAATAGCTCTCTTCTATACCTTCGAGTATATTAAACCTTGGTTTTCAAGGCTGGGAGACCTCTTAATTGAGTTTATACCTTGACACACCAAATGGACCCCTTACTAAATCCATTTAAAATTAGAAGCTACCTGGTTCACCTTCGAAAGGGAGATAATCTTTGTGCAAGAGAGATAGTAACTCTCCCAAGATACTTGTCATTTCGTGCCCCCATTAGCGTTCAGAGTCAGATAATACGGTGTTGAGAATCCATTGCGTGAGACTCAGCGGCCATATTCTGATTAGCTATTGGGTGTGTACCTGAGTCTACAAGCAAAGGTTTTCTTGGCTCACCAAGTTCCTTAAGGTTTCCATGCTGTGATTAGAGTTACTATACATACTACTTGTTTTCTATGTTTTCATCCCTAAAACAAAACTTGGTATACCAAAATTGGAGAAGACAAGAAACAAACTCAATGAGTCAAAACTCTATCCGTGTCAGAAACTAGTCCATCCTAAGTCAAAAATTTGTCCGTGTCAGAAACTAGTCCATCCTAAGTCAAAACTCTGTCTGTGTCAGAAACTAGTATATCCTGGTAAAAAATTAGTCCATCTCAGAATTTGTCATACTTAGTTGTCAATACTCAACAGTCAAAAAAATCAGAATTTTTAGTCTCTGCCCTATGAATAGTTGTACGAGTTTGCTAATTTATTGTGTTGCACTAGTCCTGTGTCGTATGAATCTACTCAATTGTCATCCTATAGCAGATTCTTTGTCATACAAGTCTAAATCATTCATCATCCTGCACTGTATTCTATCTCATACGAGGTAGAATTGACCTCAGTCTTTTGTCATCCTGCACATGCCCATCAGTCGTACGGTACAAGGCAGCAACTCGTATGAAACAAAACTTTTGTCATCCTATAACTACTAAATTATCGTCTGGTTCAGAAAACCCAGTCATACAAGTCTCTGGTTTTGTCAGACAGAACAATCAAACTTGCCAAAAACATAGTCTACCGTGAACATAATACTGGTTATCAAATTTTCCTGACCTTAAAACAGATCAAGATAGTGTACCTCTACCATTTTTTTGTTGCACAATTTGGTTGATCACCCTTCAGCTAGTTCAATCAAACTACCTATCAAACTCAAGTCACTTAGATAACGTCTTACATAGGATATATCATTCCTGAATTAGACTAAATCTTAGTTACTATTTTAGAATCAACCCAGGTAAACGTCTTCTACAAGATTGATCTTTCCTGAAACTAGACTAAATCTTAGTTTTTTCTCTCAAACAATACTTAAACCGAACAAACTAGCACTGAAATTGATCTTGACCTCTGCATCAAAAACAACTCTAGGTCAAACTAATCCATAAAAATGCCTATTCAAACCAGGAGTTCTCGTAAGAAACAAGCCAAAGGCAAAGGACAAACCTTCACTTATCAAGATAATCCATTCTATGTGAAGGATCCCCTCACTGACATGCCATCGTCATCAGGTGGACCAATTTTTGATGAACCAAAATCTCCCACTATATATGAGACAGAATACAATGATGAAAACAAAAATGACCATAATATTCCTGAAAAATCATAATGACTCATCATCATTAAGTGAGATTGATGAAGCTGCTGAACCTCTAGAAAAAGATATCCTTGACTGTCAGAAAGACAAAGACTTTAGAAAAATGATGAAAACTATCATGACTCGAGAAAAGGAAGACTATTTCTTAGAACTAGCAAATCAAGGTGCCAAACTTCCTATTGGATATGATGTTCAGACACTTGTTACTAAAAGGGAAGACTCACCTATAATCATGGTACACAAATTGTTACTAGCTTTGCTGACAGAGCTCACAGAGCTAAAGAATAAGGACAAGTCCCTAAAACAATATTCTCTAGAAACAATATGTCCCTTTCCATTTGGCAAGAATTTACACATGCCTCCATTCCCTTCACGAGTGGAAATCCCAAAATTTGACAAATATGGCGGTACCTCAGATCCTCAAGATCATGTTAGGGAATTTAGTGATGCTTGTATGGAATTCATGCATGATCAAATGTACCTCATGCGTCTCTTCCCAAGGAGTTTAGGGGGTCAAGCAATGGAATGGTTCTCAAGTCTACCCAAAGGAATAAACACATTCGAAGAACTAATCCAACTGTTTTTACAACAATACTCATACAACATTCGAAATCCTGTGATTATGATCAATCTTTGTAATACCCAATAGAAAACAGGGGAACCTCTTCTTACTTTTCTCCAATGCCGGAGAAGGATGTTCTCTAGGTACCCGCGACCTATTCCAGACTCTGAGAAAATGGATATATTTGTCAATAACTTGGTCCCCAAACTGAAATATAGCATACAAATGCAAGTACACCCATCATTTAACAAAATGGTAGATAATGCCATTCGAATGGAAGATGTGCTTATAAAGAAGGGGGATATCACACCTTGGAAAGAAACACAAATAGGATCTAGCTCTAAAGAGAAGAACAAGTATTGGAAATTTGCCAAAGACAACAACAAGAATGTTGTTAATGATGGAGTAGTAGACACTATCAAAACCAACTCAAAATCCACAATATTCAACCTGGCTAGTGGTACACAAGCACTTAAAGCCATTGAGATTGTAGTAGAGAATCTGCCAAAGAAAACAAAGGAATGGTTCAAAGACAAGCCTTGGCTTTCCAAACCTAAGCGTGATTTTACTCCTCTTGAAGAATCATATGAGTTTGCTTTCAAAACTTTGTTGGCAAACAACTTGATAACACTACCAGATAACTCCAGACCATATGATCTGGATGTCAAACCAAGATGGTGGAGAGAAAATGAATACTGTGACTTCCATCGGAATAAGGGTCATAACATAAACAACTACATGAAGCTAAAACATGAGATTCAGGATTTCATAGACGCTGGTAAAGTTTTTGTTGGGAATCATCCAGCCAATGTTGATCATAAAGCATTTAAAGACCCTTTGCCTGCTTATGAACAAGGTGATTCCTCAAAGACCAAAGGAGGTGCCAAGGTAAATTATGCTTATGCCAGCCAGGACAACGTTATCAACATGATTGAACCTTCACACTCAGAATATTGCAATGTGATTATAGTTCAAGATAAAACAAGTGAATCACGATATGCAAAAGCTCTGACCAGATCTCAAAAGAAAGTTACCCTCCAAGGAGCTAGTTCTTCCAAACTGGCTCAGGAAACATCAAATCCAATAGCCTTGCCAAACAAACAAAAGGAATCAACCTTGGACAAATTTAAAAGATTAACCTCATCATCATCCTCTGGATACATCGTGGTTGAATAGTTGAAAAGGACAAATGCTCAAATTTCAATTTTTGAATTGCTATAGCTCTCATCTACTCACAAGGAAATCCTAAACAAAGCATTGCTCACTACCAACATTCCAAAAGATTTAGACATTGATCGGTTTCAGTCTATGGTGGGTCATCTGACTTCACCTCGCTATTTGACCTTCTCTGAGGAAGATGACAATTCATTAAATCATCCACATAACTGGCCATTTCATATTGAAGCCATGATCCACAAACACAGAGTTAAATGTGTTTTTATAGATGGAGGCGTGGGGTTGAATATCTGTACTTATTATCTGCTTACACAACTAGGATTCTCTGAAAATGTCATTGATCCAGGCAAGAAAATAACAATTAAAGCCTATGATGAAGAAGAGAGGACCTCCAAAGGTTTGGTATCATTACCAATCAGAGTGGGACTAGTAGAGAGAGATGTCCTTTACCAGGTTCTCAATATTCCATTGCCATACAATATACTACTGGGCAGGCCATGGATTCATGAAATGAAGGCAGTACCGTCAACATATCACCAATGCTTAAAGTTTCCTTATAATGGAGCTGA